>NC_056528.1:4253960-4325680 GCF_019175285.1 Sceloporus undulatus | reverse complement strand
TTAACAACTGCAAGAGGAAGTTTAAAAAATGAAATGCACAGCTATAGCTTGGGGAAACTTGGCTGAATGAAACTACGTGTGAAAGGGATCTAGGAATCCAAGTAGACCACAAGTTGAACGTGAGTCACCAGTGTGATACAGCAGCTAAAAAGGCCAATGCAATTTTAGTCTGCATCAATAAATGTATAGTGTCTAGATCAAGGTAAGTAATAGTGCCACTGCATTCTGCTTTGATCACTGGAATACTGTGTCCAGTTCTGGGCACCACAATTCAAAAAAGATGTTGAGAAACTGGAGCCATGTCCAAAGGAGGGCGACTAAAATGGTGAAGGGTCTGGAAACCATGCCCTATGAGGAACGACTTAGGGAGCTGGGGATGTTTAGCCTGGAGAAGAGAAGGTTAAGAAGTCATATAAATAGCCTTGTTTAAATATTTGAAGGGATGTCATATTGAGGAGGGAGCAAGCTTGTTTTCTGCTGCTCCAGAGAACAGGACCCAGAACAATGGATGCAAGCTCCAGGAAAAAAGATTCCACCTCAACATTAGGAGGAACTTCTTGACAGTAAGGGCTATTCAACAGTGGAACACACTTCCTTGGAGATTGTAGTGGAGCCTCCTTCTTTGGAGGTCTTTAAACAGAGGCAGGATGGCCATCTGTCAGGAAAGCTTTGATTGAGAGTTCCTGCATGGCAGAATGGGGTTGGACTGGATCATGGCCCTTGTGCTCTCTTCCAACTCTATGATTCTAAACGGGGTGCAAACATTCGAGAACAGCAGCCCCCTGTCCCACATCCAAAAATAGGCATGCACATGTGTAAACCAGGCTTAGTGTATGTCACTAACAGGATGCTACCCGTTGTTTCCTGGCGGAAAAGGCAGTAATAGGGTTTAAAACTCTCAGAAGAGATAAAGTTGATAAGAACGAGAGTACAAAACCAATAAATAGCCAGACAGGAAGGACAGATTTGGTGGAAGGGGTTAAAGTTTGGGATTACACCTAATAGGATTTAAAAAGTTTCATCCTCTTCCCTTCCTCTGTAGAACAGTGTCGCTCTGTGCCTTAATGTCAATGGAAATACGATTCGCCTCCTTTTCTACAAGGAGATTACACTTTATTTTTGAAGCCACCTCTCCCAAATTATTTAGGAGCAATGAGGAAAAAGCAGCACGGCTGTATGACTCAGGCTTAGGTTCACTGGGTTATTTGTGATTTGCTTCACAAGGGCAATATGCAAAGACTGCAAAGTCCCAAATCTAAAGGCAAACATTACTGCATGATCAGAAAATTAATGCTGCCAACCACACAAAGGAGACTGATGTTAATTCGCACAACCAAATTCTGTTCAAAACATGAGTCAATCAACAATAGCTGGCTGCAAGATTTGGGAGCCAGGAAGCAAAAGCAGTGCTGTCCTAAAACATTCAGCCATTTGGATTTTGCAGCACTATGGGTGAGACAGGAATTTAACCTCCCTCCCAAAATATGAAATCAAAATAGAATCATAGAATCATAGAGTTGGAAGAGACCCCAGGGCCATTCAATCCAACCTCATTCTGCCATGCAGGAAATCCAAATCAAAGCATCCCCAACAGATGGCCATCCAGCCTCCGTTTGAAGACCTCCAAGGAGGGAGACTCCACTACACTCTACACTACACTACATAGTAAAAGAGTCCTGACACCTTGGCTCAAGCATTGATTAAAATGGAGATTGCAGTCAAGAAATCAAAAGAAGATTGGGGTTGGGAAGAATAGCTATGGAAGAACTGGAAAAGATCCCAAAGAGTAAAGATACACAACTGAGCTCTGAAGTTAGAATCATACAAGTTGTCGTATTTTCCCATCACCATCCATGGATGAGAGAGTTGGACAGTGAACGGGTAAGAAGAAAGCCGATTCATTTGAGACAAGGTGCTGAGGATACCATGGAAAGCCAAAAGGACAAATGGGTCCTAGAAAAGATCAAGCCCGAAATTTTCCCTGGAAACCAATATGATCAAACTGAGACTGCCAGTCTTGGGCCACATCATGAAAAGACATGGCTCATTAGAAAAGACAATCATGTTAAGAAAGGTGGAGGGAGGTAGAAAGAGAGGAAGACCATGCACTAAATGGATGGACTCCATTAGGCAGATCATAGGTATGAATTTGCAGGACCTAAGCAGACCTACAGAGGACAGGGGACTTGAAAGTTTCTCATCCACTGGACCACCATGAGTCAGGGTTGACTTGAAGACAGTTATCAGCACAACAAACCCCCTAAACTGTGCAAATATCCACCATTTTGCAACTGGATTTCTTGTTTCTCATGTTTTTGGGACTTCCCTGGTTCCCCTTCCTCATACCCATCTTCTCCTCCCCGACTTTTGTCTCCCAGATACTGATGTTTTCTCCTTCCTAGATGTTCTCTGGTTCTCATCAGTGCAATATTCCAGAACGTCAGTGACACAATAGGAAATGACACAACCGGTCAGATTTAGCCAACAAATTCATGGAAGGTCCACTGGACTGTCCCAAGTAGACTCCTCTGATGTATACGCCTAAACTGTATGCAAACATGAACCTTGAACTTAAGGGTGATAGAGTATTCACTAAGACATTCAGGCCCTCTGTATCCACGGATTCTTTATCCACAGATTCAACCAGCAACGGCTTGAAAATATTCAAAAAATGGATAAATTCCAAAAAGCAAACCTTGACCTTGCCATAAGGGACACTATTTTATTATCCATTGTATTTAATGGGACTTGAACATTCAAGGATTTCGGTATCGATGGGGAGTCCCGGGACCAAACCCAGTAGATACCAAGGGCCCACTGTACAGTACTAGTTGATGTGACCCTGATAAACTATTTGTTTGCTTGTCTGTACATGAATGGATGTGTTTAAAGCAATAATTAAGAGCACTAAGAGATCCAGGTTCAAGTCTCCAATGAGCCATGGAGACTCCCTGAACCACTTTGGGCCAGTCACCCAATCAATCAATCACTCAATCCATCCATCCATCCATCAATCAATCAATCTCACCTAAACCTACCTTACAGAGTCGTTGCGAGGATAAAGCGTGAAGAAAGAGAGCCATGGTCACCACCTTAAACTGACTGGAGTAGAAGCAAGATAGAAATGTTATAAAGAAATACATTTGGGGTGGAAAAGATAAGGGCTTTGCGCATGCATATCTGTGTGAGCACACACACAGAGAGAAAGTATGTATGTGCAAGAAACATTGTGAGGGAAGCTAACATCTGATTTGCACAAAGGAAGATCAAAAGAGATATATGTTTGGCTATCAACATAGAGAAAAAGTAACTGGTATTGCCATGGCTTAGATGTGAAGCCAACCTGAAACAAAGAGAAATGCAACTGTTTGTTACGAAACACGTGCGGAAGGGAAACACACCGACCACCTTTTCCTGTATGGATGGCCGACTGAATTGCATCCCCCCCAAACCCAACCAGTAAGAAAGACCACCCATTTCTTGAGCTGAGACAAAATGCCTGTTACTATCGTAACCCCAAAGAACTACATAGCTGGCATTCCAGCCTGGCAGACTTTCTACCTCGGCTAATCCACCTGACCCGGGCGCATGCCAGAACAGGTTAAGAAGCAGCTTTCGCCTTCGGAAAGGAAATCTCAAGGAAGGCAGAGAAAGCGGGAGAATGCACAAAGTCTTAATTACCTTTTTTTAAACAGCAACTCATTAAAAATAGCAAACATGTAATTGATCAAATCTGGTCAGTCAAGACACTTGACCTCTTGAAATTTACAAGGGGCTGCAGCTCCCATGCCAAAGAAAGAGGTGATGGAAAGGGTGGTCAAATGAGGATGACCGCTGGGGACAACCCTCAACATTTTGCTCCCCAATATGTTTATACAAGATTGTAAAAATAATAATAACTAAATTAAAATTAAAAACCCATCCTGCATACAGAAACTAGTAACTGAAACTATCACAAATGCGATTGACCAGTTCTCATCCTTCGCCATCACAAGTTTGCCTGGCATGTGCTGGCAGTGCCAGGTTTATACCCATGTGAAGCTATAAGTATATAGGCCTTTAGCCCTATATATAGGCTACAGCTAAAGACTTTAAGTATATAGGCCTTTAAACACACACGCACACATGCTCAAACTGTATTCGCTTTTGCCATCTTGACCACACACTGGTATTGCTTGGCCATGTATGTCCTATTTTCTTTGGTGAAATGTTGAAGGCTACGTAGCTCCTTTTCATACGGCATCCTCACCAAATCATTATTTTGTCCCTCGTAAAACAATACACCAAGGGGCAGAGTGGGTAGAGGTAATGCTATGACCGTTCTTAAACCTGGCAGACATTCACCATGTCTTAACATGTCCCTGCTTATGCAACCTTGTTCTTTGACCGGAAGAAGCGCGTTCAACCCAAATGTTAACAGCCTGAAGGCAACTACTGCTGTTTCTCTCCCCAGTTCATGCCACCTGGGGCAACTGACCCACCCTGCCTAATCGTAGGGCCGGCCAGCCCTTTCTTCTGCATTGCCAATCCCTGCAGCTTTGTGGCCCTGCTGCTGCCACCTGAGCAAGAGAAGGGATGCCATATTGAGGATGGGGCAAGTTTGTTTTCTGCTGCTCCAGAGACTAGGACATGGAGCAATGGACTCAAGCTACAGAGAAAGAGATTCCACTTAAACATTGGGAAGAGCTTCTTCATAGTAAGAGTGTGGTGGAGTCTCCTTATTTGGAGGTCTTTCAACAGAGGCTAGATGGCCATCCATTGGGAGTGCTTTGAGTTCAGTATGAAGCGGTATATAAATGAAGCTGCTATTGTATCTTCCTGTATGGCAGAATGGCAGAATGGGATTGGACTGGATAGCCCTTGCAGGTCTCTTCCAATTCAGTGATTCTATAATTCTAACATCAGGAGGAGGAGGAAGATCTCCAGCACAGCTTGACGAAGTTGCTTTCGCACTATAGTTCCCAGAATCCCCCAACCAGCAAAACATTGCTGGGCGTCTACTCTGTACGTCTTCTCTCCTCTTATGTGATCCTTCTGGAAAGGCGGAATATAGATAAAATCTATTATTATTATTATGTGGATGTGGTACTACATTGGAACACAAAATGAAACAGGCAGCCGTGGTGGTAAAAAGGAGAAGGGCGCACAAGGGAAACGGCACTCATTAGATATAATGTGGAGAAACTGTTTAGATCAGTGGTTCCCAACCTGTGGGTCGGCACCCCTTTGGGGGTCGAATGACCCTTTCACAGGGGTCACTTAAGACCATTGTAAAACACATATTTGCATGTAGCAATGAAAATAATGTTATGGTTGGGGGTCACCACAACATGAGAAACTGTATTAAAGGGCCACAGCATTAGGAAGGTTGGGAACCACTGGTTTAGAGGGTCCCCCTGCCCCTGTGTATACAAGGAACCAGCGAGATGAATAGCTGGAGAGTCAGGACAAATAGTCCTTCAGCATATAATTGAATTGTGGGATTCACTATTGCAAGATGACAGGCACCAAATTGAGGAGTGTTTAAAAATTAGAAAAAATCACAGTAGGTGAGGCTATATGTGGTTACTACTCTTGAGGCCTATATACTAGCTCCAGGTTCACAGCAGCATGCTTCTGCAAATACCAGTTGTCAGGAGGGCACTGGTTTCTTCATGCCCCGCTTGTGGGCATACCAGAGGCCCAGGATGCTGGATAGGTTGTGCCTTTGCTTTCATCCAGCATGGCTCTTTGTATTCTCTTCTGTGGTCCCCCACAACTGGAACTTGGCGGCTTTTGTTGTCAAATCGGCTGCTCTACAATTGGATTCTTTCTGCTTAAGTCATATATTCCCACACCCTCGGAGTGTAGTGGAGTCTCCTTCCTTAGAGGTCTTTGAACAGAGGCTGGATGGCCATCTGTCGGGGATGCTTCGATTTAGATTTCCTGCATGGCAGAATGGGGTTGGACTGGATGGCCCTTGGGGTCTCTTCCAACTCTACGATTCTATGATTCACTCCCCCCAAATATATATATATATTATTTTAAAACACTCTTCTAGGCAGTGTTAAATGTCTTCACTCCCTCCTACATGAGGGTTTTTATCTAATCTCTCTCCTGTTCCCACCTTCACAAGATTCCAGTCTTTCTGCAAGTTCAAAGTGGGCAAGTCTTACCAAAGGAAACCAACTTCTTCCTGAACAGAAGTTAAAGATATATATAGATAAGGTGCTTCGGCACCCAAACCTGTCCAGCCTTGTCCAGATCAGGTAGTTTGTCTTTCCTGCCTGCAAAAAAAAACCCAGCGTGAGATGGGGGTAGTAGAGGAAAGCAAGCTGTGTGTATGTGTGTATGTTTCTGTGTATGTATGAGTGCACACACATACTCACACATATACAGTCTTTTGGAGAGAATATGTCTGTGAGAGAGAGAAAATGGTAGTAATTTTGTTATCTAGGGTCTGCTAGCAGATACTGTAGAGCAGTGATGGTGAACCTATGGCACACGTGCCAGAGGTGGCACTCAGAGCCCTCTCTGTGGGCACACGTGCCATCATGCCAGCACAGAGATTGCCAGAGTTTGTTACTAGAAAGCCAGAGGGACATGGCACTTTGCAATAAATAAGTGGGTTTTGGGTTGCATTCTGGGCACTCAGCCTCAAAAAGGTTCACCATTACTGCTGTAGAGGATGTGAATTGATCTGGTTGGACCACGGAGGCTGGTGGCTTCCATGCCAGTGGGATGGTGAAGCCATACCAAGGTTTAGTCTACTCTCAAAAAGAGCCAAATAAGAGGATGGACCCTAGACCCAAAACCTGGATCCACACCTTGGAAAGATTCTTTAAAGATTGAATTCAAACCTGGAGTGGATTCACTGCCCCCCCTGGGTTAAATGTGTCTCTGTCGTTAATTCCCTCTCTTTCCTATGTTGAAACTATAAGCTCTGGTATTTGTGTGGTCAAAACTGTGCCACCAACACAGATACCTAGAATCATAGAGTTGAAAGAAACTTCAAGGGCCATCAAGGGCCAGAGAGACACAATCCAAGCAACCCCAGACAGATGGCCATCCAGCATCTGTTTAAAAACCTCCTTGCCATTTTTCAGGCAGTGAACATCATCATCAAGTAATCTGACAGAGTGGGGTTGGGACCATGAAGATTTATGCCCTATGTTGCTTTTGTAGCCACAGAATTACATGGATGCCCTCCAGTGCTATATTTTTACTATGACTTCCAGAATCCTCCAGTGGCAATCTGAGCTGGGGAGTTGTGGTCTAAAAAGTAAGGTTCCCAAACTTGGCACATGCATGTGCGCACACACAGATTCCTACATATAGGAAGTAATGTTCAAGAGGCACCTTCAGAGCTCCAGAAGCTTCAGACACGATCTGGCGGCAGTGCAGTCCAGATGCATCTTCATATAGACACCCCCAAGTTTTCCATGCATCCCCAATACTGTATTTTCCTTGAACATGATAATCGTGTTCATTGCCCAGAACCAACCAAAAAAGGTGGCTTTACCACTCTTTGGGTGGGAGAAGTGAGCAGGCAAAATTCTTGGCAGCGCTCAGTTTCTCTTAGGCTGCTTGGAAAATCCCACAGCAACAAGCCTCCTTCTTTTCCTTCTTGTACAATCATTGCAACATGAACTCTCATTAGGCTTTCGGTTTAGAAGTGGGAAATCCCCAAGCATTACAATGGGTCTATCCCCAAAAGAAGAGCTGATGTGTGACTCTGTGGTAGGATGGGAGAGAGATATTAAATACTTTAAGCTTACATTCTTAGAGGGAGAACAAGCAGAGCTGCTAACTTTTGTTGTCTACCTTCTTTCCACAATCCAATGAAGACCTCAAAGAGGCAAAAGGGGACATCTGATGGTCCACCATGATATAAATAAGAAAGGTGGCAGTGGTACATATTTAGGATGGTCGAGGTTGGATTTGGGAAATACAGGTCCTAGTCCGCACTAGCCATGGATGACCTTAAGCCAGTGGTTCCCAACCTGTGGGTCGGGACCCCTTTGGGGGTCAAATGACCCTTTCACGGGGGTCCATCGGAAAACATATATTTGCATGTAGCAATGAAAATAATTTTATGGTTGGGGATCGCAACAACATGAGGAACTGTCTTAAAGAGTCACGGCATTACGAAGGTTGAGAACCATTACCTTAAGCCTTAACATTTAGCCTACAGCTCCCTTATTGCAAAACTCCACTGGCTGCTGGTCTGTTTCCAAGTCCTAGTTATGATGTATACAGCTTTGGTCCAGGCTAACGGACAATAAGTCCACATATTGAGATCTTCTGGAGAGGTTCTTCTCTCTGTCCTACCCCATTCACAGTATATTATGTGGGGTATTTCTTTTTCTCTCTAGCACCACCAGCATACAACACACACCCAAACAGCTAGACTCGGAGCAGAAAGGTCCAATCTTTGAGCCAACCTGGAAGTCCCTGGCATTGCTTCATGCATGCTCTGCAAAAATCCCACCTCCTCCAACTGTTTTAGGAGGAGTTTGGCAGGTGCGCGCTGATCCATGTTCTTTGTGCCAACTGAACTATGCCTTCCCTTCAGTGACAAGGGCGGGCAAGCAGTCTAGAACATTGAAATCCTCTGTTCTCCTCCTCCTCCTTTCTCTCCTTTCTAACACCTCACCCTTCTCTGCAGAAAATGTGCCTCCAGGCCCCAAACGCTCTCCATGCCAGAAACGTACCTGCCCCAGCTATGAGCGGAATGCCTTTGCCTCTGGCCACAGGTCTGGGCACTCCGCTCATGCACAAGGTATTTCGCAAGGTGAAAAGATTAAACACACTGCAAGGGAGAAAAGGAAAATCCATTCGGAAGAGCTTGGAAAGCTTGCTTTTGGGGGACGACAACTCCAAGAATTTCCAGGTCAGCATGACCATTAGCCACACTATTCTGGGAGTTGTAATCCAAGAACAGCAATTCTCCCCATCTCTCTTTGGGAGAGGGAGGGCAAGATTTCAAGATGAAAAGAAAAGACGATCCGTGGAACAGGCCAAGAAAGAGCACAGCAGCCATTAAGTCTGATCCAACCGTCTCCCTAGTGAATGTGTCCTATTTATTCAGAGATTTGAAGATGATCAAGGGTTTGTAAGCAAGAGGAGGAGGAATGCATAAACAAATAGTAAAGTATGCAGGAAAGGGCTTATCTCAGCCCAGCCTTCTGTTCCCACAGTGGCCAAGTGGAGGAATCTTGGAAACTCATCGGCAGGAGATGGAGGCAAATGCACCCAGCCACTTGCAATCCCTGGCAACTGGTATTCAATGATAAATTGCCCCTGATATAGGAGGTAATATGTAGTTTACCTACACAAGCCTGCCCTAGTTTTAGGATCCTTGGGGAAGGACTTTATGTTGGGCCGACCCACCATCAGAGGAACATCTGAAGAAGACACAGGGTCTTCTTGGTGCTACTCCCATACAGTGGAATGCTCTTTCATCTCTCTCTCTCTCTCTCTCTCTCTCTATATATATATATATATATATATATATATATATATATATATATATATATCTGTATCTATCTATCTAGCTATCAATTTATTTTCATGGAAGATTAGGATGGCCCCTTCCCTGCTCTCCCTTGATAAACCTTTGGTTACATAAGAATCAGATGGGAAAGCTGCACTTTTAATCCCATTTTGGTTTTTAAAGCTTTTAATCTACGAATTGTTTTCTATTATTATTATTATTATTATTATTATTAGTGAGGGGGTTTGTAGCTGTATCCTGTTTTAATCTGTTTTGGGAGCTGCCTTGGCTACCATATTGGAGGGAAATGTCAATGTATTTAATTGCCCTTTTGACTACTAGCCATTGATAGGCCTTATCCTGCTTGGATTTGTACAATCCCCTTTCAAAGCCATCCAAGTGGATGACTGTTGCAACATCTTGTGACTGCAAATTCCCTGGATCAAATATGCACTAGGTGAAGAATTTAGTCTTCCATCTGTCCTGATTCCCACTAACTAGTCACTTTCATGGGAAATAAAACAAAATTATCCATCTATCTATCTATCTATCTATCTATCTATCTATCTATCCAGGAACGTAGCCAGGATTTTAGGAAGGGGGGGTCCAGACTAAGTGCCACCATTATAATGGGGCTTGGGCGCAGTGGCGCAGCAGCACGCACCATTCATTTTTCTAATGGAAGGGGGGGTCCAGACCCCAACCCCCCCCCCTTGGCTACGTCCTGGATCTATCTATCTATACACACACACACACCCATATACTGGGGGATGCCTATGAATTCCAGTATCACAAGAGAAAGGCAAAAACATCTTCCAGTCCACTTTCCTTACACTATGTATAATTGTATACACTTCTTTCAGTTCTCCCTTTTAAAAAATGCTCAACAGTCCCCAAATGTTGTAGCCGTTCCTCACAGGAAAGTTGTTTAAGCCCCTCGACCATTAGAGTTGCCTTTCATTTAAAGTCTGAAAACAAAGTAAACCAAGGGATGGGATATAGTAGTAAAATTCAAAGACCAAGTCGGGTTAGTCTGTAGAATAGTATGTACTGTACATGCATAGAACTTTTGAGACTAACTAAAGAAAAATGCTGGCTAACTAACTAAAGAAACAAGTCCCAAGAGATGGGATGAGCAACTATAACCATGTGGGACAATCCCCTACCATCTCCCAAGTTGCAAAAAGGGACTATGTATGTATATGTATATGTATATGCATATGTATATGTATGTTTAAGTCACCTGTTGGTATATGGCAGACCAATGGATTTCAGAGGGTTTTCTTAGGCAAGGAATATTCAGAGGTGGTTTGCCAATTCCTCCCTCTGAAATGTAGCCTCCAGCATCTGGAATTCCTTGATGGTCTCCAAATACTAACCAGGATCTCCCATCCTAGTACTAACTACAGGATCTAATACCTTTAGGGCAGTGGTTCCCAACCTGTGGGTCAGGACCCCTTTGGGGGTCGAATGACTCTTTCATGGGGGGGTCGCCTAAGACCATTGGAAAACACCTATTTAATTACAGTTATGAAGTAGCAATGAAAATAATTTCATGGTTTTGGGTCACCACAACATGAGAAACTGTATTAAGGGGTTGCGGCATTAGGAAGGTTGGGAACCACTGCTTTAGAGTTTTTAAAGCCCCCTTTAGGGTATTTAGGCCCAAAAAGGAACATAGCAGGTCACACAGATCAAGCAGAACTTTCTGAACCTTGTTTGGACTTTCTTGAAATCTCCCTAGAAGCCAAAATGGCTAAAGTGAAATTATCACTTTTTGAAGACATCATGCGATGGCAGATTAACTGGAAAAGATGATCATGCGAGAAAAAGCGGGAGGTGGCATAAAAAGAGGAAGACTGGATTACAGATAGATTGATTCAATCAAGGAAGGCATTGTCTTGTGTTTTCAAGACCTAAGCAGGGCAGTTGACCAGGCGCATGGCGCATGGCGATCACTCATCCCTAAGGTTGCCATCAGTCCAAACCCACTTGATGATAGATAACAAAAACCCTTCATGAGTCAATGGTTACTAACCCAAATGACTAAACTGTACTTCCAAATACCGGTTTTAAAACCAGGAATTTAAGGACCAAGAGGCAAGCAAGGCGACAGTGGACTTGCACAATTCATATGTTTTCCAGAGATTATGAATTATTCCATTTTGCAACAAGGAAAAGAAAAAAAATGTGAGCCGAACGAAGGCTGACAGTAATTCTTTCATCCTCACTAATGATTAACTGTGTTTCAGTGATGGCAGAGAAATGTGCAGCTAAAGCTTTTGGTGAGACAACGCATTCTGGCTGTGTCAGCGCACCATGATGGAGCAAAGCTCAACAAAAAGTGGATCCACTGCCTCTTAACCATCTGTAGAGGCATAGAGATCTATTCTGGGAGTTGTCCAAAATGCCATTTTTCTATGCTCACCAGGAATAAAGAACGCATGAGCAAGCTAGACGTTACGCCATAACTGCACTGTGCTCAAAATCCTGTATAGGGATATTAAACATGGTGCTGGAGTTAATGTTCCTTATGATCTAACCATGGTTAAGAAGGGTAAATATATTTCTCTGAAGATGCCAGTCACAGATGCTGGTGAAACGTCAGGAACAAACTCTTCAAGAACATGGCCACAGAGCCCGAAAAACCCACAAAAAACTATGGTAAATATACCATTGACTGAGGCACTCCTTCCAGCATGTCCCTATTGTCCTCTCTCCATACGTTTTATGGAATTAACTATGGTTAGCAAGAAAAGTGCATAGGTCTCGGATTAATCATGGGAATGCCATACTTCAATTTGCAGTGCTTCTAACCACAGTTATAGACTGCAGTTCTACTTCTAAACTTGCTTATATCTTGCAGGTTGCAGTCCACATGGTGACAAATTGGAGCGTGTCCAGAGGAGGGTGAGTAAAATGGTGAAGGGTCTGGAAACCATGCCCTATGAGGAATGGCTTAGGGACTTGGGGATGTTTAGCCTGGAGAAGAGACATTTAAGGGGTGACATAAAAGTATTTGAAGGGCGTCACAATTGAAGATGGAGCAAGCTTCTTTTCTGCTGCTCCAGAGAATAGTACATGGAGCAACGGATGCAAGCTACAGGAAAAGAGATTCCTCAACATTAGGAGGAACGTCCTGACAGTAAGGGCTGTTCATCAGTGGAACACTTTCCCTTGGAGTTGGCGGAGTCTCCTTCCTTGGAGGTCTTTAAACAGAGGCTGGATGGCCATCGTGCGGGACGCTTTGACTGTGAGTTCCTGCATGGCAGAATGGGGTTGGACTGGATGACCCTTGTGGTCTCTTCCATCTCTATGATTTTATGGCCTGTTACAGACGGCCAAAATAAAGCTGCTTGGGGTCTCTTTGGAAGGTATGCTGTTTAAATGATGCATGCATCCTAACAATCCGGAAGCTGCACCAAACCTGCACTCCAGTGCTTAGGAACGGAGTGTGGCTTTGGTGCAACCTCCGGACTCTTAGGACCCATGCATCCTTTAAATAGCATACCTCCAAAGAGACCCAAAGCAGCTTTATTTTGGCAGTCTGTAACAGGCCTATGTTTCTAATGTAATGCCAGGGCCTGCAGTCTGGCTCTAGCCATGGTTATACTTTTCCAGAGTTTGCAGTGTTGGGTCTAACCATGCTTAGTATCAACATAGAGATGAAGCATAAGCCACAAGTCAGTGTTTAAAAAGTATGAGAAACAGAATCTGTGCAAGACGGGGAAAGAAGACGGGAAGGGGCTCATGAACCCCCTGCAGCTTCTCAGCCTCCAATTAGACGACTGGTCAATATTCTCTTGGCAGCAGGTCAAAGCACCGGTTGCAACGGCATTAGCTGATGCAGCTCTTTCTGGTTATCCGTTCGCCTGGGTTTTGCAAAGGGAGAAAAAAAACAGATGAAGGATTGAAGTTAAATCAAATTATCTCTCTGGAACCAGAGTGCCTTTCCTCCACCCACAAGAGCCGCCAGCTGTTTCCTCAGCCGTGTTTATGATCTTGGCAAGACACCGTCTGCAGAGCTTTATTAATCGCTTTGGATATTTCTTGGGTCATTTTCTACAACTTCCCCCTTTGAAGACAGATGATGGCAGGCACTCCAGTTAAACAATATGCTAATCATGTTGTCTATAATGAGGTCTCACTTGGCCATTTTTAAAAGAAGGAAATCATAAGAAATTCAGCAAAGGGGAGAGGGAGAAAGAGAGAGATTCGAGAAAGCGTGTGCAACAGAGTAAGAAACCCAGTTAAGTTTGCTGGAAATGGAGAAAAGGAGCCTAACTGCAAACTTTTCTAAAACCCTCTTCGCTTCCATTAAAATCTCCCCAAATTAGTGCTCCAACAATCCTGAGATTTCTCAACTGTGTTGGGTTTGTTCCTGTTTCCAAAATAGGCTTTTACTGTCCTGAAGCAGGTGGAGAGAAGTAATGAAATTGCAGCTCCTTACCTTACCCCACCTTACTCTTGGGAACGCAAATGCATCCCAGGAAGTATTTAGTGGCTGTATTTAGTGGCTACTCCTTTGTGGTTGACTCTGTTACAGCATATAACTTTTGGCAGTTATAGATACACACATTTTTTAAAACTTACTTTCATATAAGATGGTATTTAACAGAGAATCATTGTTGGATCCTGCATGCTTTTACTGTTGCAAAAAGGTTGGGAAAGTGAACATTCACCATCTATCAATCAATGGTCCATCCATCATTCAAGAGTTTGAAAACCTTACTGCGTCAGCTATGCATGAATGTTCCTTTTATAGAGGTCAGCTCCAAGAAAAATTGTTTTGGGAAATATAGAATCATAGAGGTAGAGGAGGCCACAAGAGCCACTCAGTCCAACCTCCTGCCATGCTGGAACTCACAAGACTTGGCCATCCAGCCTCTGTTTAAAAACCTCCAAAGTAGGAGAATCCATCACACTCCAATGGAGCATCCTCATAGGTCTGGAAACCTTTCACTATTAGTATGTTAGAAGGATGAACTAGAATTCACTAGGCAAGGCAAAGAGAGCACTTGCCATTACCAGACACATGTGGAGATGCCAGGGACTGAATCCGGGAACTATAACCTGGAAAGCGAGGGCTATACCATGGAGCTAGAGCCATTTTGCACCAAGTTCTGTCGCAATGCTGTCCAGACGTTTACTGCCACATCTCCCTTGCCGCATGTAGAGAGGCTTTAGGTTTTTCATTTTGTTTTTATTATTCTTTGCTAGCTTGAACCAATTCCTCATAACAGGTGCCAAAGCTGCAACAGGCAGCCCAAAGACATCTGACGCCAAGCCGTTTGAAAAACCATGCCTGGTGCATTGGCACAAGGCTGAGGGGGGGGGGGGGATAGAAAGAAAGAAAAGAAAGTCCAACTCTGCATGATTCCCAAGCCGTATTCCTTTTCTCTACGGACTAAATCAAACTTGGCTGCATATCAAAGAGGCAAAGGGACAGCCAGTGCTGGGGATCACTTAAGCTAATGGACCTCCTTTGCACGTGTCGGAGGAATGATGAACACCTGGTGGATGGGAGTCCAGCTACAGTCTATGCAACGCAAGCAAGATGTGGAGATGACAATACAGGAAGGTTGGGTGGATGAGCACCCATCAAGCGCAGGAAATAGTCTAAGGTAAAGGTGGGTACAATGTGGGTCCTGAGACATATGGAGGCCATAGGACTCCTAAGTGTGATCCCCAAAGCCCTCTCCCCCCCCCCCAAACTATGTTAATTTTGAAGTGGTTTTTTGCCTGATAACTGGCTCAAGGCAACCCAAACTGGACACGAATGTAGGTTTACTTCCCCATTCCAAGCCACCACCACCCATACATTCCCAAAACTACAAAAACTGAAAACTGGCCAAAATGGCTGATGGGAATGATGCTGAAAGGGCAATTTTTAACGAAATCCAGCAGCGGTAGCATTCAGTGCCAGCATGTATGAAGTAGTTGTTGCTATTGCGTAACTTCGAGTCATTTTTCAGCTTATGAAAACCCTATGGCACGCTTGTTTTCTCAGCAACATTTCTTCAGAGGAGGGTTGCCATTGCCTTCTTCTAAAGCTGAGAGTGACTTGTCCATGGTCACTCAATGGGTTTCCATGGCTAAGCAGCAATTTGAACCCCAGTCTCCCAGGATCTGGAGCCAACACTTAAACCACTACACCATGGTGGCTTCCAACAAGGTGGTGCACCTTTGTACATAAGCCCCCCAAGTGTGTGTGTGTGTGTGTGTGTGTGTGTGTCTATAATAAGGTACCACCAGAAAATGTGATTCTGGCTGAACCCTTGGAGAATAAAGTTGACTGGGTGGGTATGGAAAACCCTCTTGAGTTCTTGATTCCAATCATTCAAATGGGTACCTTGCCCCAGGGCTAGGAATTCAAGAATTATTATTATCCTCATTGACACAAAAGGAAACAGAAGCCAACCCTGCAATTATCGCTTCATCAGCTTGATAGATATCATTGCTATGGGGGGAAAATTCTTATGCAGACTGGAAGCAGCAATGCAACACCTTCTGCGCTCATGTTCAGCAAGGTGCAAAAGCTTTGATGGAAAATGGCTGTTGTTGCTGAAGGAGCCCTCATTGCAAACCATGGTCTGACTGGAAGTCATCTGGAAAATATGTTTTTTCCTCCTTTTTCATTTTACCTTTTAAGCATGTTGAATAAGACAAACAAGCCAATCCTGAGCTTATGCTTCAGGGCACGGTTGAGAGAAACAAGTCCAGGCTGGATCTTGCCAAAGTGCCTAGCTTTCCTGAGGATTTCAAGCTGGCATCTTACTCTCTAGAGTAACTGTACTTGCTTGCGGCAACAGAAAAGGTGGCATAGCCTCCAACGTTTTACAGATGTGACTGCCAAATGGGTGCAGCCAGGGAACAAGAGGGCAAACATTCATAGGGAAGAACACACAAAATTTATGTACTGAGTTTAGGAAAGGCAAGACTCTGTACCCTTTTATCCCTCCTGCTGAATAGACTGACTGCAACCATATCCTGTACTCTGAACTCCGTTTGCAGCAAATGATGGGAGCCACGATGAAGGAGGAAAGTGGGAGGAGGAGAGAGAAACCAGGACTTTTTAAGGGCAGCGGAGAAAGTGGGACTGTAGAGGATGAACCAGGGCTATCCCTACCAAATCGGGGCAGTTGGAGGATACAGATGGCACCTCTCCTCTTTCTGACCAGAATGACAGTTTCATTTCAACATTGAGGGCAAAATAAACAGGATAATGCAGGGCAGGTTGAATAATCAGGAATGGAGGAACTTCGGTCCTCCAGTTATTTTGGACTTCAGCTCCCACAATCCCTCACAACTGGTTATGCTGACTAGGGTTTCTGGGACTTGTTGTTCATCTAGAGCAGGGGTATGCAAATGTGTGCAGGTCAGGGACCCACTTTTGGTGGGTTTGCAATGTCATTTGGTGGATTTGCAAAGTCAGCCACTTGCAGCTGCCTCCTCGTCTTCAAAAAAATTACTTGTGATATGCAATTTGAACAATAGCAAAACCAAAAAAGTAACAAGAGAGACCACACAATTGTAACAAAGAACTGGAAGTTCTCACTCGGCAAATGTTGACCCAATCTGCAAAAGGAAACTCTCAGCATCCTTGTAAGAAGGAATGAGCCACAATGTGTTGCTCTATTGTTATGCTGGGGATACATTCAATGGTACTCAATTGGTCTGAGTAGAAATTAGGACTCCTAGATCTCAAGGTCTGGTCCTCAGGGCAAAGAGGAAGAATCTCAGCTTAAGAACACTGCTTTGAAAAATGTGTGCATACAGATATTGGTTTATTTGAATGGCATACTCTGTGCAACAGTAGTTGGTGCATAATGTGGCATGCTTACTGATATCACCAGGGGCTGCCCCTATTGACCTTACAAGGGATCATCTCTAGGTTCCGGTTTTGCAAAGTTTGCCCAGAAGGAGTTTTGCACTGCTTTCCTCTGAGGCTGAGAGAGTGTGACTTGCCAAAGGCCACCCAGGCCAAGTGGGATTTGAACCTTGGTGCCCCAGAGTCCAAGTCCAACATTCAGACCACATTGGTTCTTATGAATCATGACATCAATCAGCCCTCCGTACCCACGAATTCAAGTATCCACGGCTTGAAAATATTTTAAAAATGTATAAATTCCAAAAAGTAAAGTTTGATTTTGCCATTTTATAGAAAGGACACCATTTCACTACACTACTATGGATTTTGATATCCATTGAGGGTCCTGGGACCAAACCCAATGGATGCCAAGGGCTCACTGTATTCATTTCCATCCCCAAAGGAATTTGAATCTGAATAGGCATTCTCACATACCTATGGCATATATACTGTATGTCTGTCCCTGACTTCCACTCCACCAAAAGCACCTAAGAAAGTATATTTTACTCTCCGAAAGCTCATGCCGCAAAATTCTTTCTTTCAATTAGTCTCAAAGGTGCAACAAGATCTCTTTACATACTCTATGTTCCTGGGTCTTTCTATCAAGGCCTATGGTTCATTGTTCTCGAAAAAGCCTATAAAGCCACTCCAAAACCCTGATTTTTTTAAAAAGCCATTCCCTTCCAATGGCCCATTTTCCTCTGAAACATTTTACCATTCATTCCGAGGACTAGCTGAGCTGGCTCTCAATGCTACACTGTAAGAAATGAGAATGTGAATGTCTCCCTGCCATCTCAAGCACCTCTGCATCATCCACCCACTCAAGCGACAAAAAGCATGGCAAGGCAAGAGTGGTGACCTGGGGGGGGAACGGCTGGGTAGGAATTCATTTCACAATTTCGGAGAGCGCAAAGAAACTAAGGCAACGGCATGTGACGTTTCTCCCGGCAGCTTAATGCATGGACCACTGCTGCATTTCTTTTCTTTCCAGTATCTTTCCCTAATTTGAGAGGGGGGGATTAATAGTGAACACTGGGGTTTATTAGTTAGCCAAAGGCCATCAGTTTAAAAGAGTATAATTGATCACAAAAACAATGAGATCGCCAAATTAAAGTGATTAAATATTTCACAGGCCAGTAATACAAATAGGGGCCTGAATTTTGTCTCGCAGCAAATCCAGCAGTTTAACAGTCTCATCTTTCGTTAAACAGGCGCACACCTATTTTGATACTCATGGCCGCATGGGAGTGGTACCTGCCACAACCACAGGAGGATGGGCTTTGGCAACAGGAATGCTATCAAAAACCAAAGCTTGGAAATGTTACTGTTTCAGAGAGCATGGCGTTCGACCTAAATAACAAATGAAACCACTGATTTCAGTTCACCTAGCCATGTATCGCTCCGCAAAGTTAACGCTTCATACATTACATGATGCGCATCTGTCTGATTTAGGAAGGGCCCAAACCCTAAAATACAGGCTATGGAGTGATCATCATTACATTCAGTCTATACAATTGTCCCTCCGTTTTCATGATGATCCGTTCTGGAAACACACACATGAAAATGGAAATGCGCATATATTCAAGCCCCATTGGCTTGAATGGGGGCATGCTCCAGTGGGTGGATACAGGTGCGTGCCCCATTGTTTCACCCTCTGTTCCCCATTCACGTATATGCAACTGACGCAGATCTGAAGTCCGGAGAAATGGAAGAGTGACTGTATATAGAAATGCTTTCCAACCCTCAAATTTCCTAAATCAAACACATGCGCATCATGTAATGTATGAAGTGTTAATTTTGCAGATAACTATCCTTACTGTAGAGGTTGGAATTCTCTACCAACCATGAAACATCACTGCCCCCCAAATCCTCCTCTGAAGCAGTGTTTCCATCCCAAGACAGCCGTTTTATGGCCAGTGGAGAGCATGGGGGGGAGCACAGAGAAACAGTGTCCATCTATGTTCCCACAGCTGGATCATGCACAGCAACAGCACCATCCTCCAGGTCCTCTAGAGGACCACTGTTGCAGCTTCAAAGGTGGATGTGAGGACATGAAGAGCAGAGGTGCTGTTGTGTCGCATTGATGTCTCTCGATTCTGGATCTTAGCCATCGTTCCAGAAACCGACACAAAACAGGTCTGTCAAGTAGGGTCCATGTGCTCTTCAACTGGATGAAGAAAAGAAGGGTTGATTAAGTCATGCAAGTCAACGTATTAGGAAAAAAGACACAGCTCCGATTCAATAATTATTTTCAAAGTTGCCTTGATAATCAGCCCCATGCGCAATTTAAAAGAGTAACCTTTCGGCACGGAAAGCTCTTCCGCCAATTGTTCACGCAAGGTGTCTCATTTGGAGTCAGGGATTATCTCAGTAACCTTTTCAACAAACCTTTGAAAGGAATCCAACGTTGTGCTTCCAATTAGTGGCTGGAGGTTGTGAGACAGCAGCTTGTGTGAAAGCTGAAAAAGGTGCCTTGTTCATAGCACATCCTCTCTTGGTCACTACACAAGCCTCCCACAAACAGGAGCTTTCCAGATGGACAACACCCCATCACCCCACTGCCAGGGAAGATGGGGTTTGTAGTACAACACATCTGAAGAGCCATAGGTTGGGGAGGTCTTTAAACAGAGGCTGGATGGCCAACTGTCAGGGATGCTTTGATTGAGAGTTCCTGCATGACAGAATGGGGTTGGAATGGATGGCCCTTGGGGTCTCTTCCAACTCTACGATTCTATGAGGTTGCACTATGCTCAGAGCCAGGGAACAGGTACCTTTCCAGACCGCTACAACTCTCCACATATTCCACTCTGCCGGGTGGGAGATTCTGGGAGCTGTAATCCAAAAAGCAACTTTGGGGCATGCATTAGTTGCACAGCAGCAGTAGAGAAAACCATACATCTCCATTCTCCATGCAAATCTGTTTTGAAACGGTCTGTCATCCAGAAACTGAAGCAAAACTGTTTTTTCCCCACTGCCTAAAGATACATGCCAGGTGAGCAATTTTCAAAGCCTCTTGTGCAAAAGAAAGAAGCTGGGATTCTCATGTAAGAAATCTGCTTGGTCCATAACTGCATGAAGAAGTGCCTCTCCCTATATTTGTCTGCCTGAGAACTGGGGTCTATTGGAGGGGTCCTCCTCTGTGTTCCTCCAGTAATGATAACATACTATGGAAAGACATGAGAGACAGCCTTCTCTGCAGTGGCACCCCAGTTGTGGAATACTCTCCCTATGGAGGCCCAACTGGCCCCAATACTAGTATCGTTTCAGCCACAAGTCAAAACACAGCTGAGTTGACTTATCTACAGGTCAATGTAAGTACTGTATCTTAACTCTTCTTTAAAGGAAGGAACCATCCGCTGGTGAAAGATAAGAGTATAATCTGTCCTGGAAGCATCAGCATCCTCTACTCTCTCATGCATCATATTTTAAGAGTGAACACTGCTGCAGTTTTGTAAGTTCTTTGACACTGTTTTGCTTTGCTTCATCCTTTAGATCCTTTGTTATATGCCCCTAAGTTTTACCCTCGACTTATTGACAGGTCATATCAAAATCCATCATTTTGGCCCCAAAACTTGCCCTCAACTTATACATGAGGTCGACTTATAGTCGAGTATATATGGTAATATTAGCAGGAGTGCAGACAGCTGGAAAAGTCTAGAGGCCAGTAAGCCAAAGGCATTTCGGAAGTCAGAGGCCAAAAAGAGAGAAGATCCATCCTGGCTTCAAAAGAGAGAGGACCAGATGTGGCCAAGATTTCTCCCACACAAACACACACACATACACACACAACCCAATCTTCTGCACAGCAGTGATGACCCCGTGGCCCCATCCCCGTGGATTGTTAACATTGTGGGTTTGCTTCTCAAAACAGAAGTCGCATATGGATCTCTAGACAAAGTGCCTTGACAGACTGCATCAGGCCGGGATAGAAGAGGGGGAGATGGAGAGAAGAAAAGGAGGAGTTGTAAGGATAAAATATAAATATAAACAAAAAGACATCTGGACCATTAAGGAGAGAAGACTTTGCTGCTGGTCCCAATAGAGAAAGAGAATAAAATTCCATGCGCAACAGTAGGAAGGCATTGCAAGAGGCAGACAGCTCCCTCCCTCCTACACAAGTTCCAATTCTGTTCAGTCCCCATCAGATCCTGGAAAAGTTACTTTCTTGAACTTGAACAGAGACATTTCCAACTCCATCAGTCATAATAAGACAATGTCCTGTTTTCTACAATTTCAAGGGAATATTTGGGAGGGAGCGGTTTATGAATTTGTGAAGTCAAAGGCTTTCATGGCCGTCATCCATAATTTTTTGTGGGCTTTTTGGGCTATGCAGCCATGTTCTAGAAGAGTTTATTCCTGACGTTTCGCCGGCATCTATGGCTGGCATCTTCAGAGGATGCATTCTCTAAAGGTGCCAGCCACAGATGCAAGTGAAACGTCAGGAATAAACTCGTCTAGAACATGGCCACAAAAAACTAAGTTTATGAATTATTCTGCACATAAGAAGAACATCGGTTCAAGGAGATATAGAGTAGGAAAGAGGATAAAATCCAACACGCTTAAGAACTGACCACCAAAAAGCATTATTCAGATCTCACCAGACAGTAAAAGAACGGAAGCACAGAGCTTCAGAGGCAGTATAACTTTGAATATACCGTAATATAATAGCATGAGGAGGGTGTTTATTTCCATGCTTTGTTTGTGGGTTTGCCAGAGGGATTGGGTTGGTTATCTGGCTCTGCAACTAGTACCCTTCAGTCATTCCCTCATGCTCAGAATCCATAAAACCAACCAAATACGTGAGCGTTCCTGTTTTCCTTTACCCACCCCACCTCCTTTTCCTTTGGGGTTGCATTGTTCTAGATTTTAACATGTCTCTTCTTTAACAACAAGAAGAAAAAGATCCACATATATGTAAGCCACCTGCAGCCTTTCCAACCACAGAGGGGAGCATAAATGCCATAAATAAATTATCTTTTCATTCCCCCGTTGTTGAGCAATCGAGAATGTTGCAAGGATGTCAGAAGGACAGGGCTCAGAGCCAACTGGGGCTTGCAACATCTTCCACAATGACGAGAAAGCTTCCCAATTGGATGGGGACTATATCCCAAGCCTCTCAGGTCAAGGAGAACATTAGACATCGGACTATGGGTCATTAACCAGAGATATCTCTTTGTTATGTTTATAAATGCGCCAAGCCAAGTCCACTTTGGGGTCACGGGAAGGCAGAATCCGATCAAACCATGCGCTTTGGAGAGGGTTTTGGACTACAACGCCCAGAACTGCATGGCCTGTGGGGACTCTGGGTGTTGTGATTCAACAAGTTGAGTTTTCCAAGCTTTGGATTTCAGTAAAGCTATGCAATTTCATAACATCATTGCACATGCGTCCTGTACAAGCACAGAATCTCTGTACCTTGAAAACCTCCGTTTTCATTTTGCTCTCCAGATGGTTTGATCTTCAACTCCCAGAGGCCTCTCTACCAATATGGTCAACTCAGAGACTTTTGGTACAACACATCTGGAGAGCCAAAGATCCCCCACTGCTGTTGTGGCATTTATGTTTGCAAAGACCAGCTCAGAAACATGTGGCCAATATGCCAACCGAGAGGCTAACTAAGCAGGGCCAAGCAGTCAACCAATGCATCTGGTTCTCTCTCTTTTGAAACCAGGATGGATCTTGTCTCATTTCATCTTCATAATGTAGCTATAATGGCACTTCTCAAAGAAAAAGGAGATGAGTCCCTGCCCCAAGGGATTTACAAACCATCCCGGAGACTGCAGAGAAGAAAGAAGGGACATGGGCACAGGGTCAGCAAAGTAGGACAGCAATGTAGAACTCTGCTTTAAGCTTCAGTATGGCCCTTTGCAATGGAGAAGGGCAAAGAGTTGCATATATGATTTATATAGGATTAGTAACATCATTGCTGTTTTGGTTTGTGGATCTCAGGGTCAGACCCCAAGTGTCAGGACCTTCTTCTCCACTCCTTTTTACCAGCCATCTTAGGGTCTGTATTCTAGAAACTCTAGACTTCTTACTCAACCAAGGATCTTCTCATCCTTGTCTCGGCTCCATCCTTTCTCACCTGTGGCTCCATATTCCAGGAATCCCCTCCTTGAACATTTGCCTACTGTTCCTCTATTCCACAGAGAGGAAACGCCATGGGGCTTCTGCTATTCCTCCATCCCATGCCACCTTGAATTGACTACCTCCGTTGCTTAGAAGGAGGATTCCCCGATACAGTTCAGAGCATTCCTGCCAAGCATGAGAAAATGCCAGAAGCATCTCCGTTGCTTAGAAATATCAGGTTCTACATCTCTGAAGCCTAGAGAAGATGGTGGGACAGGACCCACTAGGCCAGTGATGGTGAACCTTTAAGAGGCCAAGTGCCCAAACTGCAACCCAAAACCCACTTATTTATTGCAAAGTGCCATGTCCCTCTGGCTTTCTAGTAACAAACTCTGGCAAACTCTGTGCTGGGGCGACGGCACATGTGCCCACAGAGAGGACTCTGAGTGCCACCTCTGGCACGCGTGCCATAGGTTCGCCATCACTGCACTAGGCAGATGGAGGGTAATGGTCTCAGATACCTTCATCTTTCCAACTTTTTAACTTTCACACTATTACCATCTAGTTCATATCTTATCCATTCCAGTATCTCTCCATTTTATCATCCTCTTCTCAATCATTCCTTCCATTCCTTTACACTCTTTTCTTCCTACCTTTGTTCTTATATATTTGTTCTTGTTGAGGGATGTTTCACTCATGGTTTCCCATTACTCTACCAACATTCCTCAACCTCAAATGACCAATAAGCAGCAATGCTAGCTGGTGTTTTCTGCATGTTGTCGGTCCAAAAAGGCGACTCTCCCACGCTTATATTTTTAAGCAGTTATATTTTCCAAATGGCTGTTTCAGCCTCGGCTGCTTTCTTCGCAGATGACTGCTTTCCCCCAACTGCTTTATTGCGCCGTTTTGTTTTGGGGTGGGTTTTTTGTTTGTAGATTTCCGATTTGGTTTCCTTTCATTGCTCGTCGCCCCGACAGCCAAGAAAGAGCTCAGGGGTGACCAATAAATTTTAGAAATGAATACTACAAAAATAAAAACCCAACAGGTTGGAGCTCCTGAATCCTTTCCAGCAGGAGCTCCTCACAGTTGCAACTGCCATTTTCACAGCCGTTGGCCAACTTTCTCAGCCTCTCCAAGCTGAAGCTTTCTTCGGGCCGGTTTGCGCCAAAGGGAAATAAAAAAGGACCACAAAAACACACATTTCAAGAAACACAAGGCCCTCTCTCTCGCTCTTGCCTCAAACCCGCCACAAAAGCCCAAGGAAGGATTAAGAAAGAAAAGGAGGAGGACTTTTTTCCAGAGATGGTGGCGTTCCCTTAAGAGCCAGGAGCATGGGAAATAACCGGACCCCGGATTCACCCAGCGATGGCCTGCATGCCAGCGATTTCCTTGCTAAGAGCCACCCTCCAGGAGATGCTTACAAGCTCTTTTAAGGATGCTGAAAGGGAAATTTTGCACGGGCCGGTCTACAAGAACAAAGCCTTCTCAGTGTTAAGAGACCTTGTGCGGGGAACGAAGAAAAGGAGGATGAAAAGAAAGAAGAGAACAGGCAGGAAGAGAGCAAATAAATAAAGTGGAAACACTAAAGGAAAACAGAGACGCACACAACCAGTGCACATAAAGCCATGCACAGTAACCACATTCCAAGAGGATCAGTGTGAGCAAACGGAGAGAGCATCAGCCTTGAACTGAGAAGACCCAACATTAGAACTCAGGGCCTTTTTCACACCTACAATTCTACTTTATCTGACATGGCAACATCCTAGAGAATCCGGAGATATATGCTGCATATACATACTGATGTATAAGTCTAGAAATGTTAGTCGAAAAACTGACCCAAAAAACCTGAGTCGACTTATCCATGGGTCAATGTAAGTACTGTACTTTAATGCATGTATAAAACCTGAGTCGACTTATCCATGGGTCAATATAAGTACTGTACTTTAACTCTTCAACCCCTTGTGAAAGGCAAGAGCATAACCTGTCATGGAAGCACTGATCCCCCTCCATTCTCTTATCCATCCAGTCTTTAGTATGCGCACAGTTTTGCCTGCTAGAATTTTCTAAGTTCTTTGGCACTGTTTTCCTTTCCTTCATCCTTTAGATCCTTTGTTACACGCCCCTAAGTTTTACCATCGACTTATCAAAATCGTATCATATCAAAATCCATAGTTTTGGCCCCAAAAGCTGCCTTTGACATGAGTCAAATATATTATAGTCAAGTGTATACAGTAGTTTGGGGAAGCACTAACTCTCTTGTTGAGAACGTTCAACCGCACATCCTACGATTCCATAGGAATTCAACATGTAATGTGAAATGGCCTCCTGACTGGCCACATACCTCTTTCTATGTGTCTCCCATGGTTGGTTGCTATTTGTCATCAAGTTGGCTTCAACTTATATTGACCTCATGAACGAGAGACATGTGGTAGAAAGTGTTCAAGGATGGAGGCCGTCGAATTGCCAAGGGAAGATGGGTGGATTTTCCCACATCGGCTGGTGACCCTTGGTGAACTTGCTAATAAGAATCAAGCCAACTCCACAAACCCATCCTCAAGTAGGTTCTTGGGTCACATTTGAGTGCAATGGGAGGTCAGGCCAATGCCTCGAAAGGCATCTGATCCCAAAGACAACAAAGTATACCACTTATCTGGCTCGATTCAAGGTCCGCATGACTAAGAGGGAACGCGGCTGAGTCAACTGCACTAAGGAATGAATGGAGGAGATTGCTCTACTGGGATGAAAGCCAACTTCCCTCCTCTGCAAAGTGATACTCCTCCTCATCTCCACTTCCTTCCTCCCAAAGGTCAATCCAGAGCCAGCCACACCTACACTACACACAAGAAACCCACAGCCCTTTCATACTACACAGTTACAACACTATGGGGGCATCTACACCACTTTGACTGCCATGGCTCCATCCAAGAGAACCCTGGGATTTCTAGTTTTGTGATGCACCACCAGACTTTGGCAGTGAAGGCTAAAGACCTTGCAAAACTACAAACCCCAGGATTGCATCAGATGCAGCTACAGCACTTAAAGTGGCATCAAACTGCATTATTTCTACAGCGTAGATGCACTCTCTGATTCCACTTTAACGCCATGGTTACATCCAATCGAATTCTGAGATCTGCCGTTTAGAGAGGGAGATTTTAGCATTCTCAAATGCTAAAGTGCCAAAGGGCAGGCACATATACCTAAGTTTTCCCAAATGTTTAATGGCTTAAGAATCATCA
Source organism: Sceloporus undulatus (assembly GCF_019175285.1). Taxonomy (NCBI): domain Eukaryota; kingdom Metazoa; phylum Chordata; class Lepidosauria; order Squamata; family Phrynosomatidae; genus Sceloporus; species Sceloporus undulatus. The sequence continues at coordinate 4,299,030 of NC_056528.1, read as the reverse complement.
GCTTCCATGATTTCCAAGATCTTATTTTGCAATCTCATTTGTTTGGAGGCACAATTCAAACTGCTTGTTACAAGGTCCTATAAAGCAGTGGTTCTTAAACCTCTGGTCTGCCAGAATCCCCGAGCATCAGCCATACTGGCTTGGACCTCTGGAAGTTGAAGTCCAAAACACATCCATGGGGAGAAATTGTTAAAAGCTACTGAAATTCGATCCTAAGCTTTAATAGTTACTGCTACATTGGGGAACATAGAAACTCTTCTTTAAAACGATGTGCATTATGCATCTGCGCAAGTGACAGTATTATAATTTTGTTCTCCACTGTAAAGCATAATACTATTGTTCCTATTGTATAGTGGACCTTCATATTACTGGGGTTTGGTTCCAGGACACAAAGTGAGAACACCAAACTCCACGGAGGTTCAAGTCTCATTATATACAGCAACATAGTAGAATGTATCCCTTAATATAAAATGGTAATGTGAAGTCGAAGGCTTTGATGGCCAGCATCCATAGGTTTTGGTGGGTTTTGGTGGTTTTGGTGGCCATGTTCCAGAAGAGTTTTTATCTGATGTTTCGCCAGCATCTGTGGCTGGCATCTTCAGAGAAGATGATGCTTCTGTGGCTTCTCTGGGTTCTTCACAACCAACAGTATATATACCCAACTCTCTTCCATGCCAGCATTCTTTGCAGATGCCAGCCACAGATGCTGGCGAAACATCAGGAATAAACTCTTCTAGAACATGGCCACAGAGCCTGAAAACGCCACCAAAAGCTATAAAATGGAAAAATTAAGGTCTGTGGTTTGTTTTCCTTTGGATCTTTTTGGAATAGTTTCAAGCCATGGAGGGTGGAATCCATGGATGCCGAATCCGTGGATATGGAGGGCCAAATGTAGCTGTTTATTCCGCTTTGATGTTTGCATTCTCATGCAAATGAATATCCCCCAGAGTTCTTACATCCAAACTAAAATGAAAAACAAGACAAGACAAAATGAAGATAGCATTTTAAAAGATGTCAGGGGAGGGGTACCTAGTGATATTGGTTGCATTAACATATTCCAACTTATATATCACATTCTGGACATTAGAGTAAGAAGAAGGAAGTCCAAAGCTGGACCCATCCCAAAGACGAGAAGCAATCCCTATTGATTCCAATGGGGTTCACTCTCAGATAAGCAGGTTTAGACAAGAGCCATAAAAAAGAAACCGAAGCCTCATAAACTGATGTTAAGTAGTGAACCAAAACCATTGGCTTATCTATTTACTGAGCAACTGTTCTGTTTACCGATTCTATTATACTCGTATTTTTTATCACATTGTTGGTATTATTTTCATTATCCGCTTCTCAATGCCAAGAGTGGAAAAATTTAGGAGCTCTGGGGGCCGATTTCACACACTCCAGAACCCTATGTAGGTGTGTATGTGTCTTCGAGTCCCCTATTGACTTACTGTGTTTCATTGAGCTTTGCACAGAGTTATGCCTTCCTCCGAAATCTAGCCTTCAGCACCTGGCATCCGTTGGCAGTCTCCCATTAACAAACACCAGGTGCTGTGGGCTATATTTCAATGGAAGGTACTGATAAAAATCATCTCTGGGTATTACGCACCAGCCAAAGCCATCGGCAAATGGTATCGCCGAATTTCCGTGGCATAAGGAGCATAAAATGCCAGTTTTTAAAAGGGTTCGCCCCTCATTTGTCAGCAGACAAATGAAGAAAACATTTCTCGCTGGAAGAAATATAGCACAACTGAGATTGTGAAGGCGAAGGCTTTGCCACGAAATTGCAGCAAAGATGGCCATAGGACAGCATGCGTACCCTCTCCAATGTTTCACAGGTGAAGACTGTATGTAATAATGTAGTGCTATGAGCGTCAGACTGTGCGTCTAGAAACCAGGGTTCAAATCCCTGTTCAGCCATGGAAACCACTGTCCTTGGACAAGCCACACTCTCTCAGCCTCGGAGGAAGGCAAAGGCAAACCACCCCTGAACAAAGCTTGCCAAGAAGAGTCTTAGGGTTGCCTTAGAATCGCTGTAAGTCAAAAATGACTTGAAGGTATTTCTGTAATGCAGAAGCCCCTGCTCACAAATCTTTTGAATGGGAGACTAGACACTCACAAGCAATTTCTTACAAACAAAAATCCTCTTGGGAAAGGAAAGGTTAAAGAGCCCTTTGCTCACTCACTCCCTTCTCTGCTTGTGCCTTCATCTATCTTCAGCCTAAGAGAAAATTGCTGAAATGCATCAGAGAACAAGAAAGCACTGGACAAGGTGGATTTGTCTTCCAGAGTCTTAGTCCTCTAGATGTTGGACTGCAATACCCAGCATTCCTCATCATTGGCCCTGCTGGGGGTTGCAGTTGCATCTGGAGATCCCCCTGGTTCCCTCCTTCTTTGTAACCGAAAAGCTTCAAATGCCAGTCATCTTTTCTTTCTCGACTGGCTCCTTCTCCCCCTTTGGAGGCCCCAGAAAGACAGAGATGGGGGACTGAAAGAGGGAAACCAGCTGGAAAGTTTGTTTGCTGCCTCGAACGGGATTCTAGCGCTCTTCCGAATTATTTGTTCACCTGCTCCTTGGGCCAGATTCAAAGCCCAGGCGGAGATGCCATCAGAGGGGGCTTTGTTTGCAAACACCTGCAAAAATCAATGCGGCAGCCCTAAGGTAGGCACAGCAAAAAGTCCAACGCAAACCCACACACATTCCTGAGCAACACAGGATTTATCAGAGAAGGAGACACCCCCAACACACATCTCAAACACCGTAAGACCCACCTGCCAGATCAGACCAAGTGCTCCTCCACCTCATCCAGCATCCTCACCAGAGCGTGGAAAGGCTTCTTTGTTGGATGATACCTCCCAGACCTTCCAAGCTGGAAGATGTACTCTAAAAGCATAACCTTTTCACCCACACTGGCTTGGGTAGTTGCTTGAGCATTGCACTGGCACTCTGGGAGACCAGGGTTCAAATCCCTGCTCAGCCATGGAAGCCCACTAGGTCCGTGACATATTCTCAGTCTCAGCGGGAAGGCAAAGACAAAATTGCCTCTGAACAAATCTTGCCACGAAAATGAAAGGGTCACCTTAGGGTTGCCAAAAGTTGGAAACAATCTGAATCATAGAATCCTAGAGTTGGAAGAGACCTCAAGGGCCATCCAGTCCAACTCCCAGCCATGCAGGAAGACACAGTCCAAGCACCATTGACTGATGGCCATCCAGCCTCTCTTTAAAGACCTCCAAAGAAGGTGACTCCATCATCCTCCAAGGGAGTTGAAGGCACACATCAACTACAACATCTATGATGGATCGAAATAATTGCTTCTGAAGCTTCAAGGGTCTGTTTGCTGAGGATATGGGAGGAAGCCTCCAAGGTAGCTGCTTTCAGCTCTTGTGCTGTTGTTGTTAACCGTCCCGACTCATGCAAACCCTTTGGATGAGACATCTCCAAGACTTCATATTTTCTACTGCTCTGCTTAGGCTGAAACCTTATTTGAAATCATGTTAATTCTCCCATTCAGGAGAAAGGTGGGGTATAAATTCATTAAATGAATGTATGTCTGTTACAGACTGCCAAAATAAAGCTGCTTGGGGTCTCTTTGGAGGTATGCTGTTTAAATGATGCATGCACCCTAAGAATCTGGAAGCTTCACCAAAGCTGCACTCCAGTGCTTAGGAATGGAGTGAGGCTTTGGCGCGACCTCCGGACTCTTAGGATCCATGCGTCATTTAAATAGCATACCTCCAAAGAGACCCGAAGCAGCTTTATTTTGGCAGTCTGTAACAGGCCTATGAATGAATGAAATGGGCTAAGGAAACTTTGCATTTTCTAAAGTAACTGTCCATCCCCGTCTATAAAATCCCCACAACAATCTCAAACAGAGCATGAAAACAACAGCCTTCTCCCTCCCACAAAGCAACTGTTATTTGGAGGTATACTGCATCACAACACAGAGGTATCATTAAATCGCCACAGCCTTTCTTTCATGTCAAAAAGCATTCTCTCAATCTCTCATACACATATGCACACCCACTGCTTTATGTTCCCAAGCCAAATTCCAGTCCATAGAGAAAGTCCAATGAACAAATAAATGCATAGAGCCAATGGCCTATTCACACCAAATGTAAGCCAGGTTGTATTTCGTTGAATTGCAACTTGTTGTTGCATCGGAACCCATTTTCACAAAGAAACCGTAGTTTGTTGGCCACCTACAAGACACACTTTGAAGCCCTGGCTGATGACTGACTTCCCGAGATGCATGTTCAAATGGTGGCTTCGTGCTATATCTAAACTCAGAAATGGGACTTATTTCGGGCTTATTTTTCCAATTGTCCAATGTGAAACAGGGGCTAACAAAAGTAAAGAGAAAGAAACAGAAACCAGAACTATGATTTGCATGATCATCTTCTAGATTAAACATCAAATCCTGGATTAAAGACAAAACTGTGCATGGTATACAAATACAGCAACCAATGACCAGGACTGCTTCCAGATGTTTCACCAAATCCAAAGGATTTTGGGACCAATAGACAAACACACCCTATACCCAAAGGTTAACTAACCTGTTCCCCTCAGCCAAAAGTAGCACAAGTGATAAGAGACCCACATTGCTTGCTTGCCATAGCTCTGCCTTCCTTAGTGCTAGCCTTACCCATGCCATGAAGAAACTACAGTCTTTCAGGATGCACAGCACTGAATCCATAGCCTGGTTTTCACAAATGCCCAGCAAAGCATCACACCTGTGTTAGATATATATCACTGCAGCTCCTCTGCACAGAGACATATGTACACACCCCTGGCCCAAAACTTGAGGAAGTTACTTTGAAGGACTACAGCTCCCAGAATCCTTTCTGGGAGCAACAGTCCCCAAAAGCCAAGTCCAGCTGTGAACCTGTCTACATCAGTTTGATGGTCAATGTCCAACCTGGAATGGAGTGATGATCGTTTTAGTCCAATGCACTTTGGAAGAAGTTGTGTTCAAGTGTTGGAGCAGGACGTTGTATAACAAAAAGCATGCCGGACCTACCTTCCACACAGTGTTCCACTTCTTCCAGGTTACGCAGAGTAATCCGCATGAGGCTGGAGTTGAGCATCAGTTCATTCTTGTGAGCAGGCCACATGTAGTGTGGGGCGGGATTCACAAAGAAAATCCGTGTGTCTCCTGTGGACACCTGGTTGTCACAGATCATGGGGTCCCCAAAGCCCCCGATCACCACTTTGTTCCCACCATCCAAGAGGATTTCATGAGTCACAACCTCCTTGCCTTTCAGGTACCTCCAGACCCGTACCTGGAGAAATAAAAGGAGACCGTGTATTATTAACAGGTAACATCAGCTTACAGAAATACTCCCCAGGGAAGTTAATTTCATTAGCTACCCTGCAAGAAGCCACAAAATGATGCAGCCAGAAGGCAAGGTGACAAAGGAATTTGCTATTTTGGTTCACGCCGCCTTGGATTTGTCTCTCCCTCAAGACTCATTTGCTCACTTTTAAAAACCTCTTCCCCTCCCAAAATCTGCTCTTGCCAAGCAGCCTCCTGATTTAGATCCTCCTTTGTCCCCAAACAAAATGCAGGCAAGGCTGTTAGTGGGGAAGTCTTTAAAGGGGAATTAAACCATGGAAGAGGATGAGGCTAGCCTGGCTACAGAGAACCTCCAACTTCAGAGGCAGTCTACCTCTCACTGAAGGGCACCATACCCATACAACTACCATTAGGATTCGGTCAGCCATTTGCACTTACTAAAACGCCGGGGGGTGAATTTAAGAACTAGGTACATGATTTCTTCACTGGATCCCTTGTCATTCCCCCAACCCTGGGAGACTTATAAAAACTAAGAAGTCCTTTTGCCAAAATCCAACTAGGCTCTGAGTAAAGAGCCAACCGGCTAACGCACAAATTCTTGACTCTTCAGCATTCATTTAATTGATGGATACCTTAATCGATAACTTAATTCCGGAGAGAACATTTATGCTGGGATTCCAATGCAAGTCAATCACTTTAGGTACCAAAATAAATTGAATTAAGCTGGCTCTTTCCGTTAGCCAACTTCGAACATAATTTATAACCTACTTATTATTTAGCTAGCTCCCAGAGCTGCATTTTTCTTTCTCCTTTTGAGTCAGACTGCCATGCTACCTACTTTTAGCACTTCAACTATCATGACTGCATCCTCTGGTATCCTGGGATGCATAGTTTGGTTAAGGCACTTGAGCTCCCTTGCTAAGTATTCCAAACATCCCTTCCTACACTGCAAATCCCAAGATTCAATGAAGCAGCCATGTCAGTTAAAATGGAATCATATTGCTGTGTAGTTCAAATGGGCCCTAAATCAGAGGTGGAAAGTATGTAGTTGTAGAATTGCAACTCCCAGCATCCCTCGGCTAAGGCTGATGGGAGATACAGTTTAGTAACGTCTGGAGAACTGAATGGTTCCCAGCCCTGTCTGCTTTTTGAAAAATCTAGTCTTTGGAAGTGCTCTAAGAGTGAGTCTCTTGGAACTGAAACGGCAGCTAAAATTGCTTTAAATAAATGCATACATCAGCAATGGACCGCTCTTATGGGAAATGGTGCCACAAGAGACAGCAATCTCTTTCCAAAGCGCACTGCGGTACCTATACTTGCATGCATGCATGTTGGCTGACTCTTCGAGTTGAGATTCAAAGAAATTAACTTTTCCAAGCTCTGCGGAGACCAGAGAGGCAAAAGCGTGAGCCAAGCCCTTCTTTGTCTGATGCCACCTCCAGCCCCGTGTTGGAGCCAGCATGGTATAATAGTTTTGAGTCTTGGCCTGTGACACTGGGAGACCAGGGTTCAAATTCCCACTTGGCCATGATGGAAACCCACTGGGTGACTTCTCAGCCCCAGAGGAAGGAACCTCTTTTGCAGCAATCTCTCCAAGAAACCCCCATGATAGGGCCACCATAAGTGGGAAACGGCTTGACAGAGCTCAACAACCAGGCCTACAGACCCTTTTGCTTCTGTCCATAGACACATTGTAGGCTCACGCTACATTTGGGCACAAAGACCACCATGTATCCCCCTGACCAGACCTTTGACAACTCAGAAAGGAAGAGCAGAGGCCACCAAACCAAACTGTAAGAAGGATCTGATGTGTGTGGGCCTCAGTGATATCCAAGAAGGTATAAGGTCCTTGCCTCGGTGCGACTAAGCCAACTTTCCACACAGGAGGGAAGAGACTCAAAAGGTTATGTTTAGCTGCAGTAAAGAGGTGCCAGTAGTCTCAGGATGCAAAAGACTGACAGATGATAGGAGTTGCCATCCTCCATGTAAGAAGGGGAAGAGATGGACACAGCCAAATGAGATGCAAAAAACAAAGTCGTTTTGCGTGATTATAGCTCCCAGTATCCCAAAGCTAGTGAAGCTAGTCTGAAAAAGTATCATTTTCTAAGTTCTGGATAGACCGTTAAGGGAGGGAAAGGTAACCTCTGGCCATGCACAAGCTTTAGCTTCTAAGGAATGAGGACTTCAGAAACTGGTTCCCAATTAAAACGGCGCAGCAGCCAGAAGGCTCCTGTAGACAAGGCAGAAAGGGAGAAGAAACTTTTTTGCGGAAGGAGTAGCTCCACCGACTAATAAGACAGAGCTAGATCCAAATAGGTCTCCGGTGGTGAACTCTGGCCCCTTCCAGAAAGAAGAACCAAGAAGAAAGACAAACTGGGTCTTCAAAAAGGAAGAAACTATTTACTGAGCTCCAAGGCAGAGGAAAACGGTCTTTGGTTCACCTCAAATCGAGTTAAAGGCTTCCAGCTATCTAGTGCAAATTCTGGTTTTTTAAAAAAGAGAGAATATTATGCTGGAGTAGCTTGAAGGAACTTGTCTCGAAGTAAAAATGGTGGTACCGCATATGCATTTGTATGGAATCCGCTCGATATCATTGCTAATTTTAAGATGGGAAGATGGGGAGCAGTTGTGGAATGAGCTAGGAGCTGGAAAGCTCAGGCCAAGTCCGATGTGGGAAGAACGGGACGGTTGCAAGAAATTTAATATTGGCCCCTGAAGATGACAGCAATAGGCTAGAAAGCTGGGCCACAGCTAACAAAATGAAATTCAACATGCACTTAGGGCAGAGAAATGAATTGCACAAATATAGGACCTGGCTCAAAGATACTCTATGTGAAAGGGATCTTGGAGTCCAAGTAGACCACAAGTTGAACATGAGTCAACAGTGCAATGCGGCAGCTAACAAGGCCAATGCGATTTTAGGCTGCATCAATAGAAGTATAGTGTTTAGATCAAGGGAAGTCATAGTGCCACTCTATTCTGCTTTGGTCAGGCCCCACCTGGAATATTGTGTCCAGTTCTGGGCAACACAATTCAAAAAGGACATTGAGAAACTGGAGCGTGTCCAAAGGAGAGCAACTAAAATGGTGAACGGTCTGGAAACCGTGCCCTATGAGGAAGGACTTAGGGAGCTGGGGATGTTTAGCCTGGAGAAGAGAAGGTTGAGAGGGGATATGACAGCCCAGTTTAAATATTTGAAGGGATGTCATATTGAGGAGGGAGCAAGCTTGTTTTCTGCTGCTCCAGAGACTAGGACCTGGAGCAATGGATGCAAGCTCCAGGAAAAGAGATTCCAGCTCAACATTAGGGGGAACTTCTTGACAGTAATGGCTGTTCGACAGTGGAACAAACTCTTTCCCCAGAGTGTAATGGAGTCTCCTTCCCTGAGGTCTTTAAACAGAAGCTGGATGGCCATTTGTCGTGGATGCTTTGACTGAGAGTTCCTGCATGGCAAAATGGGGTTGGACTGGATGGCCCTTGAAGTCTCTTCCAACTCTATGATTCTATGGCGGGTTACAGACCGCCAAAAAATACGTATTAAATACATATTAGGGTTAGGAAGGGGCACTGCTTCCACACACCCCTAACTCTAGTACGTAATTAATACGTACAATATGGCGGCGGCCGTCCCACACGGCCGCCGCCATATTGACATAGCGGACGCTGTGCGTCAGCACGTCACGCGGCGCTAATGACATCGCAAGTGCGCCATTGGCGCCTCGCGGTGTCATTAGCGCGCTGCAAGAAGAAGCTCCATTTTGGAGCTTCTTTTTTGCTCCGCGCAGGAGCCGTGCAGTGTGGCTGCTGTGGCTCCCTCGCGGAGCAAACAGCAGCGCCAGAAGACCGCCGCAAAGCGGCGGTCTGTAAAACACCATATGATTCTTCAGTCTCAGTCTTCCTCCAGTTATCGATTCGTGCCCAACAAACTTTCATACTCATCGCTACTAAATTGTTTGGACTGTTGTTGTTGCTGTTTAATATATGGAATACTGATTGTTTCACAGAATTGTTAACATTTTTTCGTTTTCATTTGTTGGCTTTCGCTTTTGAGTGGTTTGGGGAGTCAAGTCCTGCAGCCCTTCGCTCCTAATAGCATTACATTCAGTATCTCGACACACACACACCCAAAAAATGACTGGTGGGTGGTGTTGGGATATAGAGTCACAAGGAAACTGTACAATGTGGGTTTTAATAGTAAACAGGCATTAAAGGGTTACCGTGAATCCATAATGATTAGGCATTTAAACAGGAAGTGGCATCAAAAAGATAGTCAACAAGTGCCTGCAAATGTATCTCTATGTTGCCAGTCTGAAAAGGTGGCTGGATTCTTTGTGACACCAGAGGGAGAGGCAAGGCCTAGTAGGCCTCATGGAGCCTTTGCTAGAGTAGTGACGAGCATTTTACCTCAGAGAGTGTTGTTACTAGTGTGGATGGTGGATGGCGTCAATGTACAGTATATATTGTTGCACACAGTGGAACTTCTAAGAATAAAAGCCTCATCTGAGAAAAGTTTACAGTATCTCTTTGCTCATTGAGAAAGGGAGAGGTGTTTCTCCACCTCACAAGCCGCTGACTACAGTCACGAAGGTGGAAAACCTGGCGCCAAACATTGACGTGTTGCCTCACACACTGCGCAACATCAAAAGCGCTTTAACAGGAGGTCCAAACAAACAAACAAAATACATCTTAATCCAACACAACTTTAATTTACCGTACATACTCGACTATAAGTCAACCTCAAGTATAAGTGGAGGGCGTGTCTTGGGGCCAAAATTGTGGATTTTGATATGATTAAGTCGAGGGTAAAAGCTAAGGGCATGTAACAAAACTTCTAAAGGATGAAGCCAAAGAAAACAATGCCAAAGGACTCACAAAATCCCAGGAGGCATAACTATTTGTATTCATACTAAAGGCTGGCTGGATGAGAGAATAAAGTGGACACATTATATTCTTGCCTTTCACTAGAGGATGGTTCCCTTTTTATAACTAGAATTAAAGTACTGTACTTAAGTTGACCTGTAGATAAATCGATTTTGGTTTTGGAGAGCAATTTTTAAACTAATTTTTCTATTCTTTGGGGATTTTTTTTTTTTAATTCAGGTTTGTTCGCTGTGATAACACAGTGTGATGGCCACCGGCTTTGAAAGGGGATGAGATCAATTCCCAGAGAAGGAAAGAGAAGAGCTGTTTATCATAGTGCCCATGTGGAACTGTCAGTACCAATGGCAGTCTACCTCTGAGTACCATTGCTGAGAAGCAAGACTGGGAAATGAGCATGCCTTGGGCATTGCTGGAGACAGGTTGCTTGAGCAGCCAGACCTTTGCTCTGGTCCAGAAGGTTTTTCCTTATACCATCCAAGGGAGAACTGAGTTGGAGAAGGGTGGATTTCAAAGTTCAGCTCCTTTCACTTGCTCTCCTGCCAACTTGAAAGAAAAGGCATGGGGAAGGAAAGAGGAGTAAGCTCACATCTTTGAGAAACCACAGACATCCCCCCCCCCATCACTGCCATGGTTTGTTTTTCACAGTTTCCCCCCATTGCAGGCTCTGCTCCATAAAATGCAGAACCGCTTCAAGGAAGGTGAACTGTTCCAGAGAGTAGCCTACTTCCCCGTGACACAAAACATGCATTTTGCACCATCAAAGGCACACATTTCTTTGCCTGGGAAGAATCTGACAGGGCAGTGCAAAGAAACACAGGAACACCACACGCAGACGCAGAGAAAACACAAGCTCCGGCAAGGAGAGGCCATCCGAAGCCACAGAGATCCAGGGAATGCAGCCCCACCTCCGCCCCAGCAGGCACAATGCCAGCTTAAACGGTGCCAAGGGAGGTACACAAGCCTTTGGCACCAGCTGTTTGCCAAGCTGCGCCCTGCAGGTACACTTTACCCCAGATTCAAGTCGAGGCAGCAAAAATACATACACACACACAAAGACAACACACAGTGAGTCCCCACCTGCTTTCTTCACAGAAGAAGAGGTGGTTTTGGAACCTTATAGGAGCCCACAGGACAGAGACAACGCTTGGCCTCAGATCCCCAAATTGAAGATGCTGAAGAGACTCAAAATAACTTTGCTGCTCGAGAGAAGGAGGAAGGGGTGCTGTCCTTTTGCAGCCAGATTTTGGGGTCCTCCACCAAGATCTGCCAGCTAGGATAGAAAACTAGTAGAGTGATGGAATGACAGGAGAAGCCATCATTGTGAAGCAGTTGCTTCACTCTTCCTTATGGAGGGGGTGGCTCTGGCATAGTTTTGTCACACAGGCAGATCCAGGGTGACAATGTCCTCACCCTGATAATTTAAGTCACCCTCCCATCTCCATGTGTGGATGCAAGAGTTGGACAGTGAAGAAAGCTAATAGGAAGAGTATAAACTCATTTAAGTTGTGATGCCGGGGATACTCTAAACAGCCACCAAGGCTAACAAATGGGTCCTAGAATAGATTACACCTGAAATCTCCCTGGAAGCCAGGATAAATAAATGGAGGCCTGTTACAGACTGCCAAAATAAAGCTGCTTTGGGTCTCTTTGGAGGTATGCTCTTTAAATGATGCATGGGTCCTAAGAGTCCAGAGGTTGCGCCAAAGCCACACTCCATTCCTAAGCACTGGAGTGCAGCTTTGGTGCAGCTTCCGGATTCTTAGGGTGCATGCATCATTTAAACAGCGTACCTCCAAAAAGACCCGAAGCAGCTTTATTTTGGCAGTCTGTAACAGATCTGAGACGGTCATACTTTGGCCACATCATGAGAAGCCATGACCCTGGAAAAGAGGAAACTGGAAGGCAGGAGAAAGAGAGAAAGACAGCATGCCAGATGGTTAGACTCAATCATGGAGGTCATAGGCCTGAGCCTGGAGGTCCTGAGCAGAGCAACTGAGGACAGAATGGCTTGGAGGTGACTCCTCCATGAGTTGAGGCCAACTGGAAGGCAGCTAACAACAGCAGCAGCAAAGCGAGTCCATAAAGTTAACTGGCCATCTTTCCTTTTCAGACAAACATTTCTCTGTTCAGGTGTTCTCTTCCTAACAAGGGGCTTTGTGGCCTCACAAAGGATTGGGGACAAAGTGGATCTCAAAGGCAGTAGCCTTTTATCTTGCAAATGGAATTTAAAGTTGCATTTCCTGGACTGAGTCTCCCAATACCCACATGGTCAGAAGGAGGTGCCCACCTGCATCAATACCCTCCCATACCGTCTAAATAAAGGACTATTGTACGACTGCAACACCTTGACCAAATGCAGGGCTATGACAAGCGTCATCAATATATAGAGAGATCTTGTCACACCTTTGAGACTAACTGAAAGAAATTAATTGGCCACATGAGCTTGATGCCTCTGAGGAAGTAGACTGAAGTCTAGGAAAGCTCATGCCACCCACTTCTTTCTTTAAGTAGTCCTCTAGTCTCAAAGGTGCTACAAGATCTCTCTAGGCACTGATTCTACAGACTAACACGGCTATGTCTTTGAATTCTATCATCAATATATATTTTTCTTTCTTTTCCCTGTATCGTTTTTAACCCCTTTGCCTGATGAAGAAGCCAGTGGAGCTTCAAAAGCTTATATAGCATGTAGAATGTGCATTTTGGTATCAAAGGTATCAAGGACCATCTAGTCTAACCCCACTGCCATGCAGGAATACTCCTGGATGATGCTGTGTTTTGCTATATGGCCAACACGGCTACCCCTGGGTATGATTTCTCTGTCCTCAGTACAGAGAAAGCAGAGAATATGTGTCTGCCAGCCATGCTTACAGCTCTTATGCTGGCTTACAGTGGAAAGAAAGAATGGAAGGGGAAGCTCACACTTCAGCGGATGGCAGCCTCCTCAAGAAGAGACAAGGAACGCATGAAGGGCAATTGCAGACTCCTGGAGCCCTGAGTCACCTCTAGCGCTGAAGGGTTTTTCATAAGACCTTGATGGAAGAGAACCCAGCCTGAGAGATAACAGTGACATTCAATCCCTCTGTGACCAGGAAAAAAAAATCCTGGTGTGTTTTAAGAGAGATTTATAAGACAGCAAGAGCAGAGGGCATGAATTTTTAAACTCTTTTTATTTTTTGGTGAAATGCTTTTAGTTCAGATCTTACTTTTAAATGAGAGCTAGGAGCGTTAATGGACACCGCCGATCAATCAGAGTGGGAAATTCCCATTAAGATTGTATTGGGGTTAATTGGAGCTGATCACCCCAATCCCACGTAAAAAGGAAAGGGGAGCGCTGCCATTTCAGGGAGACAAAGAGAGAGGAGGACTGTCTTTTCAGGGAAGACAGTGGTGAAAGGTCTTGAAACCATGCCCTATGAGAAGAGACTTAGGGAGTTGGGGATGTTTAGCCTGGCAAAGAGAAGGTTAAAAGGTGATAAGATAGCCCTGTTTAAATATTTGAAAGGATGTCATATTGAAGATGGAACAAGCTTGTTTTCTGCAGCTCCAGAGAATAGAGCAATGGATGAATAGAGCTACAGGAAAAGAGATTCCACCTCAACATTAGGAGGTACCTCTTAACAGTAAGAGCTGTTTCATAGTGCCTTAGAAAGTGGTGGAGGTCTTTAAACGGAGGCTGGATGGCCATCTGTCCAGGATACTTTGACTCTGTATTCCTCCTCCAACCATATGATTCTATGATTTCTAAAAGCACAACAGGCTGCCTCTTTGCTCTTCTTGTTCAGTCACACCATCCCAAGGAGGCAAGATCCGCAGCCTCCATCCCAACAGCATCTGCCTTCCATCCTTCCTCTCTTGGCACCAGATTCTTAATCAGCTGGCAGGGAAATTAATGTCTAGGAGCAATCTGCAATTGTTTAGACAGCATTAGCTCTAATTTCTTTCATCAGCTCTGTATCTCCACTTATCTCTGGATATATCAAAGGCTTCCATCCGGGAGGCTTTAGAATTTAACCGGCACAGATAAGGAGGCTCAGCGCGATAACATGGGCACATCTTGCCAGTCACATCCACACGGACCACCCAGTCCAACACAGCTGAAGTTTCCCACCACGAGAACAACCCAAATACATGAGAAGGCCGCACATGTTATAAACCAAAGGTCTGTTTCCAAGCTGTTGGGTACCTCCCAGAGACTGAGAGGCAGAAAATCAAATGCAAATGGGTGAACATATGCAGGGCGTCAAGCAACAGATTCACACTACACAGCACTTGCTGATACGCCAGTTACAACAGTCTTCCATTGCATGAAGCAGCAATGAGAAAAATAGCTTGGCATCAACAGCGGCCCAGATCCAAGCTTGAGGTATTGTCGCATCCCTCCCCATTCAATGTCCATGTGATTTCTTTTCTCCATCCTTCCTTCATTTTACCCTTGCAACAACCCTGCAAGATAGGTTAGCTGGAGAGTGCAACTATTATTACCATGGGTTTATCTGCCAGGTGGAAATAAAATGCGTGCATTGCCTCACTGTAACAATTCTCACCCACCAATAAAATTCTACTTTGGTCCTCAAATTTCTAACGTATCAACAACTCACAACCAAAACTAAGCATTTAAAAATACCATTTAGGCAACCAAAGAAAGGGGGGTTTGCAAAGACACCGGGGGAATGAGAACACAGCAAATGCAAGCGTTCTAGCTGCGAAGAAGTTTCAACATTTCACTCTCTGAAAGGATAGAAATTTGGAGGCTGACGGATTATTTCATCCGAGGGGTCCTCATTTTGCCCCACCAATAGCTCCTACCTGCACATTATACCTCTGTAAAGTGCCATAAGCCCATTTGGTGCATGTGCCTTCAAGCCGCTTGCCAACTTATGGCGGCCCCATCAATTTCATAGGGTTTTCTCAGGCAAGGAATACTTAAAGGTGGTTTTGCCAGTTCCTGTCTCTGAAATACAGAGTACCCACACTTGGCCTTCATTGTCAATCTCCCATCCAAGTGCTAAGCCTGCTGACCCTTCTTAGCTTCCAAGTTTGAAGGGGATCTGGTGCCTTTAGGGTAGTTAGGCCCTCCAAACACTCATGGCTTACTTCAAAACAGAGAGGTGCTGTGGTGGGTAAATTTAAAAGGAAGGTGCAGCAGTAGCAGGACATTAACCATGCATCAATCTGCCTATGGAAATACAAACTCCCGCTCCCAGTTTCAATGCATCAGGACTCACTGTATCCTTAAAATACTGGAAAATACTGAAAAACCTAGAACTAGTAGAATTTTAGTCCCTTCTAAATCAAACCTTTTGGTCATTCTTTAGCTAAAAATTTGCCAGTGTGTCCACAAGGGTCAAAGCCGGCTGCCATTCTTGTATCAGTTATTCATCTCGACTTTCGAGTCAAACAATAGAAAGAGGCTGGAAAAACTAGGACAAAAAAGGCTTCTAGGAGCCCATCTGGAGCCAGGTTTTCAACAAGTTCTCTTCTTAACTGGTGGCTTTGAAACTTTTCCAGCCAGAAAGTGTAAAAAGAGAGTCTTGCTCTGCTGCGGATGTCTGGGCTTGGGTTCCCTTAACAGCAGCTTTCCGAAGACGCTCCCTTTTTGGGGTTAGCTTCTCTTTTAAGGAGGTTACTCGCTGTCTAAAAATACATAATTATGCGCCAAAGCTTTTAAACTCTCCCAATCAAAAACATATGTCTTTGCCTTAAAAAGGGAGCTTGCTCAGATTTAGGAGAAAGGCTCTTTTAATAAAAGAAATCAAAGGAAAATTGGTTGCAATCAAAACAGAATTATTTTGATGCAAGTGGTTTCCAGACGAGGTTTGTATCGAACTGAGATCTAGCGCCAATCTGGGTGAATTGAGCCACTACTCCGAAGGCATGACAACCAAGGACAAAGCAAACACAAAGGAACAAGGACAGTATTCACTTCCCCAAATTAAACTGTTGTGAAATCAGGCCTATATCTTTTATTCTGTAAATCAATTACGTTTGCGCACAAGTGACACCGAGCCTTCGGAAATCCCATTAAGCGGAAGGTGGAAATGGAGCGACCAAGATTTCAGGCCAAGATTTCCAGCTTTATGACGGTTCAATCAGAGAGCGCAATATGGCAGGCTTTTGACTGAATTAGACCACCGGTCTATCCAGCTCAGAAACGTCTTTGTGGATTGGCATCAGCTCGATAAAAAGGAGGTAGACTTTTCCCAAGCTGTACCTACAGATATCCGCTGTACCTGGAGGTATCAGACCTTCTGCATACAAAGCAAGTGAAGCTGTAGTGGTTCACCTTGAACACTTCATATAAAGTCCTGGGTTCAATACCCGCCATGTATAGGTTGATAAAAGGTTTAAGGTAGCAGGATGAGGAGGAAGAACCCAGGAATGGCACTGCCAGGTAGAACAGAAAACATGCTCCAAAATGGACAGCCTGACCCAGTACTGTATAAGGCCCCTCTAAAAATGGCAATGGTTTCCCTAGAGAAGAAAACAAGCCTTGTGTGCTCAGAGGCATTGTTACTCAGCTTTCCCAAACACTGCTCCAAGACAGAAGACAGCTTTAGCTCACATGGATGTCTTGGACAGAAGCATAGTGGTGAATATCCACTTATCAGCTTGAACTTGTTTGGTGGGGCCTTAAGATTGCAGAGTTAACATCTTTCACTTCCGAGGCTCGAAACACCTGGGAATCTAGGAGTCCTCTTGAGATGCATGAATCTGAAGATAGATCCCTATTCTGAACAATAGGGAAATCTGGTGGAATTCACAGTCACAGTGCTCCCTGGCCATCACCACCACTACACCATTACAAATCCCTATGTGCTGATATATATTCTTTCCACCACCTCCCCATTCTTCCATGCGCTGGAGGAACTCTAAAGAAAGCCCACCTTTTCCACTTGGTTCCTCCACTTAAGGTCATGAGATCAGGAGAAGAAGAGCCATCAAAAGGCAGAGTTGGGGAACATTAATCCAGCTTCTGAGAGCTGGATTCCAAAAAAGTAATTTTCCCCAGCCCTGAGCATAACCCTGTTCTCTCTCCTAATGGTTGCAAGTTCTTTAAATGCCCAAATGGAGAAAAGGTGTTAATGCATCACACAAAATTCTCGCAGGAGGTCAGGTCAGCATCACAGTCCGCAGTGGCAAGGAGGAATTCCAGGGCGACAAATAGGCTCGCAAGAGAAAGACATATTGCACCAACCTTCTGCTGCACAGGTTTCTGTGTTGGCCACAAAGGAAAGAAACCATATCTTCTACACCCTGCAAAGAAATCACATGGGCTGGGAAATGAGGGATGGAGTAAGGCCATTTCTTCTACAGTGGGACCTTGTTATCTGCTGGGGTTTGGTTCCAGGATCCCCTGTGGATAACAAAATCCGTGGATGCTCAAGTACCATTAAATATAATGGCAGAGCAAAATGGTGCATTTCATAGAATCAAAGAGTTGGAGGGCCATCCAGTCCAACCCCATTCTGCCATGCAGGAACTCTCAATCAAAGCATCCCCATTGACAGATGGCCATCCAGTCTCTGTTTAAAGACCTCCAAAGAAGGAGGCTCCACTACACTCCAAGGAAGGAATGGGTTCCTCTGTCGAACAGCCCTTACTGTCAGGAAGTTCCTCCTAATGTTGGAGGAATCTCTTTTCCTGGAGCTTGCATCCATTGTTCCGGGTCCTGTTCTCCAGAGCAGCAGAAAACAAGCTTGCTCCCTCCTCAATATGACATCCCTTCAAATATTTAAACAGGGCTATCATATCAGCTCTCAACCATTTCTTTTCCAGGCTAAACAGCTCCCTAAGGCATTCCTCATAGGTTTCAAGACTCTTTACCATTTTAGTCACCCTTCTTTGGACACCCTTCAAGGAAGACTATTCTTGCTAGGAAATTCTAAGAGTCGTCACCCCAAAATGAGCCTTCCTCAAGCTCTGTCCAAGACAGTTAAACCGAAAGCTGGGGACAGTGGGGCTGTGTGAACTCAACCTGTTCAGGACAAGGGCGAGCAGAAGCTCAGCGCTGGCCTTTGCATCCTGCAACGTTGCTTCTCGTTCCAAACCAAGGCCTCCCAGACCTTGGCCTGACCCATCAAAGGAACCCTTTATAAGACGGCAAGTTTTAACAGCACACTGTCTCCCTGGAAGTGAGAGGTGGCAGCCTTCCAGGTCTGCGTAAAGACACCACTGTCTCAAGAGACATGTTCACTTATAGGCCAAGCTGCTGCTGCTGCGGCGGCTGTGTATGTACGCATTCAGACAGACAGCATGTTGTAGTGAGCTGAGCAGTAATCTTGAGACCAGGGTTTGAATCCCTGCTGAGCCATAAAACCCACTGAGTGACCTTGGACAAGTCATACACTCTCAGCCTCAGAGGAAGGCAAAGGCAAACCCCTTCTGAACAAATTTGGCATGAAAACCCCGTTAGCCCTAGGGTCGCCATAAGTCCGAAATGACTTGAAGTGACACAACAATGTGCCTTCGAGGCTTACAGTGACCCCATGAATTTCATAAGGTTTTCTTTGGCAAGTAGCGTTCCAGAAGTGGTTTTGCCAGTTCCTGCTGGTATACTGGGAAGTAAAGCCATGTTATGTTCAACAGCGCTCAGGTAAATCGTCTGTATGGCACTGCCATACAGCGTTGAAGGGAATAAGTCTCATTTAAAGGTGAATTCTTAAAGCTGTCCCTTTTCCTATTCCGGCTCCGCTACTCTTGAGTAAAGCAAGAAAGCGGTCATCTTTCCCCACTCCTGATCTTTTACTTTCTAAGAATATTAACTTTTAATAGTCTATCCACTCCCAAGATCCTGAAGATGAGCAAGAAGAGTCTCATGCCTCCTCACCAAATTCTTTTCATTTAAAATCATTTCATTCCTACTACTTTTTCAAACATTAAAAGACATGATTAAAAAATGAGGGTGCACTTCAGATTATAGTTCTTTCTTGATGTAGAAGAGGTGCTGTAGGAAGGTTCAGAGGACAGCATGACGGCAACTGGACCCCATAAGCTTATGGGGTCACCATAAGCTGATAGGCAACTAGGAGGCGCATTCATAAACACATACAGAACATTTGCTAAAGTGGGTGAGCAGAACAGAGGATATTCCCACAATGTGGCACTGGGTTCCAAGTCATAAAATAACCTATTTCTTAGGGAACACTTTAGGATGAATTTCATGCATTCTCCACCGCTTTGGTCTGCCAGGAAAGTCAAGGAACAGAGTGGACAGGCACCTGCTCGATCTACTCGAGTGTAAGGCATAGGATGCTACAGGATGGAATTCTTTGCACCCCCAAAAGACACCATAAGCTTATGACACAAAGTTCACTCGGAAACCAATAAATGCATCTGGGCATGTTTGGTGTGTGTGTGTGTGTGTTTGCAACTGGAGAGCTGGGTAGGGGAGCACACCGGAAACCAACAAGTGGAAGAGGAAGAGAAGAAGCGGTCTGATTCAACCAGAGAAGGGGGGGAGATTGTGAAGAATTTGCAGCCATCTCATTGTATGTTCAAATACACACACACACACACTCACACACATGTGTAGTTTTCAGAGAACACTTGGCAACGTTGTGAATGGGTGTGCATGCCCACGCCCTTGGAGACAACTTTGTGCATGAGTGTTTACAAACACACACATATACAAATGTAATTTTCCAAACACACTTGGAGACAACTCTGTGAATGAATGTGCATCCCCATGCCCTTTTGTGCATTCAGTCATACACACACACACCTAGTTTTTGGAATAGATTTGGAAACAACTTTGTGCATGAATGTATGTGTACGTGTGTGTGTGTGTGTGTGTGTGTGTGTGTGTGTAATTTTAAAAATATACTTGGTGACAACTTTGTGAATGGATATGTATATCCACACTCTTGGAGACAACTTTGTGCATGAATGTGAATGTGCCCTACACACACACACATGCACTTGCAGACAACTTTGTGTATGAATGGCCACATACACATACACACATGTAGCTTTAATACCCTTGGAGACAACTTTGTGAATGGGTGTGCATACCCCACGCCCATGAGTGCACCCACAGACACACAAAGACATACACACTACTCTTTACAATGCACTCTGAGGCCAGCTTGTGTGTGAACATGCACATACACTCAGAGAGGTTTCAGGAGGTGTTGGGTCCCAGTGGCCTCTGTCCCTGTCATGCTTTGCTCCCATTCCTCACCCTTCCCAAGTTGTGTGTGTGCATACACAACTTTGGTAGAAGGAAGAAGAGCATGAAGGGTACAGGGGTCCTCCAAAGATGGGGAAAGGAGAGAAAAGGAGTGGGAATACACAACTTTGGAAGGGAGGAGAAGAGCATGAAAGGTGCAAGGGTCCTCCTAGGATGGGGAAAGGAGGGAAAACATGGAAACACACAACTTTGGAAAGGGGAGAAGAACATGAAGGGTGTAGAGGTCCTTCTAGGATGGAGAAAGGAGAGAAAGGGAGTGGTTTAGTGTGGGAATACACAACTTTGGAAGGGGAAGAAGAGCATGAAGGGTGCAACGTGCAAGTGTCCTCCTAGGATGAGGAAAGGAGAGAAAAAGAGTGGGTCTGGTGGAAACACACAGCTTTGGAAGTAAGGAGAAGAGCATGAAGGGTGTTGAGGATGGAGTAAGGAGAGAAAGGGACTGGGTCTGGTGGAACCATAGAACTTTGGAAGGGAGAAGAACATGAAGGGTGCAAGGGTCCTCCAAGGATGGGGAAAGGAGAGAGAAAGGGGTCTGGTGGAAACACACAACTTTGGAAAGAGAAGATCCTGAAGGGGACAAGGTCCCCTGGAGATGCCCCACCAAGTTGTGGGAGATGCTTCCTTCTTACCTTGCAGGAGTAGGTCTGGTGGACAGGATCCACGTTGACGATCTCCTCCACGGTGCCGGTGAGGACCACGTTGGCCTCCTCTTCCCTCCTCTCCAGCTCCCTTTCGGGGCAGCCCCCCTGGCCAAGCCCCCCCAGGAGCCCCAGGACCAAGGCAGCGATGGAGAGCAGCCCCAGGGGGGCTCCCCTGCTCCCCCACTCCATGGCCAGGGAGGCACAAAAGGCAGCAGCAGCAGAAGGAAAAGAAACACACTAAGAGATGGCAAGAGAAGAGGAGGATCGGGCCCTAGCAGTTGCCCAGGTGCCCAGCTGGCATGGGAAAGGGGGTGCTTTGGTCCCAAGGAGAGAGAGAAGAGGAGAAAGGAGGAGAAAGAGGCAGGGATGGGTGTCTAGCTGGAGATCTCTCCTCCTGCGCTTGCGAGCCTCCTTCTCTCTTTCTCTCTCTGTCTCTCTCTGTCTGTTCTTTTTTGCCAGTGTGAGAAAGAAGGGAGGAGGGCAGAAGGGATTTGCATGCGATCTGAATTGCTGATAAGGGAAAGGAGGAGGGGGCGAGGAAGGAGAGAAGGGGGGAAGAAAGGAAAAAGGAGAGCCCCCCTTGGCTGGCTGCCTCCTTTGCTCGCCTCCTGGCTGCGAAAGAAAAAGGAAAGCAGCAGCAGCACTGGCGATGGAGGGGGGAAGGAAGGAAAGAAGGAGAAAGAGAGGCTGAGGGAGGAGGACGCCCCCCGGAGGAAAGTCGGGTTAATGGATAATCAGGGCCTCTCAACGTGAGGGGACTTTTAAAGGTGCAGCTTCAGATGGACAGAAGGAGAAACAGAAGGAGAAGGAGGAGAAAGACAACAGCCACTTTATGCTTCAAGGCTAATAGATGTAGTATAGGGGACACCCGGCTTATGGAGACTCCATGAGAAAGGGATCTAGGGGTCCTAGTAGACCACAAGTCGGACCGGAGGCAACAGTGTGATGCAGCGGCTCAAAAGGCCAATGCGATTCAAAGCGGCATCACTAGAAGTATAGTGTCTGGATTTCAATAGAGCATAGTCCTTTCACAAGTTCATAGCACCATCTGCTTGGAAGTAAGCCCCATTGAATTAAATGAGAGTTGTTCCTTCCCGACAAACTTGTGTTGGATCACAGCCATGGTTTCTCTGTCAGTAGACAGTATGGCAAAGCTTGGGGAAGTTACTTTTTTGGATTACAGTTCCCAGAAATCCTCAACCAGGATGACTAGTGGTCACACTATTTGAGAGATTGCGGAAGAAGTCGCCCCAAAAAAGTAACTGTTCCAAGCTCTGCCACGAAGACACACCAGCTAACTCCTTGACTCCTGTTAATTATTTATTTCCTTATTACAACTAGAATTCATATTATAATAATAATAATATTAATAATAATAACAATTTATTACTTCTATTTCCCGCCTCTCCCTATGGATCGAGGCAGGATCACAACAAAACCGCATATAATCATAGAAGTATCAAACGTTAAAATCCTCTTAAAATAACCGCCCTATAACATAATAATACAGTGTAATACATAGAATCATAGAATAATAGAGTTGGAAGAGACCGCAAGGGCCATCCAGTCCAATGCCTTGCCATGCAGGAAATCCAAATCAAAGCATCCCCGACAGTCAGATGGCCATCCAGCCTTTGTGTGAAGACCTCCAAAGAGGGAGATTCCAGTACACTCCAAGGAAGGGGTGTGTTCCACTTTTGAACAGCCCTTACTGTCGGGAGGTTCCTCCTAATGTTGAAGTGGAATCTCTTTTCCTGCAGCTTGCATCCATTGCTCTGTGTCCTAGTCTCTGGAGCAGCAGAAAACAAGCTTGCTCCCTTCTCAATATGGCATCCCTTCAAATATTTAAACAGGACTATCATATCACCTCTTAACCTTCTCTTCTCCAGACTAAACATCCCCAGCTCCTTAAGTCTTTCCTCATAGGACATGATTTCCAGACCCTTCACCATTTTAGTCACCCTCCTTTGGACACATGGCTCCAGTTTCCCAATGTCCTTTTTGAATTGCGATGCCCAGAACTGGACACAATGTTCCAGGTGGGGCCTGACCAAAGCAGAATACAGTGGCACTATTACTTCCCTTGATCTAGACACTATACTTGTATTGATGCAGCCCACTTACCAAACCATAGTTATCATCCTCATCATCTTAAAAGTATCAATAATCCTGCCCTATTCCTATCTACAGGTATTCCTATTCCTGTCCTATATTACAACAGATGAATCCTTTCAAAAACTGGCTTAAAGATATTTCAGTTTTTCATATGGAAAATCAGAGAACAAGGCTGAAGATCTTATAAAGTGTGAAAGAAAAAGATGGTTTAGGAATCCCAAATCTGAAATTACACCTTGAGGCATAGTGTTTTACATGGCTGGAGAAATTGATAACCTTAGAAGATAGAAGATCATGAGAGCCGGAAGGGAAAGACTTGAGATATGAACGGCATGCTTATCTAGGATAGGAAAAAGATAAGATAAACCAAGGCTTCAACAACCGCCGTGTAAGAAAGACATTTGAGTAGATGGTTAAAGAAGTAGTAGTAATGTTATGTATTTGGAGATGATGAGACCTGAAGATTGGTTGTCAGTATATGAGTTTTGTACGTTTAATATAAATATCCTAAAACAGAGACTCGGGGCAGCTCACAACATCCAAGCGATCAATGGTAAAATTACATTAAACTACCATTCAAAATAATAATAATAATAATAATAATAATAATAATAATAATAATAATAATAATAATAAAGCATAATTAAAATGATTAAACAAAACAGTACAATTTAAATGATAAGAACAGAACAGTCTTCTCATTAAAAGCTCTTTCTGTCAAACCTTCACTTCCCAAGAGCCAGAAGAAAAACAGAATCTAAACAAAGAAAAAGGACATAAAATACATCCATAGACTAAACATATCATAAATGCGAGCCTAAAAAGATCTCTAATGTCATTTGCAAGATGCACATTTATGCACAGGCCAAGTTGTCAGGTTTTCCGGCTATTAAACAATGAAAGGAGTGCATTTGACTTTTCATCTTTGGGAGTAAAAAGCCTAAATCCAATAGCTAAATCCCATTCAGGAATTGATTCCAAAGGTCTGTTCTAGGTGCTGAGACAGCAATTAGATTTCGCTCCAAGTCTTTTTTCAACGCCAAGGGCATGAAGGATCCAGCCATGGGATCAGCGATGGAAGTACCTATTAATACCCAGGGTTTTAAAAAGATCTCTTTCACACTACACAGTTATAGGACTTTGGTACCACTTGAACTACCATAACTGCATCTTCCAGAATCCTGGCATTTGCAGTTTCCTATGTATTGAGAATTTTCTCTGCTAGGGCCTCTCCAAACTTTTTATTGCTGTAGCCATGGATGAGGCCATGGCAGTTACGGTGGTATCGAAGTGCTATAACTGTGTAGTATTTAGTAGTAGTGATAAATTTGGAAGGTTGAATATATACCTTATGATCCTGGAAGTTAAGCAGGATCAGTTCTGGTTAGTCCTTGGGTGGGAAGACCACTAAAGAAGACCAGGTCACCTCTAGTGACTCCTCTATCTGTAACAAATACCAAACTATTTGAGGTAGTCAAGAGAAAAATGGATAGAAAAAAGTGCAGGAAGCATCTCTCCAAAATGGGGAAATGGGCACTGAAATGGCAAATGTCACCAGGATGTGTGTGAGTTTTGTGTTCCCTTCCCTCCCGCCTTCTCTTTTTAGATTCAATCCCTGACAGTAGTATCTGACGGCCTGATACAGACAGGCCAAAATAAAGCTGCTTCAGGTCACTTTGGAGGTATGTGTTTCAATGATGCATGATGCTTCCTAAGAGTCTGGAAGCCGCACCAAAGCCACGCTCCAGTTCTAAGGACTGGAGTGCAGCTTTGGTGCAGCTTCCAGACTCTTAGGACGCATGCATCATTGAAACACCATACCTCCAAAGTGACCCGAAGCAGCTTTATTTTGGCCTGTCTGTATGGGGCCTCATTGTCAAATGGCTTTTGTCTCTACCATCCTGGAAAATCTCTACTAGTAGCAATCCACCAGCTTCCCTAACAAGTCAACCCTGGGAGACCATTTCTTAGTTAGGCCTGTCTGCCTGGATAATGATTTCCAAATAAGTAAATCTATTAATGAGTTCGCAGCGGGAGAAGTAATGTGCCGTGAGGAGGGGGAGATGGGGGAAAGTAAGGAATGTTTTCCTCCATCAAAAGGTAAGGTTAGCTGGATAACAGAGCCCATACAGACAGGCCAAAATAAAGCTGCTTCGGGTCATTTTGGAGGTATGCTGTTTAAATTATGCATGTGTCCTAAGTGGCCAGAAGCTGCGCCAAAGCCACAATCCAGTCCTTAGGACTGGATCATGGAAGTATGCATGTATGTATGTATGTATGTATGTAGACACCCACATAATTTTCTATCTGAAGGCTTGCAGGGCCTCTGAGATGGAGGCATCCCTCCCCTGCTGAGTTGATGTAGTGCAAACTATGGCCTGTTACAGACTGCCAAAATAAAGCTGCTTCGGGTCTCTTTGGAGGTATGCTATATAAATGATGCATGGGTGCAGCTTTGGTGCAGCTTCCAGATTCTTAGGATGCATGCATCATTTAAACAGCATACCTCCAAAGAGACACAAAGCAGCTTTATTTTGGCAGTCTCTTAACAGGCCTATATTTGCACTTTGAACTCAATTTGCAGCAATTGAAGTATGCTGAACACAAAGGAGGAAAGTGGGGAGAGGACAGAGAAACTAGGTTACCTGTCCTATCCCAGGCACAATCCTTGCTCACTGAAATGGAAACCTTCATCCCCTTGAGTGCAGTATTACTATTAGTGCTTAGGTTTTAGTCTGAACTTTAAAGAGGATGTCAAGAATGCTAAAACCTGTCCAGTTTTGCCCTGGGGCTGCACCTTGCTGCCACCCTTTTGCCGCCGCACGTCTGGGGAAAAGACTGCACAAGGTGGTACTGAATACCATGGACGCACATGGGCATAATGCCCAGCCACATCACTGTAAGCCACTAAATGGATCCCAGCATTACATTCCAGGAAGCAACAGGAAGGAAAGATTGCAAGACAATTGAAAATTAGATGGGCAGATAACCCAACCTGCTTTGAGACAGCTTCCTATTTGTCCTGATGAAGGAATTCTGTCCGAGGCTCTGTCATATCTTTAGAGCCAAATCTGTGTTCCTTTATTGCTCTCCCGCAGCCGGGGCCTCCATGAGCAATGGTTCCATCATCGTGCTCATTTCCTGTGCCTGTTGCATGCTCCGTCAATATTATATAACCCAGCACTGTTTATCCTGGCAAGGAGGAATGTCTGCTGGGATAAGGGGCATCTCTGAGAGGGTCGACAAGAGGAAGCAATTTTTTCTAATGGGGAAAAAAATTCTGAGTCAGGCCTGAACTGGCTGAGCAACTATGATGTCAGTGACAGATGAGATACTAAACCCACATCCTGAAGCTTCACTAGCCTTTGCAAAAGCCCCATCACAACTTTGCATGGGCTAACTAACCCCTGGCAGTCAGGAGCATCCCCAGGGGCAGCATGAGAAGGAATACAGAAGGGACACTGTGTTTTAGGGATAGATTACAGAATGAATCAATGAAGGGAACTGGCTTCAGCTGGTCTCAAATGCTGCAGCCAGGCTGTTAGCCAGAACCGGTTATGGGGAGCATGTGTCACCCTCTTGTTATGACGTTTCACAGGATAGCGGTCCATTTCCAGGCACAATTCAATGCGCTGCCTGTAACTGATGGCAAGGGGGAGCAACTGCAGAGGATGCGGGTTGCAGCCTTTGACGCTGGCCTTCTCCTTGTTGGCTGCACAGAATAGAAGCCAGAAGTAAAACCAGACTTTACTTCTAATTTCCAGTTTGGGCCAATTTGCATAGCTTTCACTGTGGTTCACAAGACTGAGGGATGTTTGGCACAGGACTCCATGCCATTGAACATTTGGGGGTGATTTCTGGTCCCCAAATTTGAGGATCATAGTGAATTGGGATTTGGGGAGTCTGTCAAGAGTCTGGGGGAGGCACCAAAATGCTGCCGGGGGCCAGAAAGCCCACAGTTTGCTCACCACTGACCCCTAAAACCCTTATACAGCTTGATTCCAGGTACTTTCCCCTTATTGCAAAATGCAGAGCCAAACCAAACCATTTTGCTACCAGTTAATGACATCCACCACCTCCATCACTTTAACTTTCAAAATCAGACAATGGCTTGAATGCTATTGGTAAGTTGCTAAAGAAGATGTGTTGAATCCATCAGTGAATGGCTAACCAACACATTCATTTAACGGGTTTATTCTAGGAGGGACTAACAGAAGGACTCAGGCCAAGACTGGGTATGTTCAGGATATGTCTCATTCTGCCTCATGGGAGGGTCAGCTCTAAAGGAATGAATTTTATTGCTAGAAACCTATGAATGGTTTCCACTGTTGTAACCCCTGATGCTGTTGTTGTGTGCCTTCAAGTTGTTTCTGACTTGTGGCAACCCTAAGACAAACCTATCATGGTTTTTTTGGGAGGAAAGGTTTGTTCAGAGGAGGTTTGCCATTGCTTTCCCTTGAGGCTGAGAGCATGTGACTTGCCCAAGGTTACCCAGTGGGTTTCATGGCCAAGTGAGGAATCGAACCCTGGCCTCCAGAGTCACAACCACTATGCTCAAGTAGTCAGACCAATATGCCATGCTGGATCATAACCCTTGATTATCTTAGGGGTATTGTGGA
The DNA here is from genome assembly GCF_019175285.1 of Sceloporus undulatus. Lineage (NCBI taxonomy): Eukaryota > Metazoa > Chordata > Lepidosauria > Squamata > Phrynosomatidae > Sceloporus > Sceloporus undulatus. The sequence goes on along the minus strand of NC_056528.1, from coordinate 4,271,291 downwards.
AGGGGTATTCAGTACCTCCTTGCACAATGCCTTTTGCACAAGGGCAACTGCAAGCATCCAAGGACAACTTCCTGCCCCTCCAGCCACTATGGAGTCCAGTCATGAGGTGCATCTGGGAGCCAATTACTGACTGTGTGGGACATCTGTGCCCAACAGTTTCCAGCTGCCTGTGCATATCTGGGGAAAGAGAAGCTGTCACTTACTGCCCATGCACCATCATATATCCACTAATAGAGATTTACGCCCTGCCAGAAGTCGTATTGGATCCTGGCCTACAAGTTACTTATGTAATGAATGCCACTGCAGGGAGAAATAATTCAGCATGGCTAAGGAGTTTCCAGCATCATGCGTCCAATGGTGCACTGGTAAATTTCAAACCGCAGGTACTTATCATGACATGCCATAGCCATGCCCGCAAGAGGAGTCCAAAAACGTAGGCAGCTCTGCTGAGCCGTATCTGTGTGACTGTATTATAGGTTTTCTCAGGTCTTTTGAAAAGCTTAATTACTTTTTCAAGTCCAAACCACAAAATTGCCAGATGCTGCTGGAGAAAATCCATTACCTGGCCCCCAGTGACTGTGGGCATTGCAGCTAAGCTCAGAGGGAGCAGGAAAACCTGAAGATACGTGTGGCAGATTGTTCCAACTAACTAAAAAGTCCCAGCACTTCATCCCTACTCTGCAACAATACTGTTTATTCTGAGGTGAGCTAGTGCACCGGGGCAAAAGGCTTTTTTAACCAACCCTTTATGTGCCACCAGTGGCCCACACCACCCTGAAATGTCACGATCCAAATTGGTGTGCCCACAGAATCACAAGAGTTGAAAGGGACCACTAGAGCCAGCTAGTCCAACCTCCTGCCATATAGGAACACCCCACTAAAGCGCTCCTAAGAAATGCCCACCCAACCTCTGTTTAAAGGCCTGCAAAAAAAAGAGAATGCACCATTGACTGTGACAGTTCATTCCACTCTCAAACAGGAGTCCTTTCTAACCTTTAGGAAGGACAACTTTTCTTACAATTCGAACCCATTGATTCATGTTGGAGTCTCCTTAGCATCAGAAAACCCATCTTATTCCATTTCCTACATGACACCCTTTCAGGTATTTAAATATGCCTATCACAGTGGTGGTGAACCTTTTAGAGGCCAAGTGCCCAAAATGCAACCCAAAACCCACTTATTTCTTGCAAAATGCTATGTCCCTCTGGCTTTCTAGTAACAAACTATGGCAAACTCTGTGCTGGGGCGATGGCACATGTGCCCACAGAGATGGCTCTGAGTGCCACCTCTGGCACGCGTGCCAAAGGTTTGCCATCGCTGGCCTATCATATTATCTTTCAGTCTTCTCTTCTTCAAGCTAAACATACTCAGCCCCCTATGCCAGTGGTGGTGAACTTCTGGCACGAGTGCCAGGGGTGGCACTCAGAGCCTTTTCTGTGGGCACACACGCCGTCGCCCCAGCATGGAGTTTGCCAGAGTTTGTTACCAGAAAGCTAGAGGGACATGGCACTTTGAAATAAATAGTGGGTTTTGGGCACTTGGTCTCTAAAACCTTTACCATCACTGTCCTATGCCATTCCTCCTAGGGCTTGGTTTTCAGACCTTTTACCAGCCAAGCTGCCATACTTTTAGGGCCTTTAGGCCAGACAGGTCAAGGGATAAAGTATTTGTGGCTAGTACACCTTTACTAACCTTCCATAGGAATCTGTACGGAGAAAGAAAATTGGTTGAATTAGTTCTGCATAGCTGGCTGCATCTTTAGCTGCTGGACTCTATAAAAAGAAACTATGAACCAGTTTCAGGAACGATAGAAGAAGAAGAAATGACAGACACCCATCCGACAATTGTTAATTTATCCTTGCAGAAAGAGAACTTTTCTTTCTGTTCCTTTTTTTAAATACAATTTTATGTCGGAAAGAGCAGGGCTGTGCTTTTTCTCTCCCGCTTCTCCGCCTCGCCCCAGGTTTGCCCATCTATCTTCTTCTGCCAGTTTCAAATGCCTCTTAAAATTTTCTACACGAGGAATTACAGAAATCCATTCCCTACAATGCAGTACAGAGAAAGCCAGAGAGAGAGGGAGAGAGAGGGAAAGATTTTTATTCCAGTGTTATTAGCCCATGACAAGGTAAGTAACTTAGAGAAGATGGATCGCCCCACGAAGCATTTTTACTTTCCCAATTAATCCAGGCATAATAGTCATAAATCCACCCAGAGCAGTAATTAAATGCAACCAGTCTCTGGCATCCCTCAGCAGCCAACATGTCAGGGGTAATGTACAGAAACATCCTTCCCTTCGACGCAGTCGAGGGAAATGTCAGATGTGATGGGATTTCCAGGAGGAAGGAAGGAAGGAGGGAGAGTAAAAGAGATGGATGTCAAAAGGCTCGAGATCCCAGTGTCCCCCCTCTCAGTTCATCCCCTCGACAGGGAACAGATTTATTTCATCAATCCCTCTTAGGATGGTTTCTCTCTCGGAGATGGCAGCCCCGCACCAGTAATACAATTAACCCTGGCGCACTTTTAAAATGGGATTTGATAATGGAGAACCTCTTCCTTTCGTTTCTTGGCCTTTTTGCAATTAAAGGAGGACTCTGGCTTCTTTGGGGCATGGAAGATTTTGCTGGTGAAGGTGGAAGCGACACCCCTTTACCCCCCTGAACCTGCGTTTGCCACGGTAATGCAAATGGGTGCGTGGGTGTGATTAAGATGGCCCACAGATAGGAAAAGTAACTAAGGCCTCATACAGATAGGCCAAAATAAAGCTGCTTCAGGTCACTGGAGGTATGCTGTTTCAATGATGCATGCATACTAAGAGTCCGGAAGCTGCGCCAAAGCAACAATCCTGTCCTAAGAACTAAAGCGCAGCTTTTGGACTTTTAGTACGTATGCATCATTGAAACAGCATACCTCCAAAGTGACCCAAAGCAGCTTTATTTTGGCCTGTCTGTATGGGGCCTAAGCCTCTTTTCATGATCCAACCCCCCCTTTTGCCTCCCAGATACCCCCGCAAGCCTACAGACACCCCTCATTTCATTTTCCCCCAGGATTTTGGCATAAAAACCCACTAAAAGTCTCAAAAAACTGCTTCAAAACACAGCAGGCATTTGGCTGCCGCCTCTGAATAGCAGAAAATGGCCAAAAATGAAACTGGGAGGACATCATCCCAAGATGTCCACAACTACCAACGGTTCTTCTTCATCCTGGAAAGAAGTGACTAGTTGGGTGCCACAGAGTTCTGTCCTGGGCCCTGCATTGTTCAGTGTCTTTGTGCATTATTTGGATGACGGAATAGAAGGCATGGCTTACCAAATGTGCCGAAGATAAGAAAATGGAGGATGGGATAGTAAGTACCCTAAGACATGATTTCCAGATCCTTCACCATTTTGGTCACCCTCCAACTTGCCAACATCCTTTTTAAATTGTGGTGCCCAGAACGGAACACAATGTTCCAGGTGAGGCCTGACCAAAGCAGAATAGGTTATCAATGGCCTCATGACCCAAAAGACTGACACAAAGGAAAGAAATAGACATCCAGGCATATATACTTTTCCATGTGATAATCACACAGCACCTGATCTCTATGTAGCCACAGTTTCACCAATGAGCAGGTCACATTTCATGAGCATGCGTACTCAACAGGTCACATCCTACCAGCCCATAAAGATCTTGCATTGCCTAGTATCTCAGAAATTGAGGGTGGTACCTTTCGGCAGAGAGGTGCGTTTTGGGGCTTATGATGTCAATAAGACACAGTGTTCAGGGACTCTGTATGAACTTGGGATGCCTCCAAGCTTGCAAGATGTGCACCAGCCACCAGCCATAACTAGGCATATCTCGGTGCCATTCTATCAGCCATGTTTGCATTTGCTTTGCTCCTCTCCCCTACTCTCTGCATTCCTTTCTTTGCCTCTCTTGTCAAGCTGACATTACCAGGGTCCCACATCCGCACAGGACACTTAAAGAGACTGGTCCCATGTTGGTTGGGTGGGGGGCAAGCTGGCAGACGCCTCAAAGGAGGAGATATGTGGCTGGAGAAAGAGACAGGGAAAGAAAGCTGGAGAGAAATCAAAGCCAGTCGCATTTGGGTTCTCCTCTCTTGAACTGAAAAAGGCATTAAGAGTTCTGGGAAAGAGGTTTCCAGTAAAACGAGATGATATTGAGATTCAAGGCATGCATACAAAGAGAGAGAAGGGGAGGGAGAGAGGTATACATTGGCTTCTTTTTGGCATGGGGGTCCCAAACTGTCGACACGGAAATGCCATGCCTCCTGGATGCCCTCTGCCACAGGATTGGGCACAACATAACACATAAAACATAGTGTTTAATAAGAGTGCAAGGCTTGGAAGGTAGGCAGATGTTTCTCATTCCTCCTGACCTCCCGCATGCCATGCTCACCCTTGCGCTCTGCTCTCCTTGGCAGGGGGAGCAGGCAGCAGGGAGGTTTTCCAACCTGCAATTCTGCAGTTCCTTGCAATCCATAAAAGCAGGATTAATGGGTGCTAACTGTCAAAGCAGAAGATCAAGATTAAAAAAAAGAACGAACAGACGAAATAAATTCTTGAGGTTTAGCCAAATAGTTAATGTAACTGTTGCAATTCCCATTAGCGCAGGCAAGAAGGAGGGGGAGAGGACCCAGAAGCAATTAAACTAGCAGCTCTTAAAATGTTTGCCCCCTCTACATAGAGACACAAGGTAGATGCAGAGTTTGGGGTTTCCTTCTTGGATAATAACTCTTGTGTCTTTAACAGCTGTGTGCAGAAGCAGGAATTCTTTTAAGCGAAAGCTTAAAACTACTTCATCCAATTCTGCTGTCACCTCATAGCCAACATCCCATCCCTGACTATGTGTACTGTATTGGAGGTTTTTAAACAGAGGTTGGATGGCCATCTGTCAATGGGGATGCTTTGATTGAGATTTCCTGCATGGCAGAATGGGGTTGGACTGGATCAAGGCCCTTGTGATCTCTTCCAACTCTATGATTCTGTATCTCAAATCTGTGAGTCATGAGTTGGAAATGTACAGATGATGTTGAAATGCAATTTCCAGCTGCGTTAGTCAGCATAGCAGTAGGAGTTTTGATCCAGCAACATCTAGATGGTCATTTTCAACCACTGCACTAAGATTACTCCCAATATCTGAGGAAGTGGATTGCAATCTATAAAAGCGTATGCTGGAATAAATTGGTTTCTTAAAGATACCACACAACTGCTTACTGTTTCGCTCTAGCAGATTGGCATTGCTATTCCCTTGACAATTTAATTCAAAGGCTGGGATCCTGGTGTGTAAGCTTCCCTGCAAAAGTGGTTGGACAGTTGGGTCCAGTACGAAATGCCCACATTTAGTTCACAGCTGTGGAAGGAGTTGTGTGTATGGTTCGGTTACACATGTGGATGCTCAATGGATTGCGTATTGGGTTGTGCATTCAGTTGTAAAATGTTGTCATCCAACACAAAGTTGTGTAACGGAATAAATGCATACCCCTTCATGCATGCAGAGATTTATATCTTGCAGCCCAAACATAAAGCCAATGTGTTTGACTTGCACCAAGCTTCAGTTGGTAGAATTTGAGGTTCTGGTAAAAACAAACCTACACAGCCCAGATCCAGATATTTGAAGGGCTGTAGCCTCTGATATGAATCCTGTCTGTGTTTTGAGATTCTCTGCGGAGGCTCTGATTTCTGTCCTTGCTGAAAACATGGGACAGGGCCTTCTCTGTGGCTGCTCCCAGGCTCTGCAACTCCTTTCCTAGATAGTAAAGTCTTACTATCGATCTCCATGATGGTTGCCTTAGGGTCACCATAGGTCAGACATCACCTGAAGGCACATAACAACAGCAACAACCGCCAAACACACACAAGGTTGCCATGAGTTATACACTATAACAGTGATGGTGAACCTTTTCGAGGCCGAGTGCCCAAACTGCAACCCCAAACCCACTTATTTATTGCAAAGTGCCGTGTCACTCTGGCTTTCTAGTAGCAAACTCTGGCAAACTCTGTGCTAGGATGATGGCACATGTGCCCACAGAGAGGGCTCTGAGTGCCACCTCTGGCATGCGTGCCATAGGTTCGCCATCACTGCGCTATAAGGTGCGTGAGTCTGTGGATGTGAATCTGCCTTGTGTGCGTGCATCTCACGAAAACAAACCCCACCCCATCACTTTCCAACTCCTGACCTCCTCTTGACTTCATTACTGGCTCTTTGAGAAAATGTGCACCTCAGCACATTACCTTAACGGTATGGGCTTTTAAAAAAGCAACCATTTCTCATCACCATTCCTTAACTTGGATCATCTCCTGCTCTGCTTTCTGTATTACCTTCATTGGTTGAGGGGAAGTTATTTATGAAGCTTCTCGGATAATTGCAAAGCATGCAGGAAGCCTAGAAGGGAAGGAGCAAGAGAGGAGGGGAAGACGGAGAGCGCAGGGCTTGGCACCAGGGTCTGGCATCAATGGGCAGCTCCCAGGCATCCCAGCACTGCAGAGGGGTCCATGGTTGTCACTCCCCATCCTCTGCAGCTCCCTTTTCCTGCACAAACCGTGTTTCCCAGTCTGCTCCCATTTTAAAGACCCATAATCACACCTTTGGGGGAAAAATTGCATTTTGGACTAGAATCATAGAACCATAGAGTTGGAAGAGACCACAAGGGCCATCCAGTCCAACCCCCTGCCATGCAGGAACTTTCAGTCAAAGCCCCCCCGACAGTTAGAAAGATGGGGGGGGGCTGTATTTTGTATGTTTGATTCCTTTCTTTTGTAATCCGCCTTGATTCCACAAGGAAAAGGCGGAATATAAATAAATCGTATTATTATTATTATTATTATTATCATTATTATTATTGAGCACTGGCATGGACTCTTTCCTAAACAACAATGTCTTAATCTCTCCAATGTCTTAAGAAAAAAGAGCCTTTTCTAATCATCTGCTACTATCCAAGATCCTTTTAAGAGATGCCAGGAAGTGAACCGAGGATGGAACATCGATATGCAAAGCATGCTCCGTGGTTCAAATGGATGCGCTCCGCTCTGTCGTGTTAGGCTGGAGGCACTCTGTCTAGCCTGATGCTCTCACTGTGCCTCTGAGCATGCCAGGACCTAGCTTTTCATCACAGACAGAGGTCTTTCCCTTGTACCTGTTGTTACCTTATCCTTTGAATTAGAGATGCCAGGATTGAACCTGGGACCCTTAGCAAGCAAAGTCGTATACTCTGCTGCTGCATTAAGAACCCATAGCAGCAAACACAGCTCTCCACTGTCAGCCACTGCCATTCCTATACCAGTCGCCTCCCATCCTCCCTCAAGTAGCATAGTTTCATGGAAAAGTGGATGCTGTCTTCTTTTTGCTTTTGAAAAATACAGTATTAAGGACTCTCCACCACTTTCACCAGCAAATATGTTTTCCTTGCATATCTGAAATGCGAAGAACAGCTTCCTGGCTGTGGCATAATTCCCACCACATTTTAATGCCCTCCTCACTTTGTCTGAGCTCTCACTTTAGTGTACAGGAACATATGTAAAAATGCATTTAAAAAATGGATATCCGTGCAAGTGTCGGAACATCTCTAGACAATTGCACCTTCGCAAAGTCCTGATAAAACCGTCCAAAAATATGCAGCAGGCTTCTGTAACCACTGGTATCCCAATGTGCAAATACTCAGCCTCCATCCATCTGGTAAACACTTGTCGATAAATATTTGCTTTGCCGCCAGCGACACGGTTCCATAATGGACTTTAATCCTGGCCTGCGGCATTTTCATGCAAGTCTAGGCCACAACTTCTTTATTCGTGGCGCAAACAAAAGTAAAATGCTTGCAGGCATCGCATTGGTTGTAGCATGCACAAAGCGCCCTGAGAAATGCATGGACATCTTCTCCCAGAGGTAAGAAACAGCATGGTGCCTCACCTTCCCTTTCCATGTACAAAAGCCAACTGGGTTGGTCATTGACTCTTCATTGAATATTGATGATGGAAGAACATCCTTCCTTATTTGTGAAGGCAGCTGGCTAGCTTAGGGATGTAAGTAGCCATGCATAGCACATAGCTTTCCTTTCAAACACCTTGCTGCCACTTCCCAGCATTTGCCAACTGCCCCTTTCTTGCTAATGGGAGGACAACCCTAAAATCAAGGTAATGTGTAATACATTGCAAACTCATGTATGGCCAAAATCCTGTAGGTTAGTCATCATTGGATCATTTGCAGAATGGCAAATCAACATGCAATTGGCCTGCTGTAGTCGGGACTAACAGGAATTAGGCCTGAGTCTTCCATTCTGTGTAGTTGGACTACAACTCCGGAGATCTAGGTTCAGTTCCCAACTCAGCCATGAAACTCATGAGTGTCCTTAGGCAAGTCACACACTCTCAGCCTCAGGAGAAGGCAATGGTAAACCTTCTCTGAACAAACCTTGCCAAGAAAACCCCAGGATAGGTTCACTTTAGGGTTGCCATAAAGGCACACAACAACAACAACAACGGATGGCCCTTGAGGTCTCTTAGTTCCAACTCTAGGGTTCTATGACTCTATAAACAACAACTTCAGTTCTGTGTTAGTACTACCATATAACTCTATACTAACAGATATGTTTCATTTACCGAATTCAGTGTGAGTGCCTTTAAAAGGTCAAGTACCAAATTCTAATAATGCACTATTAATATAAGAACAGGAAGAGTGAAGGGTAACAGGAATCATTTTCATTATCCTTTCCGCTTTCTCATCCGTTTAAGAGATAGCCTTGCTCCTCATTAAAGCCCATGTTGCCAAGTGGATGAAATCCTACTTCTCACGGTGCATTTTATTTTCCTGCTGCATAAAATGTGCCCAACCACGCATCAGAATAATACCTGGAGAAGACAAAGATAGTCTGTAAAACCACTATGCAGAGAGATCTTGCAGCACCAGAGAAGTTGGCAGCATGAGCTTTCCTAAGCTACTTCTTCAGATGCTTTTTGGTGGAGTGGAAGCCAGGGACAGCCATAGATATGCCATAGGCATGTGAGAATGTCAATTCAAATTCAAAATCCTTCAGGTATGGAAATGAAGTAGCAAGTCCGGTTTTAAGGATGGTCCGTTGTGGACAAATACATAGCCATTGGAGAGATGGAAAGGAGATGGCAAGACCAGTTTGGCTTTGGAAACTAGTCTGCAAGAGGGGAGAATAGATGAGCGTAGGATGCCTCCATGAAGATGGGGTCAGAGGAAGGAATATAATATTTTCTATGCTTTTAAAAGAAAATATGTCTTTATACCCAGCCTTGGGGGAAAAGGTGAATAATTATAAGGACCCATTAGAAAGTCGCAAAGAACAGACAAGTCTTCCCTGTGCCTTATACTGGCTCCATTTTTATGGCCCTGTCATACAGAGTGCTTTGTGGTTTATATATATATGCATATGCGCATGTCCGTGTGTGTATTTGGGATTCTTAAGCCATCAAAAGTGACTTCAATACAAAATAGCTGTCTGAGACAAATCCTATTAAGGCTGCATAGCGTAATGGGTGGGATGCTGGCCTAGGATAGGAAAGGCATGAATTCCCCAAAGGAAAGAGGGCATATATTAAGTCAAACCATGCAACATTTTCTACCAAGCATAGGAATGAGAGCCATGAGAGCCCACATGGTGCAGTGGTTTGAGTGTTCAAGTAGGATTCTGGGAAACCAGGTTTCGAAACCCACTGGATGACTTTGGACAAGTCACACTAAGCAGTGGTTCTCAACCTTTGGCTCTCCGAATGTTTTTGGACTTCAACTCCCAGAAGTACCACCCAGCTTGCCCACATGATCAGGGATTCTGGGACCTCAAGTCTAAAATGCCCGGAGGATCCAAGGTTGTGAACCACTGCCCTAAAGGAAGGCAATAGCAAACCTCCGCTGAACAAATATTGCCAAGAAAAGCCAGTGATAGGGTCAGATTAGGGTTGCCATGTCAGGCACTACCTGAAGCACGCAAAACCATGAAACGAAAGCAGAAGTTTCATGTAGCCTAGTGCCTATAGCAGACGTGGGACTCATGCAGCCTTCTAGACATTGTGAAGTCGAAGGCTTTCATGGCCAGCAACCATAGTTTTTTGTGGGTTTGGGGGACTCAGTGGCCATGCTCTTGAAGAGTTTATTCCCGACGTTTTGCCAGCATCTGTGGCTGGAATCTGCAGAGAAATATATTTACCCTTCTTAACCATGGTTAGATCAGAGGGCACATTAACTCCAGCACCATGTTTAATGTCCCTGTATAGGATTTTGAGCATTGTGCAGATATGGTGTAAAATCTAGCTTGCTCGTGTGTTCTTTATTCCTGGTGAGCATAGAAAAATGGCATTTTGGACAACTCCCAGAATAGATCTCTATGCCTCTACACTGAAAGACCTTGCACTGAAAGACCTAGAGATTCCTAGAGAGAATACTCCACTAGGCATTTGTAGCTCCTCCAGAGCAACTCTATGGTCAGTGTCTGACAGATATTGACCACAGAGTTGCGCTGGAGGACCTAGAGATTCCTAGAGAGGTGTCCTCTCAGGCAAAAACATGGTGTTTTTGTTATTTGCAGTCTTTCCATATTCACAGGGGTCTTGTGCCCCTAACCCTAGCAAATATGGAGGGACAAGTGTAATAGTAAAACTATGATGATGTATAATATTATCATTATCAGAGCCTGAAAAAGTGGCCTTTTTGACGGCAACACTTTTTGGAGTGGGGGGATTCTGGGCGCCGCAGTCCAATAGGGCCCTTTCCCAAGCTCCTGCTGCTCTCCTTCTCATCCTTAATCACCATCATCCTCACCAGAGCTCATCCGGGTTGCCTCCTTGACTCAATCCAAGCACACTTCACATACCACCAGGACAGGAACCCACTTGTCTGGAGTAACGGAAGCCTTTTGGAGAATGTAAATACAGGCTATCGCTTTCAGCATTCTTCGGATGTTTTTAATACTAGGAGATCCAACTTGAATTCCTCAAGCGTTGGTACACACGCATCACTGGAAAGGTTTCCGCCTGCCCTCGGCTGAGTCATACAACCATGTGCGCGCATGCTTTCTAACCCAAATCCAACCCTCTTGCTTGGTGCAGAGACCCATAGTCAGAGCACCCCTAGCTCTCCATTGTTGGCTTGAAGACCACAAGGGGCAGAGAACCCATTACCACTCTCAATGGGCAGATATGGGCAACATGTGGCCCTCCACCACTTTGGGAGGACAGGGTATAGATGGTGAACCTTTTAGAGGCCGAGTGCCCAAAGTGCAACCCAGAACCCATTTACATGCCATGTCCCTCTAGCTTTGTAGTAAGAAACTCTGGCAACTCTGTGCTGGGGCAATGGCACATGTGCCCACAGAGAGGGCTCTGAGTGCCACCTCTGGCACGCGTGCCATAGGTTCGCCATCCAACACTCAAACCACTACCCACCCTGGCTCTCTGGTTATGTTTGCAGCTAATGTTATTGTTGGCAAGCCACACTAAGAGAAAGGCAGCATATCAATTCAAATGCAAATATTTGAGCACCAGATCCCACCGCTGGTAGTGGGTTAGACTTCATGGCCCTTGGCGTCCTTCTCCACTACGGTCCTGTGAAATGTTTGCAACCTGCAACCCGAGGAAAGAATACCCATCTCGGGGTATCTTTGGGATGTCCCCGAGTGAATTGCCGCCAACCGTCTGCCACCGTCTGAGGCCACTGTCTCCCATGCGCTTTGCGGCTTGTTCTCTGTCCTTGGCAACTGGAACAAGAGAACTCCATCTGAAGAGAGTACATGATGCCCAGCAAGGGCAAGGAAAAGTCTGCTTTTATCACCGGCGCTGGGAACGCCGCCAAAAAGCTGAAAGCATTGCTGCCGGGATGAGGAGCCAAGTCTCCATCCGTCGTGTATATATCTCCTTTTAGTTGGTCCCTGTCAGGAGAAAATGCCTTTTAAAAAGAGAGAGGGGGGAGAAAAGAGGAGAAGAAGGAAAAAACCCACCTCTTTTGGCACCTTCCTCCCTCCGGCGCCTTTCAATTAAATTAATTGCTCGAGTGGATTTTTGCCTCTTCCTTGCATTAAAATTCTCAGACGGCTCTCGTTGGCAGAGGCGCTTCATTTGTGAAATTGCTTTAATTTTTAAAATTGGGAAAGGGGGGCTGAGAAATGGAGAGGGGTCTGCCAGCCCATCCATTTGGGCTCCAACCGATAGCTATAGAAAGGCCTCTACGTAAACCTATCCAGAGTTATCATATCACCTCTGAACCTTCTCTTCTCCAGGCTAAACATCCCAAAGTCCCCAAGTCGTTCCTCAGTTTCCCCACATCCTTTTTGAACTGTGGTGCCCAGAACTGGACACAGTGTTCCAGGTGGGGCCTTACCAAAGCAGAATAGAGTGGCACTATGACTTCCCTTGATCTAGGCACTATACTTCTATTGATGCAGCCTAGAATCACATTGGCCTTGTTAGCTGTCGCATCGCACTGTTGACTCACGTTCAACTTATGGTTTACCTGGACTCCCAGATTCCTTTCACATATAGTCTCATTCAGCCAGGTGTCCCCCGTGCTATATCTGTGAATCCATAGCATGGCTTGCTAGGACGATGGGAGTTGTAATCCAACCGATCCGGAGGGGCTGCAGGTTGAAGGAAAGGCTGGTGGCTTCTTGCCTCGTCAAAGTACTAACTGCAGTGTCTGCTGAGACCCATAGTAGTGTAGTGGTTTGAGCACAGGACCAGAACGCTGGGAGACCAGGGTTCGAATCCCCGCTCGGCGGTGGGAACCCACTGGGCTGGGTTACATTTGGGCAGCTTATACGCATAGAGTCATAGAATCATCTCACCCAGCCTCAGAAGAAAACAGTGGCAAACCTCTCTCATCAAATCTTGCCAAGAAGATTGATCAGATTGGTGATAGGGCCATCTTAGGATTGCATTAAGTCAGAGAAATCCTGAAGGCACACAAGACAAATGAGAAGGAAAACAGATTCCGCCTAAACATTAGGAAGATCTTCCTGAGAGTAAGATCTGTTGGACAGTGGAACATGCTGCCTCAGAGAATAGTGGGGTCTACTTCTTTGTAGGTCTTTAAGCAGAGGCTGGATGGTCATCTGTCGGGGATGGTTTGATTGGGAGTTCCTGCATGGCAGAATGGGGTTGGACTACATGGCCCTTGGTGCCTCTTCCAACTCTATGAGTCTGTGAAAGGCCTGTCCTAATTCGTTGCACTGCAACTCCCAGCAGCCTGAGAAGGGATGATGGGGCTGCAGTCTTAGAGGGCCAAAGGATCCCCTTTGACTCCACCATTGCACTTAATGGGACTAGAGCATCCATAGGTTTTGGGATCCATGAAGGGGCTGTTCTAATTCGTTGGACTGCAACTCTCATCAGCCTAAGCCAACAATAGCCAGCCAGGGATTCTGGGGACTGCAGTCTCACCAACCCTTACACTCCTCCCTTGCATTGAATGGGACTTGAGCATTGTGGCTTTTGGGATCCACAGCTACCCTTGAATGTTTTCTGAATAATAATAATAATCACAATAATTAAGCATACACCTTTTAATTGATAAAAGAGAGAGAGAGAGGGCGGAGGTCTTAACCTTTGGAAATGTCAAGCATTGCTGGCCTCAAGGGTATGGTTTGGAGAAGGGAGGCTCTGGGGAAAGGAGAGAGGGAGAAGGCATCCAGGTGCATTTGATGCAACGATCATCATCATCATCATCACCAACACCTGAATCTCCATAGAATTCGGTTTGATGAAGTTGTGGCTCCTGGAGAAAATTCCTAATACAAGGCTGCCATCTTGTGGCGACTTCAGAGCGCTGCAGCCTCTTTGAACTTCCTCCAAAGTCCTTTGGATAGACCTAAGGAGAGAGAGAGGCGCTGAGGTCGAGCAAGAGGTCGACCTAAAGAGAGAGAGCCAGGGAGAAAGACACCTGATTCCTTTGGAAACCCCTTCAGATACATTGAGGCAAAAGGCCCCCCAAAGCCCCTCCAGTCCAAGCCCCTTCTGGCTTGTGGGGTTACATAGGGGGTCCCTCTATACCATTGGGGGCCCCCAGTGCTATAGAGGTTCCCCAAAGCCCCCCCCCCCCACCCACCCCCTTCTGTCTTGTGGGGTTACATAGGGGGTCCCTCTATAGCATTGGGGGGCCCCAGTGCTATAGAGGTCCCCCAAAGCCCCCCTCCCCCAGTCCAAGTCCCTTCTTTAGACTTCGGTTTGATCAATTTCTGGCTCATGGAGAACATTCTTAATCCAACGCTGCCATCTAGTGGCAACTCTAGAGCGCTGCAGCCTCTTTGAACTTCCTCCAAACTCCTTGGATTTGGATAGACCTAAGGAGAGAGAGAGGCGCAGGGGTCGAGCAAGAGGTCGACCTAAAGAGAGAGAGAGAGAGAGAGAGAGAGGGAGAAAGACACCTGATTCCTTTGGAAACCCCTATTTTTTTATATATATCACTGTGTATAATTTTATATATGTGTGTGTGTATATACTGTATGTATATGGATACATAACTCTGTGTGTAATATTATATGTGTGTGTGTGTATATATATATATAATAAATAAATAAATAAATAATGAATAATAAATGATTATATATGAGTGTGTCTGTGTGTGTATATATATATATATATATATATGTATATATATATTAATATGTGTTTTTATGTATATGTGTGTATATATATATATATGTGTATATATATATATATATATATCGTTGTTATTGTAATAATTATAATGATACATGAGAATATTGGGCCTTGAGCATCCATGGATTTTGGGATCCACAATGGACCTGGATGCGAACCCCAGCAGATATCAAGGGCCCATAAAAATAATAATGATAATAATAATCCCTGGCCTCCATGGATTTGGGGATCCAGGGGCTCCTCTGTGACTTGGCCTCATGGAAAGAAAAGCAGAGCTTGGGGCCAAAGGACTGAAACCCGCCTCCCATCCTGAGGCTCTTTTCGGAGCTCTAGTCCCAAAGGGCCATGTCTTCTAGTTTGTTATCCAGGGCATCAGGGCTTAACCTTTCAGGAGGTCCAGGACTAAAGCCTTTGATTCCCCTGCCTCGTTATTGTTATTAATATTATTATTGTTGTAAATATGGACCCAAAGATGCCAGCAGCCCTGAGTCTCCCAAACCAGGAGCCAGGAATAAAGAGCCCCTTGGAGCCTGAGAATGGCTGCAATAATCAGCATCCTAAGCGTCAAGGGGCCGAAGTGCGCCGTTTGAGCCACAAGAGGGCGCCTGAGAGAGAGCTAGGAAGGAAAGCGCAAACGCGGCTGAGAGCGCTGGCCGATTCTCTCCACAGGGGGGCGCCCGAGAATTGCGATTTCTTCTTCCTGCTCCTCCTCGCAGCGGAGAGAGAGAGAGAGAGAGAGAGGGGACTGAACCGCTCCCTCGAAGACAGAACTCGCTCTTTCTGCCGCCGCTAGAGGGCGCTCCCTCCAGGACCTCATTAGAGGGAATGAATGGGGATGCGCCCTTCGCTTTACTACAATTCCCATCATCCCCAAACAACCAATCTATTTATTGACAGAAGCTGCAAGTATTTATTAATCAGTTATTAAATATATTTAATGAGTGAAGCTGCAAGAATATATTTATTAATTTATTAAATATATTTATTAACTGAAGGGGAAAGAATGTATTAATTTATTTTGAGCGCCTCAATCCAGACTAGCCCTGCGGGAAGACAGACTCCCATCATCCCCATATGGCAGAAAAAATGACGGCTGCTCCAGAGCCCGGAGGAGGACACTTCCTATCATCCCCAGACGATGCAGAAGGCGCCAGGCGCCCACCTCAAAGGCTTTGGAATGAAATTCCCATCATCCTCTGGCCCTCAGGGGCGGGACCGCCATGTCTTCCCATGCCTAGGGACCTTGCAGTCCTTGTCAAGCACACAGACACAGACATGAGCTCCTCAGGGTTCAGGGGAAGCAGCAGACCTCATGAACTGCAGGATCCATCATCCCCCTTCCCAGGGTTCATGACTTGAATGTCAATGTTACGGGTCTTGGAGGACACTTCCCATCATCCTCATCAGGCCCAGAATGTCGGGGAGGGTTCAAGCCCTCCATTCTCTGCCCTGGAGCCCTTCAAGACCAGGGTTGGAGGACATTTCCCATCATCCCCAGCAGGCTATGCAGAGGCCCCCCCTGCAGCCTTTCTGCGCCTTTGGCCCCCTCCCTCAAGCCCCTCTCTGGAAATTCCCAGCATCCTTGAGCCCTCCAGGGTTGATGGGAATTGTAGTCCAAAGCTAAGCAGTCCCTGCACTCGCGAAGGACGCCAGCAGCAGCAGCAAACCCATCATCCTTCTTCCCTCTTGTCCTGCAGAAGAAGCAGAGGGAAGGGTTTTTAATATATATATAAAATACTAATATATATATTAGTATTTGTATTTTTAAGAGGTTTTGCTGCAGAATGGGCCTTTCAGGGGAGCCCTGCGAGGGCTCTATCTCTCCGGCTCGATCCAGAGGCTGCAGTGCTCTAGAGTAGCCACAAGAGGGCGCCCTTGTATTAGGAATGTTCTTTGTTATCGGCCACGTCTTGATAAAACCGAAGACTATGGGGACTAATGCTATTTTCCCATTGGTTCCACGTTCCATAGGGGGCGTGGTCTCCTTCCCTTCACCTGGACCTTCCTCCGCTCCCATTGGCTGCCTATTCCGGAGGGGCGTGGCCTCCCTCTTTGCACGTGGATCATCCCCATAATAATCATTTCAAAGATGAATGGTTTATTATTATTATTATTATTATTATTATCTGCGTCTGGGTC
This sequence comes from Sceloporus undulatus, assembly GCF_019175285.1. Taxonomy (NCBI): domain Eukaryota; kingdom Metazoa; phylum Chordata; class Lepidosauria; order Squamata; family Phrynosomatidae; genus Sceloporus; species Sceloporus undulatus. Next base: position 4,254,549 of record NC_056528.1, on the reverse strand, counting down.
TCAGGAAGAATAAGGAGCAGAGGCCAGTGGGCTTCCCAAAAGGAAGGCCATGGCTTCAGACAGCGGCGCTTTCCCTGCGTCCCTCTCTTCTCCATTGAGGCCAATGCTGCTAGAAAGCCTTACAGCTGAACGGAGGACGAGGAGAGAAAAGGCCCTTGGCTTTGCCAAGCCAGGGATGCCTCTGCGCTTGGCACTTCAGGGGTGTGTGTGTGTGTGTGTGTATGGGGGTGTTGCCCTTAGCTAGTGCAGGGACTGTTTTGGACTACAATTCCCATCACTCTCCAACCAACCGACATGGCCTCTCTCTCTCTCCCTCTAAATCATTGTAGTCATTTAATGTAATATGTTTGCATGTTTTTAATTGTCTTGCTTTTTTAAGGTTGTAAGCCGCCCAGAGTCCCAGTCCTGGGAGAAGGCAAGGAAATAACAACAACAACAACAATAATAATAATAATAATAATAATTTATTTTATTTTTATGCCCAAAAAGGGACCCAAGGTGGCTTGCAAATAGAAAAGGACATAAACAACGTTTAAAAATAATTAATTATAATAGCCTAATTAAAACAATGTAATATTAAATACAATAT
>NC_056528.1:4252711-4253935 GCF_019175285.1 Sceloporus undulatus | reverse complement strand
CGGGACTGTTTTGGAACTACAATTCCCATCACTCTCCAACCAACCGACATGGCCCTCTCTCTCTCCCTCTAAATCTGTAGTCATTTAATGTAATATGTTTGCATGTTTTTATTGTCTGCTTTTTAACGTTGTAAGCCCCCCAGAGTCCCCAGTCCTGGGAGAAGCAGGATAACAACAACAACAACACAACAAACAAAAAATAATAATAATAATATTTTATTTTATTTTTATGCCAAAAAGGGACCCAAGTGGCTTGCAAATAGAAAAGGACATAAACACGTTTAAAAAAATAATTATATTATAATGCCTAATTAAAACAATGTAATATTAATCAATATATAAATATTATATAGTAATAGTAATAATAATAATACTAATAATAATAATAATAATAATATATTTTATTTCATTTTTATGCCCAAAAAGGGACCCAAGGTGTCTTGCAATATAAAAGCACATTAAAACAATTTTTAAAAAACTTAAAAATTAAAATAAACTAATTAAAACAATGTACTGTAATGTTAAATACAATACAAACATTGTATAATAATAATAATAATAATAATAATAATAATAATAATAATAATAATAATAATAATAATAATAATAGTAATCCCTATAGAGGGACCCCCTATGGAACCCCACAAGACAGAAGGGGCTTGGGGGGGGGGGGCTTTGGGGAACCTCTATAGCACTGGGGGCCCCCAATGGTATAGAGGGACCCCCTATGTAACCCCACAAGCCAGAAGGGGCTTGGACTGGAGGGGCTTTGGGGGGCCTTTTGCCTCAATGTATCTGAAGGGGTTTCCAAAGGAATCAGGTGTCTTTCTCCCTGGCTCTCTCTCTTTAGGTCGACCTCTTGCTCGACCTCAGCGCCTCTCTCTCTCCTTAGGTCTATCCAAAGGACTTTGGAGGAAGTTCAAAGAGGCTGCAGCGCTCTGAAGTCGCCACAAGATGGCAGCCTTGTATTAGGAATTTTCTCCAGGAGCCACAACTTCATCAAACCGAATTCTATGGAGATTCAGGTGTTGGTGATGATGATGATGATGATCGTTGCATCAAATGCACCTGGATGCCTTCTCCCTCTCTCCTTTTTCCAGAGCCTCCCTTCTCCAAACCAAACTCTTGAGGCCAGCAATGCTTGACATTTCCAAAGGTTAAGACCCCCCCTCTCTCTTTTATCAATTAAAAGGTGTATGCTTAATTATTAGTATTATTGTGATT
>NC_056528.1:4171889-4250395 GCF_019175285.1 Sceloporus undulatus | reverse complement strand
CGGGACTGTTTTGGGAACTTACAATTCCCATCACTCTCCACCAACCGACATGGCCTCTCTCTCTCTCCCTCTAAATCTGTAGTCATTTAATGTAATATGTTTGCATGTTTTTATTGTCTGCTTTTTTAACGTTGTAAGCCCCCCAGAGTCCCAGTCCTGGGAGAAGCAGGATAACAACAACAACAACACAACAAACAATAAAATAATAATAATAATATTTTATTTTATTTTTATGCCAAAAAGGGACCCAAGTGGCTTGCAAATAGAAAAGGACATAAACACGTTTAAAAAAATAATTATATTATAATGCCTAATTAAAACAATGTAATATTAAATCAATATATAAATATTATATAGTAATAGTAATAATAAAATATAATAATAATAATAATAATAATATCTTTTATTTCATTTTTATGCCCAAAAAGGGACCCAGGTGTTTGCATATAAAAGCACACTTAAAACAATTTTAAAAAACTTAAAATTAAATAAACTAATTAAAACCAATGTAATGTTAAATAAATACAAACATTGTATAATAATAATAATAATAATAATAAATAATAATAATAATAATAATATAATCCCTATAGAGGGACCCCCTATGGAACCCGCCAAGACAGAAGGGGCTTGGACTGGGGGGGCTTTGGGGAACCTCTATAGCACTGGGGCCCCAATGGTATAGAGGGACCCCCTATGTAACCCCACAAGACGAAGGGCTTGGACTGGAGGGGCTTTGGGGGGCCTTTTGCCTCAATGTATCTGAAGGGGTTTCCAAAGGAATCAGGGTGTTTTCTCCCTGGCTCTCTCTCTTTAGGTCGACCCTCTTGCTCGACCTCAGCGCCTCTCTCTCTCCTTAGGTCTATCCAAAGGACTTTGGAGGAAGTTCAAAGAGGCTGCAGCGCTCTGAAGTCGCCACAAGATGGCCAGCCTTGTATTAGGAATTTCTCTCCCGGAGCCACACGTCATCAAACCGAATTCTATGGAGACTCAGGTGTTGGTGGATGATGATGTGATATCATCGTGCATCAAATGCACCTGGATGCCTTCTCCCTCTCTCCTTTTTCCAGAGCCTCCCTTCTCCAAACCAAACTCTGTGGGCCAGCATGCTTGGACATTTCCAAAGGTTAAGACCCCCCCTCTCTCTTTTATCAATTAAAAGGTGTAGCTTAATTATTTAGTTTATTGTGATTATTGTGGTTGTTGTTGTTATTATTATTATTAATTATTATTTATTAAGAAAACATTCAAGGGTGCTGTGGGATCCCAAAACCACAATGCTCAAGTCCCATTCAATGCAAGGGAGGAGTGTAAGGGTTGTGAGACTGCAGTCCCCAGGCATCCCTGGCTGGTCTATTGTTCGCTTAGGCTGATGGGAGTTGCAGTCCAACGATTAGAACAGCCCCTTCATGGATCCCAAAACCTATGGATGCGCTAGTCTAATTAAGTGCAGTGGGGAGACCAAGGGGATCCTTTGGCACTCTTAAGACTGCAGTCCCCCATCATCCCTTCTCAGGCTGCTGGGAGTTGCAGTCCAACCAATTTAAAAATGGCCCTTCATGGATGGAAAAAACCTATGGATGCTCTAGTCCCATTAAGTGCAATGCAGGAGTCAAAGGGAACCCTCTGGCCCTCTAAGACTGCATCCCATCATCCCTTCCTGAATCCCAGGCTGCTGGGAGTTGCAGTCCAACCAATTCGAACTCCCCAACCAACCGACATGCCCCCCCTCTAAATCATTGTAGTCAGTCAATGTAACATTTCTGTATGTTTTAATGTCTTGCTTTTTTAACGTTGTAAGCTGCCCAGAGTCCCAGTCCTGGAGAAGGCAAGGAAAATAATAATAATAATAATAATATATAATAATAATAATAATAATAATATATTTTATTTTATTTAATGCCCAAAAAGGGACCCAAGGTGTCTTGCAATATAAAGATATTAAAACATTTTTTTAAAAATTAAAAATTAAAAATAACCTAATATAACAATGTATGTTAAATACAATACAAACATTGTTAATAATAATAATAATATAATATATATAATAATATATAATAATTTTATTTTATGCCTAAAATGGACCCAAGGTGGCTTGCAATATAAAAGCACATTAAAACAATTTTAAATTAAAAATTAAATAACCTAATTAAAACAATGTACTGTAATGTTAATACAATACAGAATTATAATAATAATTATTATTATTTTATTTCATTTTATGCCCAAAAAAGGGACCCAAGATGGCTTGCATATACTGTAAAAGCACATAAAAAAACTTTTTTAAAAATTAATTGAATATAGCCTAATTAAAACAATGTATATATTAATACAATACAATATTTATAATAATAATAATATATTTTATTTTATTTTTATGCCCAAAGGGACCCAAGGTGGCTTGCAATTATAAAGCACATAAAAAAGTTTAAAAAATAATTAATTAAAATAGCCTAATTAAAACAATGTATATTAAATACAATACAAATATTATATAATAATATATTTTATTTTATTTTTATGTCCAAAAAGGACATAAAAATGATTTTATTGGCATTGGAGAAAGATTGAGCTTGGGAGAGTTATTGGGGATTACTTGCCCATAGGGAATCAGTTGGGAAGACTTGCCCATCGGGAATCTTGGGGATTACTTTGCCCCAGGGAATCATTGGGGATTAGGAAGACTTGCCCATAGGGAATCATTGAGGAAGACTTGCCCATAGGGACTAAATATTAGTCCTGTGAGGCTTGAGGTGGCCAAACCCCATTGTCCATCCAGAGATGAGGGCCAAAACCAGGACTGCACAAACAATCTGGTTTGCCACCGCTTGAACTGCCATGGCCTAATGCTGTGGGATTCTGGGAACTGTAGTTTGTTGTGGCCCCAGAGCACTGTCACGCTTTTAGTCCCCATTTTGGGAGAAAGGCCAAATAACTAACTCCTGTTTGCCAAAGGGTTCAATCGTATTTTATTCTTTGTGAAATAACACTTGTTAATGCTGTCCTGTTTTAAGAGCTCTGCTGCTGTGTTTGTGGCCCAGGAGGAGATGATGTCGAATCGACGTGGATGTCGGCCTGTTTGCAGAGGCCTGTGGATTTGGCACCGATGGAGCACCGGGTTCGAGTCAGGATCAGGGTGTTCTGCTTGGAGATGGGAGACAGGGAAGGGTGTCTAGTTCTGCGCCACGTGCCGCGCCACGCTCTGCCGGTCCGCGTCCATGATCTCACTGAGTTCCTGCAAGGCAGAAGAATAGCATTTGTTACAGGAAAGAAAGGAGGCCAAAACATAAAAACAAATCCAACGTATGTGCTTTTACGTCAATGTCCTAAAAGGAGCACTGGTTCTTAAACTTTGGTACTCCACACTGCTTGGGCCGTTTGGCCTGAGCTTGTTCTAGGCCCCAAACTGTGCTCTTTAAGGGATTTTTGGACTTCATTTCCCATAATCCCAGACTATTGGCCAACATGGCTGAGGCTTCTGGCAGCTGGAGCCCAAAATCCCTCAAAGAGCACAGTTTGGGGACCATTGATTTAAATAATAGATCGTTTGCATTTAAAATAGATCACATAGATCAGTGGTCCCCAAACTGTGGTCTTCAAAGGATTTTGGTCTCGGCCGTGTTAGCCAATAGTTTGGGATTCTGGGAGCTGGAGTCCAAAATCCTTTAAAGAGCAGAGTTTGGGGGACCACCGCAATAGAGACAGAGGCTGGATGGTCATCTGTTGGGGATGTTTTGATTGAGAGTTCCTGCATGGCAGAATGAGGTTGGACTGGATGGCTCTTGTGGTCTCTTATGATTCGGGCATCAAAATGACTTGAGTTTTTTCTCTTTAACTCCCTTTATACCAGGAGAGGGCAGCAGTAGACAAGACGAAAACATTGCATGGTGCAGAAGGGGAAAGAGGGGCAAGTCCTTAGTACAATATCCCAACTCAAGAGCAGGTCCTGAAGAATGCTTCACAGGGATTACCTCCCCTTCAGGGTGTTTTAAGCACCCTTTCCAACACTTAGCTGGCCGTTGCCTTTATCTCCCCAAAAGGAACCCCCGATGCTTTAGTCTTTACCAAACCTGTTCCAACATTTGGATCTTTGTCACTGCCTTTAGCAGTAGTTTCCCAGGCCATGAGTCACGTGTGAACACAAACCTAGTCCTTTTGTAACCATGTTTCACAGTTTCCTCCTTGCATCCACGTAAACCTGTATTGTTGCACACACACACATACACATACACATACTTCCCTAACAGAAAAGAAAAGAAGGGTCCTTTCACACAAAGAAAAGTCATTTTTTGCTACTGAATAACACACTCACCCCTTGCAAGGGGCCTAAATACCCTGAAGACACCAGATCCCATCTGATCTTATAAGCTATGAAGGGTCAATCCTGATTAGTACTTGGATGGGAGACTGACAACAAACCCCAGGTGATGTAGGCTATATTTCAGATGGAGGAACTGGCAAAACCACCTCTGAGGATTCCTTGTCTAGGATTCTGAAATCCATGGGGTCACCATAAGTCAATAGGTGACTTAAAGGTGTGCATGCACCACCCACCCACATATCCCTTGAACCATGTATCCTCTTTTATGGAATGCTGTCCACTTTTTAAAGGGATCCTCTATTGGAGACTATGGCCTGTGAAGCTGCACATAATGCACAGTTAGCAGCACCTGGGCAGCAGACACTGGCAGGAACATGGGCCTCTTAAATAATAATAAATAATAATAAAAATTTTATTTATATACCGCTATTCCAAGGATCACAGCGGTACCATTATCCCCACTCAGGTGAGATGCATTGGAATTGTGTTGAAATTACTGGAGGGAAAATAAGTTCTAATGTTGAATCTGAGAAGGCATACACTCTCACACACACAACCAACAATCCACTTATGACTGTAGTCACAGTCATAAACAAAAATAGGCACCTCATCCCAAGTGGGGCTTGAACCTGCTGTCCCTGCCTTAGGAGACCAGTGCTTTTTCCATTGGGCCACTGAGGTTTAGCAAACTGAAGGAGGCATGCATATACATTCATTGGAGTTAGGGGCACAGGACTCCTGTGGAAAAACCACAAATAACAAAAGCACAATATTGTTCCCTGAGGTAACACCTCTCTGGGAATCTTTAGGTCCTTGTAGTGAGATCTTGTAGCACCTTTGAGTCTCGCTGAAAGGAAGAAAATGGCAGCATGAGCTTTCATAGACTGCATCTGAGGAAGTAGACCTTAGCCTATGAAAGCTCATGCTGCCAATTTCTTTCTTTCAGTGAGTCTCAAAGGTGCTACAAGACCTCTCTATGCACTGATTCTAAGGACTAGTACAGCTATATCTTTGAATTCTAGGTCCTCCAGTGCAACTCTGTGGTCAACATCTGCCAGACATTCACCATAGAATTGCACTGGAGGATCTACAAATGCCTAGCAAAGTGTTCTCTCTAGGCCATTCAGTGTGACTTTTGGTTAAAGTTGACCACAAAGGTGTTCTGGAGGACCTAGACATTCCTAGAGAGAACGTATTAATAAAATCCGTGAATAATCAAATCTGCAAAAGTCAAAACCACAGATGTAGAGGGATGAGTGAATAAGATTGAGCAAGCTCAGCAAAGTGTCTTTCTAGCTATTTGCAGCCCTCAGAGGAAGGCAAAGACCTCTGAACAAATCTTACCAAGAAAATGCCATGGTAGGATAGCCTTAGGGATGCCATAAGACAGAAATGGGCACACAACATAAAAGGAATAATGCTCACTTTGAGCAGGGGAAAAGTTTACCTTTGATTGGGATTTTAATCCATATATAGTCACCCCACCATTTTCATGGATGATCCGTTCTGGACACCTCTGCAAAAACAGAAATCCACCAATATTCAAGCCCCCACTGGCTTGAATGGTGGGTACATGCCTTGGGCGCATGCTCCTTTTTATGTGCCCCTCGCCTCCATGTAATCAAGGGACGTGGATTCGAAGTCCGCACAAACGGAGGGACGTCTGTATAAGTGTTTTAATCCATATCCAAATCTGGGAGGTAAATTACACCTGTAGCTGGAAGAGATGGTCCTGGCTTGATGTGGGCCTACTTTAGAGGTCCTTAATCTCACAGAGGGTGCAGTTGGGGCGGGGGAGATTGAATAGTTCAGAAGCAGGATCTGAAAGACACATCGACTCAGTGACTTAGCTCTTGGGGGATGGAATGGCAGGACCCACAGAGGACCATCAAAGCCTCAGCCAGAGCTAAAGAGCATTGTCATTTTTTCCAGGGGGTGGTGGGTGCAATGGAGTCAGGAAGGCGTTGAGACTTTAAAAAATCCATCATATTATATCCCTCCGCTTGGAAGCGGAGCCATCAATCAGTCTCTTCAGCCTTGCTGCCACAATAGGCCCCGGGGGCCTGCCAATTCTTTGGCTCCCATCGCTCTTCCCGGTGGGGGACCACAGAGATGGAGACACCGTTGCCGCGGTGACCCTCGTTGCCACTTCCTGTGAATCCAGATGTCGGCCCCATGCGCCTCCATACAAACACCACATTGTCCCATATGGAGGCCAAGGGGACCCTTTCACTCAGCCACCTTGGAGACAGAATGATCCACCGCCACTGTTTCAAAAAGCCAGCCTCAATCTCTCTCTCTCTTTCCCACTCTTTAAATTTCAGTAGTTTGTCTCTCCATCCTCTTGTCTGGTTTTCCTAAGGCTCTGTAGCAGAACTTGGAAGCAACAACTTACAACAAACGTAGCTCCCACTAATAAAATGCCCCCTTACTTTTTAAATGGCATCTTCAAAACCAAAGCTCATATTGAAGGCACACATTTGCCATACTGAAGTTACATTTCAAATGATCCACAGTAGGCAGGAGCAAAGCAGCTTTGTTAGGCCAAGGATTCATTCCCCCCCCCCCATTACCTCTGAAATATATATATTTTTAAACATGGTATTTTTGGGGGGGTCAGGCTCCAGAGAATAGGACCCGGAACAATGGATGCAAGCTCCAGGAAAAGAGATTCCACCTCAACATTAGGAGGAACCTCCTGACAGTAAGGACTAGAGCAGTGGTTCCCAACCTGTGGGTCAGGACCCCTTTGGGGCTCGAACGACCCTTTCACAGGGGTCGCCTAAGACCATTGGAAAACACATATTTGCCTGTAGCAATGAAAATAATTGTATGGTTGGGGGTCGCCACAACATGAGGAATTGTATTAAAGGGTCACGGCATTAGAAAGGTTGGGAACCACTGGGCTAGTGGATAGTGGAAGATGCTGCTTTAGTGAGTGGTGGAGTCTCCTTCTTTGGAGGTCTTGAAACAGAGGCTGGATGGCTATCTGTCAAAGGAGATGCTTTGATTGAGAGTTCCTGCATGGCAGAATAAAGGGGTTGGACTGGATGGCCCTTGAGCACTATAATTCCATAATTCTATGAGGCTCCCTCTCACAGCCGTAGTAGTTTCATTCAAAACAATCAACAGCCAGTTCCGATCCCCAGCTCCTTCCTGTGGCTCTGGGGAATCCAGTCTTTTCCTCTTTATCACCTTCTCTTGCCTTGCCTTGGCATCCAGACCAGTTCCACTCCTCCTAGCTTCCCTTTTAACCTCACCAACCCATGTCTTTTAACACTTTTAATGACAGCGGGTTGGACTGGATGGCCCTTGTGGTTTCCTCCGACTCTATGATAGTTTCTGACAAAATGAATGATATCAATGCATAGCGCTGCCCTCCCTGGCACTAAATGGCCATGGGGAATGTGGCGGAGTGCCATCTAAAATACCTTTGCACACAAGAAACGGCAACCTACACCCTTGTGTGGATGGGATTATGGTTGTCTCTTTTGCTGTAGGTGCCCATGCGCAGTTGGGTGGCACCCAACTGTCCACTGGTGGCCAGTTAGTGGCTGGAGAGGGGAAGCTGTTCCCAGGAGTCTCTGGATGCTCCTGCATATGGAGAAAAGAAGAGGCCATCACTGCTGGTGGAGGTTCATGTTCCACCAATCATGTAAGATCTTGGCTAGTGATTCCTAGCAATCCCTCATGGTTTGCTCCCTGTAAGAATAGTGCCAAAAACTAGAGACCAGCCCAAAGGATGGAAGGTAAGGCAGCCAGGAGAACCAGGTGGCTAATTGGCTGTCAAGACTCAGGGAGTGTGATGACCTGGAAAATGGCAGCATTTTGACCTAAGACCTTTGGGGACATGTTCACTGTTTCCAGGTCAGCGGGCGAGAGGAATGGCACATGCTTTCTGACTGGAAGGGTGAAAAGAGGATAGTGGCCTGAAACCAAACATTGCTGCGCTGGCTACAAAATATGAGAAGCAAGAGGATGTGTTATTGTTGTTTGAATGGATGCAATGTTTTAATAGTCTTTTCTCCCTCAATGAATACAAGTATCCTGAATCTGAGCTCCATTATTGGGAAAGGGGCTGAATATCAATGAATTAAATAGGAATAAGAAAAAAGAATTATGTGCCAGTTGACTAGGGCTGCTGGGAATTGCAGTTGACCAAAGGCCACATAATCCCCATCCTTGTTCTATAAGAATCACCAATCCCTGTGAAAATAAAACAGCTGCCAAATGACTGTTAGTATCTGTATCTACTTCTTACTTGGTCCACAGCGACAATACTTTGAAAGGTGAACAACAAGTGCCCAAATCTGGGAATCCTGTCTGGAAGAATTCTTTGCTGTAGTTGAAAAATGCAACATTTGCAAGCTGTCTCTACGAATAATAGGGCCTAAATATCCTGTAAGCAGAAGATCCCATCTGATTTTGGAAATTAAACAGTTAACCCTGGTTGGATACAATAAAAATCCAAAATCCAGAAAAGTGCCAAACCTTTATTGGCCAACTAAAATGCACAAAACGCACCATGCGAGCCGGCTTCTTCGCCAGGCAAAAGATATGTTAAGAAACCATACAAGAGAACAAAAGTTACAGTGTTAAGCTTCACTTTTCTTCTCCAGTGTAATCTTTAAAAATATAGTTTGCCTAATGAAGCCATCATTGGAGCTCCAAAAGCTTGTATGATGCATGTTATGCATTCTGAAAGAAACAGCATGTAATAGACGTTCAGGAAGCCAATAAAGGTATCGCTCTTTTGTGGATTGCGGATTTCGTTTTATTTTGCTGCACGGCAAACATGGCTACCTCTGAATATGGGCCCTGGTTAGTGCGCAGATGATAGACTGCCAAGGAATACCAGGCGCTGCAGGCTATATTTCGGAGAAAGGTCATAGTAAACAACCTCTTAGGTTTTCCTTGCCTAAGAAAATCCTATGGTGCCACTTCTGCGGATGACTTGAAGGCACATAGACCCACTCAGACTCTAGGAATGGCTTATTTGTAAGTCCGCATTTGCAGCTTTGGTGTCCTTTCTCATTCCTTATCGTCTCTCCCCTCTTCTTCTCCCTTTCCCTCCCTTCCATGTATTTAAATGTGTGAGGAAAAAAAAACTGTCCAGAAGGGAAGAGGTGGAAATAACAATGGCCCCTCCTGAAACGCTGCGCCGAGCATCGCGCTAATGAGCATAATTCTTTGCAGTTTGCCGGGGGTGCTGGAAGCCTCACAGCCACAGCCGAGCTAACAATCAGAGCTGTCAGGCCGGCCTGGTCCGCAGTTAAAATATCTTGAGAGCTTTTGTCGAGGGGATGAGAACCTCAGACTTAACCAATGTGTTATTTTTTCTCATTTAGCAACATGGGGCGGAGGGATGGAAAGAAGAAGAATGCACAAGCTATGCTGACCTCAAATCCCTTACCCCCATCCATCCATCCATCCATCCATCCATCCATCCATCCATCCACACACACATATACACACACACAAGATTCATTCCTGCGACCACCTAAACTTTAGGTCCTTAAAAAAAGAGATGGCTATAGCACCAATGGATGGCTTATACCAGAAGATTAAAAAACACAACTTCTATAGATACTTGTAGGTATTCAGAGAAGACATATGGGGTTGATAGTAGCATGGAGGTTCAGCAGGCCTTGGAAGGTGCCCAGTAACACTAACCTCTGATGTTGGCCCAGAGCCTTCATGTGCTTCGATGATTATAATACATACTGTATTTTACCATACAGGAATGGACATTAATGTGTGAATAAGGCAAGATGATTTACACAACACGAGCGTCAGATATGCCATTGATGCTGAGTGCCTCATTCTGACCTCAGAGATAGCAACATACAGCAACAGCATCACTGGGAAACACAGCAAGATGTGCATGCAAACAGTTGCCCTGTGCCACAACAGAGGGCCTTATAATGGGAGAATATTAGGGTATCTCTGGGGCCAGAATAATCCAAGCTGATCCTGGGATATTTAGGCCCATGCAGACAGGGATAAGAACATTTTGGACCACAACTTCCAGATTCTCCCAGGGTGATTCTGCACATTGTTCCTTTTTCACATACAGAGAGAATGTGAGAGAAGGCAACTATGGAGGTTGTCACATAGAACATGAATCTGGACTGCAGCCGGTAGACAAGAAGACCTGTTAGTGAACTGTAATTGTCTATTGGGCAGGAATTGTTTGGGGTGATGATCACTGGCATACCAATATGAAGACAAACATAGGCATGTTCATATATTTTGGTCTATGAAAAGTACCACAACCCATAAGGCATAGATACAGGATAGAGTGGTTATGTGTCCTACCTTGCAGATGACAATCTTTCATCTGAATAGCTGTCAGACAGCAGCGCTTCTTTCAGGAAAAGGCAAATGCAGTGGGTCTGGGGCCAATTTTCTGTAAATCTCCAAAGGCTTCGCAGTTTGCTAAAAATGTAAGAAAACAAAACTTGTAATGGAATATTAGGATTGGTAGTTTTACAAAGTTTTTAGCCTTCGCTGCCAAAGAGTGCTTGCACCTCACTAAACTACAAATACAGTATTCCATAGGATGGAGCCAAGGTAGCTAAAGTGGTGTCAAACTGCATTATTTCTACAGTGCAGATGCACCCCAGTGAAGAAAATCTGGAAGCAGGGAGAAGGCTAGATTAGGAACGGGGGAAATGCACTCACTTACTGGCCCTTGGAAAGGGTACTGTTGATATATGCTACCCCTTGTACCAGTCAAATGGATTCCTGTAGGCATATTTATTTATCTATTGATTTATTTACTTTATTTATATGCTACCTTTGCCCGCGGACAGGACCCAAGGCGGCTTCTGAAGCATGGAGTTAAAGATGGAGCCGGGGCAGTTAAAGTGGTGCCAAAGTGCATCAGTTATACAGTGCAGATGCACCCATAGTCTTACATAGTTTTTAGAAACGTTTTCGTGGAAGTAAATATGTGAAAGCCTTATCTTAAAACATTTTACTCATCATGGTAGAAGAAAATGTCCCTGACCCTCCAAGAGGCACTCCGGGACATTGTGAAGAATTAAAATGGCAGCTCTCTGACAAAGTCTGCTGGCCGCCATCCCTATCAGTCCAGGCTGTGGGGCCTATGGGCATAAGAAAGTCCTTTTCTCAGGGCCACCCCCCAAAGTGAAGCCCTCTTTTTCCTTTTTAATGGGGAAATTTACTTCTGGCTGACTCCTTTCTGCCCCAAACGTGAAACATGGCCTCCGCTTGGCTCCCAACTAGGTTTCATGTCCCTTTCCCCTCTCGACATTGTCTCCCGCAGGCCTCCCGGCCAACTCCGCCACTCCTCTTTCCTCCTCAAGTTTTGTTACTTGAGAAATAAAATTGGCTGAAAAGGCATGGGTTTTACACACACACACACACACACACCTCGCCTTTCACACACCGAAGGATTAGAAAGCCCTCATGACCGAAACATTAAGTGTTGGAAACAGTGGCTTTTCTATACTTGAATGCCGCCCCTACCCCCCTTCTTTTGGGAAAAAAATGAAATAAATTCATTTTTGGCCTAGCTTGGCTCTGTTCGTCCTTCTCCCCCTCCTCCTTCTTTTTTAAGCCCCCTCCTCGTTCACAAAAGTCCTGAATGAAGTGGCTCTCAATTAAAAGTTTCCCATTGATGCAGCCTGAATGGGACCTTGCTGGGGAATTCATCCCGCTGAATGGACCGGGGCCTTCGGGAAATCTTAAGGGGCCAATAGATTTCCCACAATATTTGTACATGGCCTTTTGTATGCATTTTTCCCTCCAATGAACCAGAAACAGTTAACACATCCGCTCCCAGAGGACCGGCCTGGGTTGCTTGTTAAGAGTCCATGGCCGGTCCCATGGGCCTGTCAGCCGAACCCCCCACCCGGACGTCCCATGCCCATTGCAGAATGGGACTTTCAGCCCGCTCTTAGTCGGGGTTGACGATAATCGCCACCTGCTTATATTCATTCTTCACGGAGGCCAAGATTAAGTACGGTACAAATGCCACTGGATGGGAAAAAAATGGAAGGGGAAGGAGAGGAGGGGAGGAAGCAAGAGACCTACTAAGCCTTGCAATTTGTTCCGTATCTTTACCCTGTCAGGATTCCTCCCTGAATATAGACTTAAATCCCTCTTGCTTTTGAAGGAGGGTTATATTAACCATGAGCCAAGCGGCTTGAAAGGAGTTGACCAAGGTGCCAAATCTATTCTGTGAGAACAGAGTTCAGCACCTTGGGTAGTTCTTTTTAAAGTTCAGATTTGGGGAAACCATCAGCCATTGTGTCTACAGAATACCATTGGCCCTCCGTATCCATGGCTTCTTTATCCACGGATGTAACCATCTACAGCTTGGAAACATTCAAATAATACATACATTCCAAAAAGTAAACCTGGATTTTGCCATTTTATAGAAGGGATACCATTTTACTTTGCAGTTGTTGTGTGCCTTCCAAGTCGCTTCCAACTTATGGCGACCCTAAGGCAAGCCTGTCACAGGATTTACTGGACAGTGTGTGACTTGTCCCAGGTCACCCACTGGGTTTCCATAGCCGAATGGAAAATTGAACCCTGGTCTCCAAGATGGTAGACCAATGCTCAAACCACTGCACCATTTTACTACATCATTGTATATAATGGGATTTGAGCAGTCACAGATTTTGGTATCCATGAGGATCCCTGGAACCAAAACCCAGCAAATACCAAGAGACAACAATGGTTCCAAATACTGTGGTCTCTTGATATCTGCTGGGGTTTGGTTCCACCAAAGTCCAAGTATATTAACACCAAGTACGTAAGGATAGTTGAATTGTTTGGTTACATGAGTCAGAAAATCCAGACCTATGGTGAAAGCATCTGGAGTTTCATCAACCCATTGATTCTATGATTCTGAAATGGAAGCCACAAGTTGCCATTGTTTTGCTGAGAAGGTTCACATCAGAGAGGGAATCTGTACTGGAAATTTAATGCCCCAGAGTTTCCTCAATGTGTGCTGGTTCACTCATGGCATGCACAGGAGTAGCTACAACACATTTATGTATGTCCACAGATGAATGGTAGTTTGGCCCTCTCCCCATCTCCAGTGATGCTTAGAAAGTGATGGAAATGCATCATTTCCCCATATAGTGAGTAGCAAGTGACCTGATGTCTCACACTGAGGGTTTGTTTAGTCAAGCACCCTGCTTCCCATCCAAATATCCCCATGGATAAGACGGTCATCACAGGATACACCCACTAGTCATGATGGCTGTACTATATCTAGTGCTCAGGGTGTCAAGGGGGGTAGGGCTTCTGGGGCCAAGACTAAAAGGGGACACCCCTCACCTCATGGGTGGGATGGTGCATGGCAGGGAGGGGGTGCATTCGTCCAAGTGTCACCTTCCTTCTGGGGTGTCACCCGGTGTGGTCTGCACCCCTCTAGTGATGCCACTGACTATATCTCCAGTTTGTTGTGGCTTTTTTGGGCTATGTGGCCATGTTTTAGAAGAGTTTATTCCTGATGTTTCACCTGCCTCTGTGGCTGGCATCTTCGGAGATGGATTACCTAAAGATAAGAAGTTTGAAAAACGAATGCCATAAAAGATTAGCCAAATCTATCCTTGATTTTAAGGTTCACAGACACAGCTTGATCCACAAGAAGGTTTTCCTTTTCGATCTCCATTACTATATCTTTTTGTGCTATAAAAAAAGCACCTCTGAGTACATCAGAAGGTAAAGACCGATTCATTTTTACTGATTGGTAATTCACTCAGGGAGACTTCGCAGATGAAGAACATGGTAAAAGACTGTTAATAAAATTAAGTAAAATTGATAGAAGACCTTGTTTCATCATTTCAACTACTGCTTATGTTGTCAGATCTCTTTTGGTATAATTGAGATGTCTCCTGAATGTCAACTACTCTCAAAGGCCACTGCATGCTTCCACCAAGGCTTTTCCCTTCCAAGGCAGTACTAGGCCTCCCTTTTGTGTCGTTGAGTTATGCCTGGCAAGGGATTTCATAAACACCTCTGAGGTTCATCTTCTTCTGCGGGACAAAAGAGGGGATCATGTCCCAACCAACGAGGGGTTGTTTTGCAAACCGTAGAGGTCAGGTCTAACATTAGTTGTTCCAAAATTGGACAGAAGGGTGGGGACCCTCATCACTCAAGGGGCTGAGTTTTGGTGGAGCACCCCATCCAAGTCTTTTTTTTTTATCTCTCCCTTCTCCCTGGGAGACACAATAGGTCAGGTCCTGACCCCTGTTGTCGTTGCAAACTCTACCCCTTTCTCTTCTTTTGAACGTGGACTACAGGAAAGTCTGTCAAAAGGCGGAGCGTGCAACCCCCCTGACCCCTGGACAATAGGGTGGGTCAGTGACCCCAACACGGTATACACAGTTGGCTCTTTGTTTCTAGGTCAGGCTAAAGCCCTCCGTGGGTGGGGTGCTCCTGGATGGAGAAAAGGCAGAGGGGACCCTCTCTTTAGAAAGGGTTGGCTTTCTGCTTTGGCCTCTCCTTTTCAGGGGCTCCCTTGATAAAGACAAGGCACGGTTTACAAGGGGGAGGCCTGTCAATGGCACGCAAACAGATCTGTTTGGAGGGCTGCGCAACATCTGGAAACCACTATGGGGCTCTATGTGGAGGGGGGCGAGATGTCTTGAGTGCAGCTGCTCAGCTAACTGTGGAAGAATGCCAGGCTGATATCCGTGCTTAGCTAGATCGAAGAGAGTGATTTTCAACCCCTTTGAAAAGGTTGCTGAAAGAGACCTTCACATCTGCTATAATAATAAGGTCCTCTGACTCTCCCAATGTAGCCAAGGGTCCGTAGGGAAATTTTATTATTGTTGTTAGCTCAAATATTGCAAGAGGGGCTGGCTACAAGAGCCCACCGAAATCGCCCTCCTGATGTGTATACGGAGTAGACCAGGGGATCCCACTAAATAGAGCTGAGACAGACTTCTAGAATTAATAACCAATTTATTTATAAGGGGAAAAACACATACGATTCACTAGCATACACACACACATACAAGGCTCAGGAAAAGCATAGGTTAGCATGGAATAGGATTTTAGGCATCACTGGGGTGATAAGTACCAGAATGTAGACTCCCTCCAGGAATCCAAATGGAATATGATGAGGATGGCATGAGGCTCAGCCATGGAATGACTGGCCAGGAGCCAGGAGCCAGGAGCCAGGTCAGGGTTCAAGGGGACAGAGCTTCCCCCTGAAATCCAGACTGGCCCAGTGAACAGGCAAATCTGAGAGTATTTATAGGCAAAATCTTGCTTCTGGCAAAGGTGTTTGATGGTGAGAACAAAGGTGTTGAATTACTTTCTTTTCACCTGGGTGTCCCTGTCTGATTGTCTTAGTGGTCTTAAGCTGCTCGGACAACACACCTGGGGAGGGGGCAAGAGCCTCAGGGAAGGCAAACATTTGCTCTTCCTGGTCCTATGATAATCCTCTTATGCGACTTCCTAGATATGATAATGTGGTTGCCCCTCAGGGGTGTGGTACATGTCCTCATGCCTTGCTGGCAATGGAGGACAGGCTACTAGAGTTCTTCTAGGGGTCATTAAGAGTTATCATTTATACCAAAATTTATATATGGAGCATCATGGGTAACACCAAGCCCATATGTTCTGCACTGTTTCACAGATGGAAGTAGAGATGCCATTGCAATCCCTCTGTGCTCAAAAATGCCAAGGATGCACACTACATCACTCCCTCTGTTATCACTATGCCATGCTATGGTGCATTCATTTATTTTGCATTAGTCCACTTCTCCTTACTCGTTGCACAAGTGTAACATAGAACCTCAGGCCCAGGGGCTGAATCTGGCCTTCTAGGCTTCTCCAAATAGCTAAACTCCTTAACCACTACTTAATTGTTTGGAGGTTTTTTACCTTTTCTACAGCTTTCCCCTCATTCTTAACGTCTGAAATGCCTCTCCCACTGGATTAAAAGCTTCCAGATAAAATATGCTGGGGGTTTTGGCCCCACTCCTTTAGCCTTTGGCCCCACCATTCCCATTTATTGGAAGGTGGCCCTTGAGAACTACTTTGAAAGTAGTTTGGGCTCTTGGGCCAAAAGAGCTTCTTCAGTCATGGCATAGGAGAATACAATCCTTTTGCATAAGCCCCACTCATGCCTTTGTGATAACACTTTTCTGTTTTCAGGAGGTTTTGCAAATTGTGAGGACTCAAACATACAAATGCCCACTTAATGCTTGGTACATTCATGGTGGGATTTCACCAATTCTGCAGGATTTTCCTCTGACTACCTGCCTGGATTGGCCCTTGATGTTCATATATGATGGTTTCATGGCACAAGAGAGGATCCTTGGTCATGCTGATATGCACCATTTTGATCATTATATGAACAGCAAAGTCACCACTGAACTCGGTTCAGAACTGAACTCCATAAACTGAACTATTGCAGTGGACCCTTTGTATCTGCTGGGGTTTGGTTCCAGTTATCATGGATATCAAAATCCGTGGATGCTCAAATCTCATTAAATACAATGGCATAGTGAAATGGTGCCCTGTATATAAAATAGCAAGATCAGGGTTTGCTTTTTGGAATTTATACATTTTTGAATATTTTAAAGCTATGTATAGATAGTTGAATCCATACATAATTTGTGGATATGGAGGGTCAGCTGTAATACCCTCCCTCACCTCATTCCAAACTCACCTTAGAAAAGTGGACCTCATTATATTCCTAGCTTATTATTATTATTATTATTATTATTATTATTATTATTAATTATTTTTGTTTATATCATGCCTTTTTCTAATGCTGGGACTCAAGGCATCTTTTAAAGGTTAAAAAGCTACAGCTAAATTATTCACATCATACAAACCCACATCTAAATGACTCACATCATACAAAAGTTATAATATAACCATCATCAGAATTGAAAACCATTTAAAAACATACCCATTTAAAAGCATTTCAGGTTAACCCAAGTAGAACAGTTGCACCATTTTAGTGTACGATATAAGCAACAACAACTGTTTATGCAACTATGAACTAAACACATCCGTTGCGTAAAGGCCAAAAAAGCACAAAAACATGTAAGGGAACATACACACATGGCATTAACAGGCCATTATTTTGGCCAGATATACAGTTGCCCCTTCAAGTCCGTGGACTTGAAATCCACGGACTTGTAAAGCCGTGGAGGGGCAACTGCCATTAACCCCAATGGGGTGCACACCTGGGGCATGCATTCTGCATGCACACACCCCTTTCAAACTGATGGGGCTTGAATATGCTCGAGTTTTGGAACCCCAAGGGGCAAATTCCAAGGGCTGACTGTAGTTACAAAACAACTTTCCATGTATCACCCTGAACATGCCACTCTTGCTGGATTTTGAAAGCTAAGCAGGGTCAGGCCTCACAAATGCTTGGATGAGCCATGAGCGATACCAGGGACTTCCAGGTAGGGCTAGGAAAGAAACCAGACTGAAAACCCAGAGAGTTGGGAGACAAGAGTTGAGAATATAATGCACCTTGCTATGTTCCTAAGATGCCACAAGACTCTTCATTGTTTTTGTTAAGACTAAGGTATCCGTACACACACCCAGAAACGGTCTGAATATTGCAAGCCAGCTTCATTAAACATCTACCTTCTCTTTCCCCCTAATTCTCCTTCCCTTCCTGAGCCACTCCACAGGCAGCACCATAAGTCACTGGGGCAGCTGAGAAGGAATGCATGGTGGAATCTGCTACTTTCCACTGCCATTAACAGCACAATAGGATGGCCAGTTCTCCAAGAAGGGCAAACCTCCCCTTTCACCAGTTGTAAAAGGGTGGCCATGCAGAGGAAGGAGGGGTGGCATAAAGACAGCAGCCCTCATTATGTCTCCTCCACTTCAGTCTCCAAGGAAACCAACCTGGGCAATGCATCTCTCCCCTGTCCTGCTGTGGCTCTTGGCAAGTTACAGTATGGCTGGCTGCTGTTGCTCTTCTGTCTTCCAGCTGCTTGCCATGTGTGCTCCCAGGGGCCAGAGAGGCAAAAAAGGTGGAGCTGATACCATCTGGAACAATAAGAATGTGGGGGAAATCCAGAATATATGACCTGCTGCATTCAGTACTATGGTGTGGGGGACGGAGGTAGGAAGGGGGGATATAGGGCCCGAACAGACAGGCCAAACTTAGGAGGCATGCTGTTTAAATGACCAATGCATCTTAAGATGCCAGAAGCTACACCAAAGCTGTGCTTCAGTCCTTAGGACTGGATTGTGGCTTTGGCGCAGCTTCCGGCCTCTTAGGACACATGCATCATTTAAATAGCATACCTCCAAAGTGACCCGAAGCAGCTTTATTTTGGCCTGTCTGTTCAGGCCCATACATAACCTTCTTTTCTGTGGGTTCATTTCCTTGAGGTACCAAGAAAAGCTACTCACTTGGGCTTCTATTGACTTTCTCTTCTTGTGGTCATTGTTGCTGTTATGGTGTGCCTTCATGTTGTTTCCAACTTATGGCGACCTTATCGTGGGGTTCTCTTGGCAAGATTTGTCCAGAGGAGGTTCACCATGCCCTTCCCTGAGGCTGAGAGTGTGTGATAATAAATACATACATAAATAAATACTTTTTAAAAATGCATTATTGTTGATGCTAGAATAGACTTGTCTAATGTGTTATTTGATGCATTAAACAATCCACAGAGAGAGATATGCAACCACACACGCCATACATACCAGGATAGAGGAAGGATAAGACTACCACATTGCTTTCTGAAAAGTAAAACCCAGCTCTTCTCCTTTTGCACCAATTACATAGGCCTATGATGAAAAATCTTAGCTACACCAGTGATAGCCAGAGTGGTGCAGTGTCGCTTGAGCATTGGATTATGACTCCGGAGACCAGGGTTCAAATCCCTGCACAGGTGAACTGTAGTTTTGTGAGACATTTTAGGCCCCATACAGACAGGCCAAAATAAAGCTGCTTCGGGTCACTTTGGAGGTATGCTGTTTAAATGATGCACGCTTCCTAAGAGGCCCGAAGCCACACTAAAGCCATGATCCAGTCCTAAGGATTGGAGCGCAGCTTTGTCTATATGGGGCCTTAGCCTTCTCTGTCAGAGAGCTCTGGGGCCACAATAAACTGCAATGTTCAGGATTCCCTAGCACTGAGCCAGGGCAGTTATAGCCGTCTCAAAATGGCTTATATCTGCAGTGTGTTTTGGGCCTGAGATGGGTTATTAACACTGTTTTGCACTTCCACAACCAATAGGAATGCTGGGACCCAGTGGCAGATCAATGGAGGCCTTTTGGACATGCCCGGCTGGTGCCACCATCCCATTCCCATCTGTCACCCCCTCCCTGTGAATGCGGAGGGAGTGAATCCCACAAAGGAAGAGGCTCCAATTATGCTGTCCTTTCTCCATCCCCAAGATCCATGGCAGGGATGGGTGTGGGGTGGAGACCCACAGCCAGCGTTGTTCTCAGGCTCCTTGGAATGCGCAGAGTTCCCTCTTAGCAGCAGGACCAGACCAATTAACGGAAAGACAAAAGCGGAGAGGGTTTAGGGAAGCCTCCTTATTAATTGAATTGGGGTTTCGCTCTAATGAGGCTGGAGCACAAGTGTGGGGCTGGTGGGGAGGGGGCAACGATCCAAGGGAACCATTGGACACTCATTGCTCTCTCACCCTTCTTCAACCACTCTCAACACTGGCCTCCCTCTTAAGTCTCTCCGGCTCACCTTTTAGCCAGCCTTTCTTCTTTCCAAAGGAGAGAGGAGCCAACAGAAAAGAGAGAGATTGGACATGTGCATTTCCTTAGTCCCACCCGCACATGGTCGCCTTCCCCCCATTTCACACAGCCACCGTTTAGCTTATTTCCCTCCCCATCCATCCAGTTTTTAGGGTGATCACTAAGAGTTACGTCTGCCGGTATTATGTAAGTTCTTTAGCATCATGAAGTCGAAGGCTTTCATGGCTGGCATCCATAGTTTTTTGTGGGTTTCTTGGGCTATGTGGCCATTTTCTAGAAGGGTTTATTCCTGACGTTTTGCCAGCATCTGTGGCTGGCATCTTCAGAGATACCAGCCACAGATGCTGGCGAAACATCAGGAATAAACTCTTCTAGAACATTCCCACATTGCCCGAAAAACCCACAAAAAACTACCTTTGGCATTGCTTTCCTTTCCTTTGTCCTTTAGGTCCTTTCTGCTAAAAGGGCATGCCCTGGTAGTAAGAGGTGTTTCAAGCTAGAGGAGCAGAAAGCCAATTGCAATTCAGCACGTACCATGTAGCGAACTAATAACTGTGAAATCTGGACTAAGTCTTCCAATGCTCCACTAAGAAATGTCTACCCAGGAATATAGTTCCCATGGAGTCTAATGGGGGCTTAGCCCCAGGTCTTCAGAAGTAGGGTCATGCTTTCAGTGCGCTGTGCCACCTTTTACCAGAAGAGGGAACAATTGTACCAGGCTGGGTTTACAAATGCCTGATTCTTTTGCTGGGAAA
This sequence comes from Sceloporus undulatus, assembly GCF_019175285.1. Taxonomy (NCBI): domain Eukaryota; kingdom Metazoa; phylum Chordata; class Lepidosauria; order Squamata; family Phrynosomatidae; genus Sceloporus; species Sceloporus undulatus. The sequence goes on along the minus strand of NC_056528.1, from coordinate 4,229,626 downwards.
TTGAGCAGAAACTGGTGGAAAAGAAAGGAAGATTTTTAAAAATTACAGTTATATAAAGTACAGTATAAGCAATCAAAAATTGGCTGAATATTGACTTTTAGGTTAGTTTACTTTCCCGCTCTCAATTTCCTGTTCTGCAACTTGAAGCAGCTGCCTAAGAAAGCCCTATGAAATTCATAGGATCAACAAGTGACGTGGGTCCAAAACACACTGCAGAAACAATCCAGTTTGAAACCACTTTAACTGCTCTGGCTCAATACTAGAGAATTCTGGAAACTGTAATTTTGTGAGGCATTTAGCCTTCTCTGTGTCTGGTGCCACAATAAACCACAATTCCCATGATTTCCTAGCACTCAGCCGGAGCAGTTAAAGTGGTCTCAAACTAGATTATTTCTGCAGTGTGTTTTAGACCTTGATGCTTCTGGGGAAATAGACCATATCTATGAAAGCCTATGCTAGACCTTCCTTTGCTCAATTAGTCTCACAGGTGCTACAAGATCCCTTTGCACACACACACAATTTTAGTGTGATTTCCCACGTTGGACACAAGGGGGCAGTATGAGATCAGCATAGAAAGGTACAGCTCTCCACCTCTTCTACTTTAAAAAGTTGTATCTTGAAATCTAAAAAACAACCAGCTGTAGCCCTTTTGGCCAGGTAGCAAATCCAATCAAAACCAAACAATGATCCCTTTATTGGGCCAAGCAAAATGCACAATATACGTGTTGCAAGCTTTCATATATTTTCATCAGGCAAGGTGTTAAAAGCCATACAGGAGGGGGGGAAATTGAAAATGTTAGCCATAGAGCTGCTAAGGATCTGTCTGGGGGCCCATTCACACTACACAGTTATAATGCTACGATCCCACTTTAACTATCTTGGCTGCATCTTACAGAATCCCAGGGCTTGTAGTTTGGGGAGGCACTCAAGTTCTTTGGATGAGAATCTTAAATACACCTTCATAACTGAATTACTAAAGAAAGTCAAAGAAGAGAGTGCCAAGAACGTTGAACATGAAGAAACCAAAAATAATGACCATGATCTAGACACTATACTTCTATTGATGCAGCCTAAACGCAGAGAAGCAACTGATACAACTCAGGGCTGCCTCATCTCCATGCGCGTGTGTCCACTCACAGACGGACATACTCCCAAGTATGCTGCTTGTTAGTCACAGGCCAGAATCCAGCCTTCCTTCGGCCCACTCACCTCCCACCCGGCTTTCCCCACCTGTCCTCTCTTCTTCTGCAGCTGCCAAGTTTACAAGACTTCCGGCTTCCCAAACTCTCCGCTTGTGGAACTTCAGAGGAAACCATCAGGGGATTGGAGTACATTCCGCTTTCCGGCTGCCCGGAACAGCAAGAGCTGAGGGAGAAAAGTAATTGAGCAAAGCGGAGGCAGCTGCTGAAAGGGTGGGAAAAGAGGCAAGGGTTGGGTTTTTTTTTATTGTTATTATTACTTTTTGCTCCATTGCCTCAACTGAATTATGAGTCCTAATAAACAGAGGAAACCCAGGGCCTCTCGCAAGTTTGCCACGTTTAAGAATCGGCAGCTGTGCATCTCTGCAAGAATGAGATTTCTCAAATATATTGATAAATACACATGTATATTAGCTTTTTCACCCTCAGTTTTTCTTTCTGGGGCAGAGAGAAGGTGTCTAGCCGACTGTTATAAGCAGGGCTCTGCTATGTGGAGAAATTATTATGAAATCATACTATTGACTCATGTTCAGCTTGTGGCCTACGTCTTGTGGTAGAATTCAAAGATATAGCCATGTTCGTATGGCATATCAATAGGAAAAGGGATCTTGTAGCACCTATGAGACTAAGAAAAAGAAGTTATAGCATGAGTTTTCATAGACTTAGTGCATGCATCTGAGGAAGCGGACTTGGACAGAAGGAGATGGACAGTAAAGAGCTGCCTCTGGCCTTGCTTCCAAAGGCCCACTTTCGCAGTCCCAAACTGGCCACTGCAAGGAACCAGATTATCTCTGCTCCTTTTTGGTGCAGCTTTTAGTCCCCTAGCATAGCCTTAGTAATGCTTCTGGCCGCTTTGTGGCCATCCGTCATGTAAACACAATGCCCCCAAAGAAGCAAGAAGCTGCTTTATTTGGCCCTGCATTTTGGGTCTTGGCCTGCTTTGCACACTGTCAAGGCAGTAGGGAGAGAAAACTGGAGTGTGAGATGGAAGGGAATGGAGCAACTGACATCTGAAACAGATAACCCTGCCACCAGCCAATGTCACATTTTTGCAGCTTTCACTTGCCCTAATAATGACTCACCCTCAGCAAGTCACACTTTCTCAGCCTCAGAGGAAGGCAATGGCAAACCCTCTCTGAACAAATCTGGCCAAGAAACTCCCCTTAAGGTCAACTTGAAGGCATGCAACAACAGCAAGAACAAGAATGATTTGTCTCCTCAGAAGACAGTTCTGCATTTTCTGTCACATTCCTGCTTGGAAAAGATACTTTTCAGAGGACCCCTTTCAGTTCCCCCAAATCCTCCCAGCCAGGATAGATCCAAAAGAAACTCTGCTTGTTGCCAGCCTAGGCTGTCTCCATTTCACTCTCTGAATTCCTCCTTCTCTCCTGTCATTCTTTCCATCCATCTTGAAAGACGTTCCCAACCCTGGTCTTCTCAACAGACCAAAGGAAGAGGAATTTGGAGGGAGTCCTTCTTCTGGACTCCAGCTCCCAGAATCCCCTTGCCAGCTCTCCAGGGATTCTGGGAACTGAAGTCCAAAAAAGGGAAAAAGTTCTGCATTGACAAGTCCAGGAAAAGGGCTCCACTGCTAACTATCAAAGGACATTGTGGAGCTACTTAGTCTTTTTGTTTTTCTTTTAAAAAGGACAGAAGTGGTGGGAAAACATATGAAGCTTAGAAATAAAAGATGATGAGATTTTGGTTGCCCATAACATTCTGCAAAATGAGGCAAGATTGTGTCACAATAACACGCCTCTCTGGGAACACTCCAAGAACGGATGTCAAGGACTGGACCTATGCAGGAAATGAACACCTTTGCTATGAGCTTGGAAGGCTTTCTGCATGGTTTGGGGGCTTTGGGGGACTGGTGGAAGATCCCACACATGTGGGGTCCAGCCAGTGCCCTAGTGAGAGGGGACTCAGGACCAGGATGTGGTGCACATCTCCACCAAGGGAAGTGGAGTCTGGTGGTTCCCACATCAGTGGGGTAGGGAATACTGGAGCATTAAAGGAATTCTCCAAGGTGCTGAACCTTTTTTGGGGAGCCCTGGTGGCAGAATGGTTAAATGCTGGTATTGCAGCCGCAACATTGTGGATTCAGTCCTAGAGGAGGGCACCAAGGTTGGCTCAGCCTTCCATCCTTTTTTAGGTCGGTAAAATGAGGACCCAGCTTGTTGGGGGCAATTGGCGTACAGATTGTAAACAGCTTAGGGAGTGCTAGTTCACTGATATGCAGTATAGAAATATACTTGCTATTGCTATTGCTATATAAAGTTTGGCACCTTAGGGAAAGGTTCACACCAAAACCCAGGATTCATACACACACACACTTGAAATGGGAGGAGCCATCACTTGCTACTTCTTAAACCTCTGCAAGTCAAGGTGCATATTATTAATTTATTTTTATTGGTTAAAGTATTTATATAGAACCGTTGTTATCCAACATATGGAGATCCTGATGTGAACCTGTCAGGGAATTTTCCTGGCAAGACTTATCCAAAAGGAGTTTGTCCTTGTCTTGCTCTGAGACTGAGAGAGTGGGACTTAACCAGAGTCACCCAATGAGGTTCCATGGCAGAGCGGGGATTCGAACCCAAATCAGACCTTGGAAGAGCCTCTAGCCACACTGGCTTTGGGACTGTGGGGGCGGTAGTCCCACAAGCATCTCCATCCTTTACTTTTCTCCTGGCAGTAAGAGTATAACTATAAAAATGTAACTATAAACCAATGGGAAAGAAAGTTGCTGCCCTTTTGTGACACCTGAAATCTGGTGCCTGAAAAGGCTCCTCCACTCTGGTTAATGATAGGACCAGGTTGGCCTGCAAGAAAACCAGTGGTTGCCTATGGGAGAGCAGTAGTACATTTGGTAAGGGCAGTCAAGTGGCAAGGGACAATCCTTCCCCTGAAAGGACCCTGGGAGGGGTGTCTGGTGCACTTCCATGCCCAGACTCCCACAGGGCTCCTTGCAACATTTTGGCACATACTTCCCTGCACACAGCTTGTTGTTAGGAAAGGCATTTGCTAATTATTGAGAAAGCATGACTTATTTTGCAGGGAGGGGAAGGAAAGGAGAGTCGAATACCTCACTGAGGAACAGCTGTTGTTTTGAAGCCGGGCGGCTGATGTGGGTTCCTGTTGCTACCGCTGCCGCCACAGCCTTAGCAGCCGAGTCTCCACCTCTGGCTGTGCAGCCATAAACCCATCTTGGGTCAGACAGCTTGGTGCTGCTTCACCCTCCATTGGGGACCAAGGTTTCTTCTGCAAAACAAGAAAGGAGGAGGTTAAATTGGAGGAATGGTGGGCAGACGATCCCATTTTTGTTTGGAATATAAGTATTCAGAACTGCTTCAAGAGGTGAGACCAAGAGCTAGTGTACAATGTGAACTGACGCACATTTTCACACATTCACACTGGCAATTAATTGTTTTCACTTTCCTGTGCAAATTCACATCTTTTCAGCCTCCCTCTGCTGAAAATGGGCAGCCACATGAATGCATGAGAAACAGACAGATGATCACATGTGCAACAATGCACATTTCTGAGGATTCTGTGGTTTTTCAAGCCCCCACAAAGAAGACACTACTCCTGTGAATAGCGTGTGGCCAGATCACATTCTAATTGAATGGAATGAGGAGTATTTTACATTGCTGAGGAAACCCCATCGGAGTCTAGCAAAAGAGCTTGTTGGGAAAGTTACTTTTTTGGAATACAACAGCCAAAATCCACCAGTCCCCTAGCCCACAAATGTATTCCCTTTGACTGGCTGAAGAGTTTTAGAAGTTGTCTTTCAAATAGCTGGGCTGACTGAGAGATCGTGGGAGCTGCGATTCAAAAAAGGAAGTTTCCCAACCCCATAAGACTATTGCCTTTGACCACCATGGAACCTTTTAGCTACCAGGCCTTCTGGTCCACCAGAGATAAGCAAACATCTCTGCAAGATATTGGGCCAAAATAGCTGCATAGGGGCGGCACAGTGTTTAAATGTCGGCACTGCAGCCACAAGGTTGTGAGTTCGATCCCAGGGCTCCAAGGTTGACCCAGCCTTCCGTCCTTTTGTAGGTCGGTAAAATGAGGACCCAGCTTGTTGGGGGAAATTGGCTTAGAGATTGTACATAACTTAGAGAGTTCACTATGAAGCATTATAGAAATGTAAGTGCTATTGCTATTGCTGCACCATGCTATGTAGTGGGGGACCAAAGGGGAATTGAATTTGGCCACGTATTTGGAAGTCCCTGCTTTAATTCACTGGCCAGATTCCAGGCCTGTAGGCCAAAGCCTTTGACTGACTTACCTCCCTAGAACAACATCACAGATCAGGGACTTCCAGGCAGTTGCAGCTGCTGTGAGAAAGGGAGGGAGACCCTTCTCCACACAAGCAGCTGTTGCCTGGTCAAATATTCTGGCCTGGATTCTTCTGCACACTCCCTTCTTGGCTCTGGTTTCACATTGCCTTGGCTCCTGCTGCTGAGATGACAGGGTCACCCCTTTCCGCCCAATGGAACAGAGCAAGCGCTGCCGGGTGGTGGGATCATGTACATGAATGACACCTGTGGGCAAAACAGAAACAACTGGCACCGTGTTTGTCATTTATCATCACCACAGTGCCAGGAAGGCACATGACATTTCATCAAATAACAAGAGAAAACCAAAACTCGATCCATAGGGAAATTGCACAATCGAAATTAAAATGCAATTAAAATGAGATTAACCCAAGAGCCATTGTCAAAGGGCTTGAAGGCACAAAACAACAACAACCCATCAAACTCAGAGGCCATTGGGACTCACCTCAGGCAACTTGACCAGTGAGCTGTGATCTCCTGTGCCATGACATGACTTTCCTATTAAGGGGCCAGATTTCCTATCTGTATTCTACCCTTGAAATGCAAAAGCATCCCAAGGTAAAAAGCACCTGAAGCTATAATGGAGATTGGTATTTCACACTGCATTCCTTCATATGTCTACCCAGAAGTAAGCCCTATTGACTTCAGCCTGACTTGCACCCAAGTGAATGGGCATTATGGTCCAAAAAGCAAACTATCCAAGGTCTGACAATGGTTCCCAGACTGGCATTCACAGGAAAAAATACCAGAAGGCTCAAGACTGAAGAATATAATGATCCCTTCTCAGATTTAAAATACAACTTGCCTACAATACTCAAAGTCTTTCCAAACGTTGTATCGGGAAACGGTACTTACTTAGTCTTTTGCAAACCCTCTAATTGGTGTTTTCTTGTTATTACAGGTTGACTCTCCCTTATCTGGAATTCCAAAATCCAAGATATTCCAAAACCCAATTTTTTTTCTGAGATAGCGGCACCTTTGTTTTCTGATAGTACAATGTACAAAAACCTTGTTTCATGCACAAAGTTATTAAAAATACTGTATAAAATTACCTCCAGGCTATGTGTATAAGGTGGATATGAAACATAAATGGAGAAAGATCTTGTAGCACCTTTGAGACTAACTGAAAGAAAGAAATTGGCAGCATTTTTCTCACTTTCTTTCTCAAAGGTGCTACAAGATCTCTCTACATAGATTCTGCAGACTAACACGGCTATATCTTTGGATTCTACCATCATGAAACATAAATGAATTTTATGTTTAGACTTGGCCACTGCAATAAACAATGCAATAAGGCTTGAGCTGGGAAAGAGTGGGATTCTAGTACAGCAGATTCTATTGTAGCCATGTAGGCCTGCCTAGAACAGGCAAAGTAAATAGCAGCTTCTTCCAGAATCTCCTATTGAGCATCCATGATCAGAAAACAAAGAGAAAAGAGGGGAGAGAATAAGCCTACTTCACCAACTACTCTTAGCATGTAATCTTTACATTTGGATACCAATGCAGAAATAAAAAGAAACATGAAAGTAAAACTCATTCCTGGATATTGGAATAAGCTGTCAAGTGGTGTCTAGAATCATAGGATCATGGAATCATAGAATTGGAATAGACCCCAAGGGCCATCCAGTCCAAGCCCTTTCTGCCATGCAGGAACTCACAATCAAAGCATAGCCAAGAGATGGCCATCCAGCCTCTATTTAAAAACCTCCAAAGAAGGAGACTCCACTACACTCTGATGGAGTGTGTTACACTATCAGACAGGTCTTACTATCAGGATGTTCTTCCGAAAATTGAGGTGGAATCTCTTTCCCTGTAGTTTGAATCCATTGCTTTGAGTCCTGTTTTCTGGAGCAGCAGAAAACAAGCTAGCTCCCTGCTCAATATGACACCCTTTCAAATACTTAAACAGGGTTATCATGTCACCTTTTGACTTCTCTTCTCCAGGCTAAACATACCCAGCTCCCTAAGTCTGTCATTATAGGGCTTTATGATTTCCAAAGCCTTCACCATTTTGGACACTCTCCAGCTTCTCAACATCCTTTATGAATTGAAATGCCCAGAACTGGATGCAATATTCTAGGTGAAGCCTGACCAAAGCAGAATAGAGTGGCACTATGACTTCCCTTGATCTAGAGAGGTTCAAAACGTTTTTGTTTATCTGTGAAAGGCTTACCTGGCCTGGTTATTTATTTCACATGTGCACAGTGCAAGTCCTGAATAAAAAGCTTACTGAAACACTGTGGCGTAGGAATCTATGCCTACTCTCTGCATGTTGTTTTTGCCTCTGGTACCAAGTTACCAAGAGCTATGCTCAGAAAGGCATCTGTTTCACAAAGTGAGGTGTGTGTGTGTGTGTGTATGGAGCAGGGAGATGCCTTTTGGCTGAGCGCTGCTGGTGAATCCAACAGAGCTGCAGCCTCAAAAATTCCACCAAGCTCTGTTTTCCAAGAAGGGATGATTTAGTGAAACCTTCTAGACATCCTCTTGGGCTGTTGATTAACTCATGGAGTCTGTCTCCTGGCCATAAAACCCCTGGGCCCTTAGTAACCTGGACAAAAACCGGAAAAGTATTTCCCAAGGGTGGGAAAGCAACTTTTGGATGACCCTAGCAAAGGTATTGTAGGTTAAGGAGGGGAGATAGGAGTAGGGGCAGAGCCATCCCAAGGCATTTCACTGCCTGAGGTGGAGCAGCAAACGGCATCCCTTCCCACGCACTGAATTCAAGGTACATAGTTCCTAAAGGCAGCCAAGTTATGTTTGGCTTGTGAGGCGGCAATTCCCACAAGTATCTCTCCCCATCTTTAGCAAGATAAAGACCTGAATAACAAAGAAAATGACTCACAACTGGATGGTGCCCTTTCCTGACATCTCAAAATGGTTGCCTGAGGCAGCCATCTCATTCCATCCAAGGGAAGACCTAGCCCCAGCTTGAGGAGATGGAGAGCCATCACCAAGCTTTGATAAAATTAGGCGTGATCTATTTTCCCACGCCTTTCTCCCAAAACAGAGTTGCCAACTGACCAGGAAAAGAAATGCCTCGTCCTGTTTTGGTTTCTTTAGCAACAGATCAAGGTGCAAATATTCAGCAAGAGGGAGATTTTGAGAGTGTGGACTGTTTGCAAAAATTCACTGTGTAGTCCAAGGTGGATGAAAGATAAAGGACCTGAAGAAGGGAGAGCAGAAGAAACCTGGAAGTGACCCATTGACATTTAGCACCTGCGTAACAGAGGAAGCAGGTAGGCATACAGGTTGCCTGGGCATAAGGTTGCCCACTATGAGAAACTGTATTGATTGTTTATTTAAACTGTAGTTGATGTGTTAAAATTTACACCTATGCATATAAATTAGAGAAGGCACCAAAGCGCTCTAACAGAGAAGGCAGATGTTCCTTGGCCAAATGTCTCCTGGTTTCCATCTTTGAAACATTGGAAGGTAATATAGTTTTTTGTGGGGTTTTCAGGCTATGTGGCCATGTTTAGAAGAGTTTATTCCTGACGTTTCACCAGCATCTGTGGCTGGCATCAGTGCTGGCAAAACGTCAGGAATAAACTCTTCTAGAACATGGCCACATAGCCTGAAAAACCCACAAAAAACTATGGATGCCGGCATGAAAGCCTTCGACTTCACACTGGAAGGTATGCTGAACCAGAGTGTCAACCTGAAGTTGGCCTGGGCTTGTAAAGCTGTCCCTTTGGAAGAACAACTACTGTACTAGAATCCCCCGGCTGATGTGATGCTGCATTTGGGGAGTTGTAGTCTAACATTATAATATTTTCAAGGTGTGGACTGAGCTGCTAGCCTTTCATCTGAAAGGGGGGTTATTATCAAGAGGTTTTGCTGCCTCAACATCCATCGGATGCCCCCTCTGAGGAAGCAGGAGTCAGGCAGGCTGAGCAAGCAAGCCCCTGGGGCTTTTCATTTTAAAAACTACATAATGTGTAACCGCCTGAAGTGGTTCTCAGGGTAGAGCCAAAGGAGGGAGGGACAGATCCAGGCTCCAGGCCATACCAGCCTGTCTCATTGGAAGACTGAACTATATGGGGCAGTAGGGACTGTGGGGGCTATTGTCTCAAGCAAAGAAGCCCCCTCCCAGACTCCTGGCTGCTGGTTTTCCCAACTAATTACATTCCTCTGGAAAAACCAGGGTGGGGTTCCAAGTGAGGAGGGAGCGCTGGGGCTGGATATCAAAGAAGCTTCATTTAGAAAGAAGGCCAGTAGCACTTTCTAATTGCTCCTCATGTGTCAAAGCTCAGACAAGGCAGCTCGATATTTATAGGGTCTCCTGCTTGGTCCCTCTCCAGTTGCTTTTGAACCGCACCACTTCATTAAGAAGCAGAATTTGATCACTGCCCTGCAAGCTTGGCTAACAACTACTGAAAAGGAATTGACAACTTTGCCAAGCGTGCATCTGTCGGAAAGGGCCAGGGTTTGAGTACGTTTGTGCCTTCAAGTCACCTGTCATGGGGACCCTGTGAATTTCATAGGAGTTTCTTAGACAAGGAACACTTAGAAATGGTTTTGCCAGTACCCACAGCCTATATAACCTAGACGTCTCCTGTCTAAGTAGTAACCAGTACAGACCTTGCTTAGTTTCCAAGATCAGATGGGATCTGGTGCCTTTAAGGTATATACACCATGCCAGCTTTTGTAGTTACATCTGTTCAGAACCTGGGAGGTGTTCCTTTTTTGGACTACAGCTCCCAGAATCCCTAAACCATGCTGGCTGGAGGATTTGGGGGTGGGTGGGTATAGTGCAAAATTAGCAAAGACTCTTGTGGCACCCTGAGGACTAATACGCTTTACGTTTGTTGCTATGTGCATTCAGGTTAACTCCAATTTATGGTCACCTATCCTTGGAGGGTTTCTTGGCATCATTTATTCCAAAGAGGTTTATTCCGATTGCCTTCCTCTTAGGTGGGAGTGTGGATTGCCTAAGGTCACCAAGTGGGTTTCTATAGCTCAGTAGGGATTCAAACCCTTGTCCCCCAGAGTACTAGCCCAACTCTCAAACGTTTACAACATGCTGGCTCTCAACACATTTTATTCCGCATAAGGTTTTTTTGGATTGCATCCCACTCCATCAGCTGCATGCAGCGGTTCCAAAAGTAAGCAGTAGTCTTTCATGTGTTGTGATAGTTACTGTTAGCAGACCTTGAGAACAAGGAACGACATCTGAGAAAGTGTGATATAGTAAAAGCAGGAGTGGGGAAAGCACTTCAGATTTGTTTTGAGCTTCAACTCCCAGAAACTCTAGCCAGCATGGTCAATAGTAAGGGACTGTGAGAGCTATAGTACAAAACATCTGGTAAGCGACCTGTTCCTCACCCTTGGCTTTGAATGTTGGACTGGGACTTGGGGCAGCTTGGTTCGAGTCCCCACTGAGCAACGAAACTCTCTGGAAGATCCAGGTCCAAGTTACACATTTCTCAATCTGACCCGCCTCACCTGAGCGCTGGGAGGATATGCATGTTGCCTTGAGCAAAGCAGAGAAATAGCATATGAAATGAAGTTAAAGAAGGAGCATTGTATGTGAGCAGCATCCAGAAGCATCTAGTTGCACACTACTGAAAGCAGGGAGCTGGCCATGTTCTTATTGTGTGCCTTCAAGTCACTTCTGACTTATGGCGACCCTAAACCTATCATGGGTTTTTTCTTCTGGTGCTGAGAGTGTGTGACTCTGTAGGTTTCCATGGTCAAGTGGGACATTGAACCTGCTCTCCAGAGTTGTAGTCTAATGCTCAAAACCACTCTGGTCTAGGGAGATTTAAACACACAGCAAGTTTAAACTACATTTGATTTAGATAATTTTAAAGCTGGTGGTGAAAACATCAAAACAGTTAAATATTTCCTATAACTCGGTTCAGTCCATTAATCCAAACAGAGACTGTGGTTTAAAAAGGCTAAGACTTGGAAGTGCAGCTATGCAGAAACTAGGTAAGATAAGGACATGCCATTAAATATAGAAGGGATGGAGTGGGAAGGAAGAAGCCAAAATCACCCATATCCTAGTATTTCTGATTTCTATGTATGGTTATGAAATGTGTACAGTAGATAATGCTGACAAGGAGGGAATGAACTCATTTGAAAAGTGGTGTTGGGGACAGTTCTAGAAATACCAAAAAAGCCAATAAAGTCATCTGAGAGCAAATCAAGCTTGAGTTCTCCCTAGGAGCCAAAATACAGCTGGCTCTCCATATCCATGGATTTCTTATCCATAGATTCCACCATCCATGGCTTGAAAACATGTTTCAAAATATAAAAATCCCCAAAAAGCAAACCCGGGTTTGCCAGACCTGAGCAGGGCATTAGATGAGGAGGGATTTTGGAGGGCTCTCATTCATAGGGTCCCTGTACATCGAAGCCTGAGTGGTGTTAGCCTTGGTATCTGCTGCATTTTTGTTCCAGGATGCTGTAGTTGCAGCCTTGTTCCAGGACCCCCCATGGACACCAAACTCTGTGGATCCTCAAGTCCCATTGAATAAAAACAATGGTGGGTTGAAATTACTTGTTATGCATCTTTCTTTACGACACTCAGCTTAAGAAAAATCTAGGACCGGATTCAAACATTTGAAGATAAGAGGTCCGCAGTTCTGGAGTAATCCAGTCAAGCACTACTAAACTCTATTGGTGAGAAGTAGACTCTAGGAAACATTCCCTAGGAAAGAAATGAGAAGAGAAATCTACTCCATATGCACAACCCTCTCAGGGACGTAGCCAGGATTTTAGGAGGGGGGGGGCTCCGGACTAAGTGCCACCATTATAACAGGGCTTGGGTGCGGCGGTGCAGCAGCACACACCATTCATTTTTCTAATGGAAGGGGGGTCTGGATCCCAAGGACCCCCCCCCTTGGCTACGTCCCTGACCCTCTCCTTGTGAGTGCATCAGAATGATAGATTTGGAAGGTGTTTTGAGTACCTTGCTCCTTCCAGGTTGCAACTATAGCATCTCTGACAGATGGCCATCCATTCCTTTGCTTCAACACCTCCAGCAAAGGTATTGGATCACTGTTTTTCCATTCTTGCTTGGAAGTGTTTATACCAATGGTTCTCAAACTCTAGTCCTCCATATGTTTGGATTTCAATTTCCATTTTTCCTAAACATTGGCTTTGTAAGCTAGGAATTCTGGACTCCAACACATACAGAGAGGCCCAGAATGGGAGAACCACTGGGATATACCCTGCTTCCAGTATAAATTCTCTTCAACAGTATCCATCCTACCTGCAAAAGCCAATCGCCTCCACCTTGCTCCCCCCCCTCAAAAAAGACAAGAATTTGAAGAGCTTGTAAAAACTTAATTTGTTGTGGAGGGAGGTGGCGGCGGAGGAAAGTTTTGATTAAAACCACCAGGCGGGGTGCTCCCTGCTCCCTTCTTTTCTTTTGAGGCAATATTAGTTTTGGAACAGATGTGGTGTCGGATGGGGAGGGGGGGCAACATTGCCAAGGAGACAGGCTGACTGGTGTCGGGAGAAAAGGACACCCGAAGGAGCCCCCATCCCAACTGCCTTGGGAGAGGCCAAGGAAGAGGCCTGGACTATGGCAGGATCAGAGCACCATGGGGGAAGCCTGCGCATGCAAGGAAGGGACAGCGGAGAACAAAGCATCAAAGGCAAAGCCAATGAGGCTAATTGAAGCACTGGCAGTGTCAAATAATGAGGAGGAAAGGGAGGGTGCCTTTCATGAGCAGCCAGCACCTTCCCACCACTCTTCGGAGAAAAAAATGGCTTCCAAAAGAGGCAAAAAAAGTAAAACACATAAGCAAGGGATGGAGCGATGTACGGGGGGGGGGGGGGTAGTACATCAAATAATTAAAGGCGGGTTTGCACATCATGCACCAAAAAGATCTGCAATTTTACCCTCAAGCCAAGAAGATGGTCATTAGGAGGGCGAGGAGGCAGAAGGGACTTCAGAGGTCTTGGCCATCACATGATTGTGGTGGAGTCTCCCTCCTTGGAAGTCTTTAAACAGAGGCTGGATGGGCATCTGTTGGGGATGCTTTGATTGAGAGTTCCTGCATGGCAGGGAGTTGGACTGGATGGCCCTTGTGGTCTCTTCCAACTCTACGATTCTATGATTCTATTCTATGATTCCCTTGGATACAGAACATTCCCTTCTCCACCCCAAATGCCAGGAAATGGTGGAAGGCGGTGTTAATTTCAGAGAGGGCGAAGAACCTGATATGACCCCACTATCCTATAGGGAACCATTACAGATGGATCTCAGGTCAGCAGTCTCAACAGTTCTGAGACCTTCTTTCTACAGATTTCCACTCTTTTGCACACACCCTTCCTTCAAAGATCATCCTCACCCACTCATTCTTCTTCCTTCCATTTGCTACTTCGTACTACATCCACACCCTTCCTCCATCCCCCTTTCCTCCTGGACCAAAACTCTTTCCCAAAACCAAAGAGCAACTCCCGTCTCCAGCTGTAAAAGATGCTTGGTCCAACAGCCCAGTGGATCTCTCTACTTCCCTCCTACAAGCTGCTGGGTTTGCCAACATTCTGGACTGAGCCTCTCCTCTCAGTTGGATATTTGGGATACTTATGGAAACCAGAACATCAGTGCATGGCTTAATGATTGTCAAAGCACTGAAGAGCTACTTTGGGGGCTACAGCTCCCAGGACAGGGCTGGAACTGTGAATAAGTCCACCCTGCAATGTTTTGTTGCAGGTTCCATGTGTAAGTACTGTATAAACATTTTCACTGAGAAAATGTAACAAACCCGGTTGAATTTTTATCACATCCGTACATGGTGATAGGGAATATAATGGCTGGGATGATTTGTAACTTCAGTGCTCAGGTTTCAGCCAAAAGCTGTGAGAGATGGACAGTGAAGAAGGTAGACAAGAGGAAAATAAACTCACTGGTGATGTGGTGCTGGAGATGAGTTCGAGGATACCGTGGGTGTCCAAAATGACACATCAAGCCTGAACTCCAAGATGACCAAATTGTGGCTGCTGTGCTTTGGCCACATTATGAGGAGGCATGAATTATTAGAAAGGACAATAATTCTAGGAAAGGTAGAAGGCAGTAGAAAGAGAGGAAGACCACATGCCAAATGGATAGACTCAGTCAAGGAGGTCATGGGCCTGAATTTACAGGACTTAGAGAGAGCAGTGGAGGATGGGTTTTTAGAGATGTCTCATCCACATAGTCCCCATGAGTCGAGATCAACCCAAGGGCAGTTAACAACAGTTATGGAAGCTTGATACTACTATAAAGGCCATGGCTCCATCCTCTGAAATTCTGGGATTCATCATTTGGTGATGTATATGGCTCTCTCTGCTGGATAACTCAACAGTTACAATTCAGGGACAGACACCAGAACTGTCTAGCAGAGAATCCTAAACCCCCATGCCAAACTACAAATCCCAAGGTTGCATATGATGCAGTCATGACAGTTAAAGGAATATCAAATTGAAGCGAAGATACATCTCAGGACCCCAGAACTCATTGGAGGTAGGTAGAAGATGGACCACTCGAGGTGCTCCCCATACCTGCCTTTTTGGCAGGTATCCTCAGGAGTCCAAAGGACAGATCAAAGAGGGACAGTAGTTTTAACAGGAACAAAGAGCCTGACATAGACATTGTCTCTGGTAAATGGAGACAAGGGGAAGGCGTACAAGGTGAAAAAGCAGATACGAAAAAGAATGAGGCCAAATCATGTCCAGTCCACAGAGATGTTAACAGCAAATAGAGGGGCTTTGCTCCCTGCACCTCACTCCTAGATTACAGATCAAGGGAACCCTGCAGGTTGTTTTAAACCCAGACCAGCAGGAAGCCCAGGCTAATGAGTCAAAACCTGAGCATTTCTCAAATTTCCCACCCGTCTAGGAAGGAAGAGTAGGAGGGTGGAATAGGGAGAGCAATCGGAGGAAGCGTTATTCTTCCATCCTCTGGTGTGAACCAAATCTTGAAGGGTTTCCGTGAAAGCTAGGTCTCCAACCGCTGTTTTTCATTTGTTTGATTTGATTCTGAACATCCATTTTCTCTCTCTCACACACACACACACACCTACGTTTCAGGATAAATTTCAGCAAAGTGATATTAAAAAACAAAAAGAGCAGTATGGTAGGCCCTTGATATCTGCTGGGGTTTGGTCTCAGGACCTCCCGTGGAGACCAAAATCTGTGGATGCTTGAGTCTCATTATATACAATGGTGTCATAAAACTGTGTCCCTTATATAAAATGGCAAATGAAGCTTGCTTTTGGAATTTGCTGTATATACTCATGTATAACTCATGAAATGTTTGTCAAAAGATTGACTTAAAAAACCTTGGTCGCTATCCATATCCATGGGTCAATGTAGATACTGTGCATTAACTCTGATCAAAATAGGAACCATCTCCTTCTCTGAGTGGCAAAAGGCAAGAGCTTAGTCCATCCCAGGAGAAGCTAAAAGAAGCAATGGCCACCTCTACTGTCAATGTCACAGCATGGCTTCTGAATGTTTGGGTGATAAAGCAGCGGCATTCTTTGGCATCATTACCCTTTCCTTCATCTTTTACATCCTCCATTACATGGCCCTAGATTTTACCCTTGACGGGTATCTAGAAATTATATCAAAATCCATAATTGAAAGAGCCACAGCAAGTCTTGAAACTTGGTGAGATAAAGTTGTCAGTGGGTAGGGCTGACTGCACCATTAGGCAGAGTGAGGCATTGGAGGGCAGAGCTGTCAGTGAGTTGTAGGCTATCCTGCCCACCCACCCATCCCAAATTAGTTTGCTGTCCTCAAGTACAGTAGAGAAGACTTTCCCTCTGGCAGTTTTGAAGCAAGAGTCAGCACATCGCATTAATTATATCAAGTAGGCACAATTTTATCCTTTGCCTTGGGCAGCAAAATGTCTTGGTCAGCCCTGTCAGCAGGAAACTAAAGCACTGACAAAGCACAGCAGCTTTTTATACAGGCAGCTCCATGCCTGAAAGGGCTGGAGCTCAAGGGTAGTTTGCATGCACCATTCCTGCCCAAGTAAGATAGAGAAAAACCTGTGTCTGAAATCAGAGGTAGTAAGAGTCATTGTAGAAACGGCAACCTCTGCAAAGCAGAGCACCATTCCATGTGACAGCTTCCCAGGCTGCAAAGTAGATTCATGTTCCATGTGCTAGCTTTCGGGGCTTGCAAAGCAGAGCATGTTTCCAACAGACAGCTTCTCAAGTTACAATGCAGAGCTCCGTTCCATGGGATAGTTTTTTAGGCCTGTTACAGACTGCCAAATTGGAGGTATGCTGTTTAAATGATGCATGGGTCCAAAGAGTCTGGAGGTCACGCCAAAGCCACACTCCATTCCTAAGCACTGGAGTGCAGCTTTGGTGCAGCTTCCGGATTCTTAGGATGCATACATCATTTAAACAACATACCTCCAAAGAGACCCGAAGCAGCTTTATTTTGGCAGTCTGTAAAAGGCCTTAGTCTGTAACCAGGATGCATCTACAGTGTAGAAATAATACAGTTTGACACCACTTTAAGTGCTGTAGCTCCATCCAATGGAATCCTAGACTTTGTAGTTTTACAAAGTGTTTAGCCTTCTCTGATAAAGCGTGCTCGTGCCTCACCAAACTACAAACCCCAGGATTCCATAGGACGAGGCCAAGGCAGCTAAAGTGGTATTAAACAGCATTATGTCTACAATGCAGATGCACCCCTAGTGAAGAAAATCTGGAAGCAAGGAGAAGGCCAGATTAGGAATGGGGGAAATGCACTCATTTATGCACTGGCCCTTGGAAAGAGTACTCTTGGCATATGTTAGCCCTTGAACCAGTCAAACCGATCCCTGTAAAAATGGGGTCCCTTCCCTCCTTTTATTCCTCCCTGCCTATTTCCAATGCCTTTCTCTCTCCCTCTGTGTGTGGGTTGTGAGCTTCCCCTCCTCCCCTTCCTCTCCCTGAGATTTTAATTACATTCTTCTATTTCCACTCACTAGATCTGTCATTCTCTGGCAGGCCCAGTGTAATTATATTGTGGGAAGAATCGTCTGCTTTGCCGCGACTTCAGAGGCTTAAGTGAGCCCTCCCTGGTTAGGGTTTCTGGGTCTCCCCCCCAATAGTCTTTCTGCCAGGTATGGACTCAGATGACAGATGGTCAAGGGGCTGTTGATTCTCCCTAATGAGCTGGCTCCTTAGCCGGTAACAAAGGGAGATGTCTCCTAAGAAAACAGAAGTAGATGCTTAATTAACTTGCACTCTTTTGCTCTCTGGCTGTGCATCAGTCAATGGGAGGATGGGTAAGGAATCGACAGGCATAGGGCTATACAAAGCTTGGGAAAGTTACTTTCTGGACTACGCCTTCCAGAAACCATCCAGCCGATATGGAAGCCAAGGATCATGGGAGATTTGGCCTTGAAAAAGTAACTTCTCCAAGTTTTGTAGGCACAGTCCCAAGACTACATGGTCTGTCAAACCTGGTATGATGCCAGGAAAGAAGATGCCACCCTCCAGGAAAAGGTAGGGTGGGTAAAGGGCTAAGTCAACAGTGGAATTCCCCACCTTACAGATCTCCTACAAGCAAATTAAAAGTGGCTCATATGTGGCATCTTTGCTCAGCTAATAATAAATTAATTAATAAATTTAAAAAATACAGTACAGTAAATGACTTCTCCAAAATGCTGGCCTATTTGTGAGGTCAAAGGTACAATGCTGCATATGTAGCTCAACTTCCCAAAAGCTGCAGAATTTTGGTGTAAAATCTTACAGGTTTCTAAGTCAAATAATGAACCAAGTGACCCACAACCCAGACCTATTATTATTACTGTAACTTTATAAAGGTCAAAATGAACATTTACAACACAAGTCCTTGACAGAACTGCTACTAGGAGATGCAAGACGGGAGATCACTAAGAGGTGGGAAGATCTGAAAGACTTAACTATCAGGAGACAGATGGACAGCTTGTGGTATGAAAGAACTAGAGCAGATCCTAAAGAGTAAAGATGTACAACTGAGCACTAAAGTCAGAATTTTCCAAGCCATTGTAATCCCATTACCATGTGCAGATGTGAGACGTCGGCAGTGAAAAAAGCAGATAAGAAGAAATCAATTCATTTGAGATGTGCTGGAGAAACATGGACATCCAAAAAGAAGAACAAATGGGTCCATGAACAGATCAAGCCTGAAATCTCCCTGGAAGCCGAGATGATTAAATTGAGGCTGTCATACTTTGGTCACATCATGAGAAGGTATGAATCACTGGAAAAGATAATACTGCTAGGAAAGGTGGATGGATGTAGAAAGAGAGGAAAGCCACATGCCGGATGGATAGGTTCTATTAGGGGAGGTCATAGAGATGAATGTCAGGACCTAAGCAGAGCAGTGGAAGGTACAGAGTTTTGGAGATGTCTCATCTACAGAGCCACCAAGATTGACTTGAAGGTGGTTAACAACAATAACCGAATAAAAAAAGCACATTGACACACATAAAACAGATATTTGAGACAATTTGGTGGCCAATTTGGTAACTTCTCCTTACTCTCCTTGTTACTTAAATACTGGAAAATTCAATTTCGAACCTCTCAAAATGACTCAATGTAAGAGGCAAAGGCAAACCCCTCTAAACAAATCTTGCCAAGAAAACCCCACACTAGGTTCACCTTAGGGTTGCCATAAATTGGAAATGACCCGAAGGCACACATCATCATCAACAAATGTAAAACATATGTCTTAACTATTATGGCTTTATGTTCTTCCGTTTATCTTTAAGACTCCTCTTTTCTGTTTACTCTTCTTCTTCTTCTTCTTCGTCACAATTCTTAATTGCTATGTCAATTAACTGTTTCTCATATATGTTAATTACTCAAAAATGAAATTTTAAAAAAATTGAAAAAGTAAGGGGGTCTAAGCCAATGGTGGAGAGAGCTCTGTGGCCCAACCAGCCGTCCCTTCCGATTAAATGCAACTGGCTTTAAGAAGCCCCAGAGGTCTTGACCCATCTTGATCATTAAAAGGTCCCACAGTTAAAAGAGCTTTACCCAGCCAGCCAAGATCTCCTCCTTGCTCCCAGGCCAATCTTCCACTTTGGACAATTACTCTCGCTTGCCTTTCCCATCCTGCCCCCAACAGCCCTCTGGGTCAGTTTTGCGGCGGCTGCAATGTGACCAAGTGTGTGAAGAGAGAGCAGGTTCCAGTGTGAGGGTCTGCCTTTGACATGGGTGGGTGGGTGGATCAGAGAGAGACAAAAGGTTATTTTTCGGGTGTCCAGCACATACCCCTGCGAGCTCATTAGATGACGGGACTGGCTGATCCCCTTTTCAACTGCTTAATTCATTACTGAAATAACCATATGGTACCTGTCTGTAGCGATCAGCGTCCCAAGACAAGACAAGACTGACTTCGCGATGGAGGGTTACCCCCTCCTTTCCCTGGGCCCCCTATTCTCAGTAGTGCCACCCTTCTGGGAAAAGAACCTCTTTCTTGTCTGATTAAGTCAGAAAATGGTGCGTCAAATTTTCAAAGGTTGAAGTGCACGTCTCCCCCTTCCCTGCCTCTCCGTTTCCTCCATTGGCCTTCTCAATTAAATCTACAGACCAAGGTTTCATCTGCCCAATTTTAACACTTTAAACTTGCAGCACACAAACAAGGAAGAACCAATGGTTCTTTGATTGGGAGTTCCTGCATGGCAGGGGTTTGGACTGGATGGCCCTTGTGGTTTCTTCCAACTCTACGATTCTATGCTTCTATGAATGGTGGTTTCCATATCTGTGGAGCAGTGAATCCACTCCAAAATTCTATCCTATCCAAGCTGCTGAACCCAATTTTGGGATGGGGCTTGGTAGCCTGGATCGCTCTTTTATGCTCAGACTAGAACTGATTCATCATGTCACAGACATGGAAAGCACCGACTGCCACCAGGAAGAGTAGTAGTATCATCAGATGAGTCTGTCCGCTGGGCTTCAGTATGAGTCAGTGCTCCCAGGGAAGGAACTGTGGCTCATTGTAAAACAGAGCACTAACTCTGTATACAAAAGGGTTCAATTGCAAAGGTTCACTATTGCAGGGGTTAGGAAGCAGCCTTGGATTAAATACTTGGGACAGTATTTATAGGACTTCCAGTATGTGGCTGTGGTGCTGGTAGGTCTTGAGCCGAGAATCTTTGTTTTGCAAACTACAAGTGTGTACTTATTAATGTCTGTGAACTGATGGAACATTATGATCCGCCACCAACAGGCAGCTTGAGCCTAGAGGACCCTCGAGGATGCAATCGTCTACCCGCGTACCTGGGAGCAAGGCCCATTAAACTCAATTATTGGATTTCACTTAGGTTTCTTGTCATTATTTGTAAACAACAACGAAACACTGAACCATAAAGGACTAATTGCTTTTCTGCTCTGGGTGGCTGGAGGCAGAAGCAGCATCCGTTTGCAAAGAGAATGAAGAAATCAGCATTCACAAGTGGCCTGTAGGTCTGATGGAGTGACATGATTCCAGGTCTAAACTCTTTGCCTCCAATAGGAAGCATAGCCGTTGGACAGTCCTACTTGCAACACATGGGAATTTGTGCAAAAATACTCTAGGGTGTTATCCTGCAGGGAAATGAAGGCCAGAATTCTGCATGTGTGTCCCAACATTCATGTGTGTGCGTGCATGCATTTAATATATAGAGGTATACCTTAGGGCCTGAACAGACAGGCCAAAATAAAGCTGCTTTGGGTCACTTTGGAGGTATGCTGTTTAAATAATACCTGTGTCCTAAGAGGCCAGAAGCCATGCCAAAGCCATGTTCCAGTCCTAAGGATTGCAGCGCAGTTTGGCACAGCTTCTGGCCTCTTAAGATGCGTGTGTCATTTAAACAGCATACCTCCAAAGTGGCCCGAAGCAGCTTTATTTTGGCCTGTCTGTTCAGGCCCTTAGTTAACAAGACAGATGTGTTCTTTAACAGAAACATTGGTATCACAGCCAGGAATAACATGGAAATAATGGGGACAGGTTCCTATGCCACAAAAAACAAATGCACATGTGAAATGAAACAACTAGGCCAGATAAACATTTCATGAAACCATGCAAACATTTGGAATCTTCTAGGGAATCACTTCAAGGCTTCTTCCAAAATGTATCCAGGGTTTTCAAATTGGGTTTATTGGGAAAACTGGGGTGAAGGGCCAGCCCTTATAACTGTGAAACCTAGTGAGGATTAACCATGCTTCATAGTCCAGGATGCTAACTGAACCATGGGGCGGATGGACAGAACGCCAGGAAGGAGACAAGAAAGGAGTGACTGGAAGCTTAGTGCTGCATGCTGCAACATCATATTGCAGACCCTAGGTGACTGCTCTCATTTCAGGAATTCAATGTGGAATAAAGCACCCTGCACCCTGTACTTTGTCCCCTTGTGCTCCTGTATCTCCTTCTGATGTGATCATGTTCTGAATGCTATTTTGGAGTTTCTGGCTCAGGAAGTCTGTTAACCACCACCAAGGATTTTTCATTGGTGAGTCACCTGGTTCAAAACAATGAGCTGAATCATTTTAATCAGATTTGCATATCACCAAAATCTCGATATAAGTGCTCTCCTGTTTTGGAGAAGGAAGTGAAAGAAGCGTGAGAACACTTAAGAAAGAAAAAGCTGCCCTACATTGTTGGAAGAAGAGGGAGAAACTGTCCTCTGTTCTGTAAAAACTTGACTGTGACAACACATGTGGCAGCACTGAGAAAGGAGGTGCCGAAGGGCGATGCATCAATCCCCCTACCACCAGTGAGCAGCACCAGTGCACAGATGTATTATGACAGGACCTATGGCGGTTCAGTTTCAAGTTGGTGCACTGCCATTCACTGGCAGGAGGGAGGTGGATGTGTCCTCTGTCAGCACCCCACTAGCAAGAGCTGTAAAATCCTGCTTTTCTGTGCGACAGGCTGGGTTTTAAGATGGGTTTCAGGGGCACGATTGGCAGGTCGTGGCTATATGCCTGCTGCAAGACCTCAGCCATTACTATTTATCATATCATTCTGATCAAATCAGTGGTGGCTGGTGGCTCTTATGTCAGTAAAGGTAGTCCCTTGACATGAATGTCTAGTCGTAACTGACTCTATGGAGTGGTGCTCATCTCTGTTTCTAAGCCGAAGAGCCAACATTGTCCAAGGACTGCTCTGGTGGTCATGAGGCCAGCATGACTGCATTGAATGCTTGTTACCTTCCCACTGAGAAGTGGTACCTATCTATCTACTTGCATTTGCATGCTTTTGAACTGCTAGTTTGGCAGAAGCTGGGACTAGTGAAGGGAGCTCACCCCATCATGCGGCACTTGGGCTTCGAACTCTTAACCTTCTGATCTTCTGCTCATCAGAACTGGTGTCTTAACCACTAAGCCACTGCATTCCTGCAAAGGTGGCAAATCTGCTCTGGCTTGCCACCCAGGCTTAACACGAACTGTCCAGGGTTCTGAATTTGTTTTGGAGATTTTGGCACCTTGGGTGCTTAAAGTCTGGTCTGAAACTCTACACGTGTTCAATACCCTACTAGTAGTCCTTCAAGGTTGGGATAACACACACAGCCCTCCTTGGAGTTGCTGGGAACCAAACTTGCTAAATGTTTTGAACAACTTTTAAAACATCTATGCTGTTTCTCTCCCTAACAGGTCCCTCTTTTGTCAAGAGAATCCCAGATTGCCTTGCCAGCCTGTCTTCTGGTGGGTTTCCGTTAGGACCATGTGGTGTGGCATACACAATTAAGCTATCATATTAATTATTTGCTAAGCACCAGGCAGGGAGAATAAAGGGGCTTGATGAGCGCAACGGGCTCAGAGAACACGCCTGCGCCTCCCTTCTGTTCGAGCCACCTCTTCAGTCACATCAGCGCAACTGGACTGGTGACTTCCATGTGACAAAAGCCATCTTTGTTTCATTTCAATTTTTGTTTTAAAAAAGTTGCAATTAACAGATAATGAGTTTGGTAAAAAGATGGGAAAGATATGAGTAAGAGGGGCAATGAGAAGGAGAGAAGAAGGAAGGAAGGAAGGAAGGAAGGAAGGAAGGAAGGTCAAATGAACAAAGAAGGTTTATTTTTTCAAGGAAGATGTTGCTGAATTAATACAAACAATAATGAAACTTCAGTGGGCTCTTGGTATCTACTGGGGTTTGGTGCCAGAACCTCAAGTCTCATTAAATACAATGACATAGTAAAATGGTGTCCCTCTCATATAAAATGGCAAAATCAAGTGTGTGTGTGTGTGTGTGTGTGTGTGTGTGTGTGTGTATATATATATATATATATATATATATATATATATCATTAGTAGGTGGCAGAGGGTGTGGATCATATTGGGATGGGGCGGTACACCCCGTAAGACAGACACAGCTGCTGGGTGAGTGAGAAAGGATGTCAGCATCTAGCATCTTCAAACGACCCTTGGGCTGTCCAGAGGTGTAGCATTCCCAAAAGTTGCCACTGCTGAGGGAGTGCCTTCCATTCAGGGTCTGGTGCAGCTGCTTGCCCAGCAGCCATGCCAGACCCTAAACAGGCTGTCCAGAGGTAGTGGCCATTGCTGCCAGGGCAGTGTCTTCTGCCAGACCTTAAAAAGGCCATCTGGAGGCTGCAGGGCCACCACTCCAGCAGTGGTCTGGGCTGCTGGCAGTGAGACAAATGGCAGGAGTTGGGGGCAGTTTGCCACTACCACCACCAACAGCCTCTTCCAGGCACCCACAACAGGTGATAGCAACCACAGTGATGCCACTGATACCAGGTGTTGTTAGTCATATTCAGAGGAAGGCCGTGGCAAACCTCCTCCGAGTATCCATTGCCTCACCAAAGGCTATGAAATTAATGGGATAGCCATAAGTCAATAGGCAACTTGAAGGCCCATGCTATTTTGCACCCTCAATTGAACTAAGGAGGATGCTTCTACCCCCATGCCCTATATATATACCACTACAGAGGAAGAGCAACATGACCTATCAGAGTCCTGCACTGGCACCTCGCCTAATCAATTATCCCAAGTTATGTTGATGTGAAAGCTTTGGACCACAGATATTGTTTGAAGATCCCTGGTATGATGCCATTTTTGAACAATGCTGTTTGAGCTGGTGCGGCTTAATATTGTGGATATGTGTGTGTTTGTTTGTAAGGGGGGGAGTAATTCCCCATGGGAGAGTTCACACAGTTCTTGGGTTTCCTTCTTGGCTGATACTAAGGGAGGCGTGCCTGCCTTCCGTCAGCACATTAATCCTCTGGAGCTTTTGCCTGGGCTTGAATGGTACACAAAAGGTAACAAAAACTCTCCTTCGTTGCTGAGCAGGCTTGTTCTCTCTTCCGTGGAAACCGCTCAAGACTGTTGTTGACTTGACATGTTTCCATCGTGAGTCACAGTTTCAGTCTCAGTGCTGAGTTTGCACCACTGAAGCCAAGGGAATGGCTTTGCTGCAGGGGGAGCCATCAAGGACTGGGGCAAACGTCCAGAGCCCTAAGGGTTGGCTTAACATCTTAAAGAGGAAGAACTCTGTGTGACTGCAGAAATACTATTTAATTTTAACAGTTGGTCCACAACTTCACTTTTTCCTCTTCCCTCTCCATTCACTTTTCTTTTGTGTCATGTTTTTAGACGATATAACCCTGTGGGCAGGGACGGTCTTGTTTTATAGTCCTTTTATGTAAGCCATCCATTTGCTTTGGAGACTGGCATATAAGTGCTTTACATAAATAAAATGTGGCATCTAAAACTACACAACTGTGCCACTTCCTTGTTGGAGGGCTAGGTCCTCTCTTAGGCAACAATCTCATCTGGCGGCCAATGTAAGGATGAACATCAGCCAACAGTGTGAGGTGGCCAATGCAATTTTAGGCTGTATCAATAGAAGTATAGTGTCTAGATCAAGGGAAGTCATAGTGCCACTCTATTCTGCTTTGGTCAGGCCTCACCTGGAATACTGTGTATTCACAGTATTGACAGGCATCAATTCACAGGCATCATATATTTGGAAGGATGGCAGGAACCTGAGATTTTAAAAAGTTCAGATGTGAGAGAAAACGAAACTGATTTCCCCATCGCAGCCAGTGACTGGATTTTGGAGATACAGGAGATCCCAGTCAATGGTCATGGCAAGCAGACATTGATAAGACTTATTGTCCCGAGACTTTATCTTGCCCTTTCTTTAGACAGCATTTAAACAAGACACCGTTCCCGAATCGTATATGAGTGAATCCCTAGAAGTGAATCATGCAGGGTGAGCCTATCTTTTAGTTTGTGACCCTCACCTTTCAGAGGGCCGGAAGAGAAAGATAAAAAAGAGAATACTTCTGCCGAGTTTTAAACCTGCACCAACCTCTTATCTTTCCCCACCAGGAATGAACAATAGTGAAACCAGGAGGGTAGATATGTTAATCTGTCGCAGCAAACAAAGCACGTTGGTCTTTAAGGTGCCACACGAGACTCTCTTCTTCTTACAAAACAAAGAATCTTGCGGTATCAAGACTGACTAATTTATTATGGCATCATGAAGTGGACAGCAGTCCCCCAAAGTGCATACTGTAATGAATCTGTTAGTCTTTTAGATGTTACGAGATTCATTGTTGTGTCAACAACAACTTGCAAATACCAATGTGAGTGGGGTGATATGGGGGGAGAATAAGAGACACATCACCATCCCACAGCCTCTTGCATCTTTTCTTGTCTTCTTTTACCCTTGCCTGGGTGTGGCAGAGTTGGACCTTGCTCTTTGAACCCTCAGGAGATAAAAGTCCATTCTTCTCACTGGGGCACCAATATTGGAGCCAGCCACCCACGCAAAGTGATACTCACTGGGACTGGTAAAGTGGAGGGGGACGTCACAAGGATTGAGCCAACAACATTTGGGTTCATTGCCCTACCTGCTCTCTTACAAGATTTAAATACTCTTTGGCTGGCATTCTCTTAGTGTTATTGGTTGCTAATTGCCATCACATCAGCTTCAACTTATGGTGATACCCTCTGAATGAGAGACCTCCAAGAGCTCTGGTCATCACCTGCTTTGCTCAGGTCTTGCAAACTCAAGGCAATGGCTTCCTTGATGGAATCTATCCACCTATAATGTGGAATGTCTTCCCCCTTTCCTACTGTCTTCCATTTTACCAAGCATTATTTTCTAATGAGTCATGTTGTCTCATGATATACCCAAGGTGCCATACTCACTCATATTGAGGAGGGAGCAAACTTGTTTTCTGCTGCTACAGAGAATAGGACATGGAGCAATGGATGCAAGCTCCAGGAAAAGGGATTCCAGCTCAACATTAGGAGGAACTTCCTGAGAGTAAGGGCTGTCCAAACTGAACAAACTCCCTCGGAGTGTTGTAGAGTCTCCTTCCTTGGAGGTCTTTAAACAGAGGCTGGATGGCCATCTGTCAATGGGGATGCTTTGATTTAGATTTCCTGCATGGGCAGAATGGGGTTGGACTGGATGGCCCTTGCGGTCTCTTCCAATTCTACGATTCTGTGATTCTCTTGACAAGATTTGTTCATAGGAAGGCTACCTTTGCCTTCCTCTGAGGCTGAAAAGATGTGACTTGCCCAGGATCACCCAATGGGTTTCCATGATTGAGCAGGATTTGAACTCTTGTCTTCAGAGTCGTAGTCCAGAATTCAAACTACTACACTATGCTGGGCATGAAAGACTACTTCACAATTTTAATACAAGCCAAACAGCAACATTCTTATTCCCATTTACTTTCAAGCAAGATTAAACTTCCCATTATTTTCCTAATGTTTGCACAATTTGGATCTATTTCAATATTTTTTTTCCCAGGCAGTTGCTGTTAATTTTTGCATGAAAACAAAAATGAGAGTGGAAGAGATAGAAATGTTTCCGTCCATGTGAAGGAACTCACTTTCCAGCACAGTCAATAAAACTAATTGCATGCAGCATTTTTGTGCGGATGGATTTATGTGCATTTTTCCAGGGAGAGGATCCAAAGCTTTCATCAGATTCTCAAAGGGGTCCGTGACCCAAGAAAAGGTTAAGAACCACGGAGCTTGGTCTTCAGTCTGATCCAGCATGGCTCTTTCTTATGTCCTTATGATAGTGGAGGTAATATGCAGCCATTATGAACACTGATAGCATTATCTTTCATGAGTTTGGCTAATCCCTTTTCAAAGCTGTCCAAGTTGGTGGCCATCACTGCATCTTGCGGCAGGAAATATTTCGCCGTGTGGTGTGTGAGAAAGCGTTTCCTTTTATCTGACCATGTTCAGCTTCTCTGCATACCTCTAAAGTCTGGTATTATGAAAGCAGAAGAAATGCATTTTTCTGTCTGCTTTCTCCACACCGTGATTTCATACCTTTGGATCATTTCCCTTATCCCTGCCTTTATTACTCAGGCTTTCTGAAACTTTCCCTCCCAGGAGAATTGCTTCAGCCCCTGTTCATTTTGGTTGCACCATTAACAGGTCTATAGTTGTATCCACACTGCACATTTATAGCCATTTGATACCACTTTAATGGCCATGGTTCCTTATGGGTTCCTGAGATTTGCAGTTTCATGAGCTACTTACATTCTCTAATACTGTATTTCAGGGGATTGCACTAGAGAATTCTAAGCAGTTCCCTAACTATAGATCCCAGGATTCTACAGGAGGAAGCCATGGCAATCAAAGAGGTATCAAACCCTGTGGGCCTCCCTCCTCTTTCGTGGCCAAGAGGTTGGGCTTTGGGGCTTTTACTGTTGTTTGTTTTTAATGTGTTTTTTATTGTATTAGTTTGTATTTTTAATATGTTGTGAGCCGCCCTGATCGGAGGAAGGGCGGCATATAAATAAAAATTTTATTATTATTATTATTATTATTATTATTATTATAAACTGCTACAATTGTACAGTGTGGCTGCAGCCATTTATATTAACTTTTACCAAAAGTACAACTATACGCAGCATCTCTAGAGTGCTAAAGCGATAGGTCAGCATAAAAACAGACTGGTATTGCCAGTTTGATTTTTGATTCCTTTGGCTCAACCTGGATTTTGCCTGTCTGACAGCACATTGGGGTATGGCTTCTTATGAAACTATCCCTTTTATTTTCATTTCGTGAGTCACCGCCTGATCAAATCCCATCCTGTGTGTGTTTGTGTATCTTCAAGTCACCTGTCATTCTATGGTGATCCCATACATTTCATAGGATTTTCTTAAGAATCGAATACTTAGACTTGGTTTACCATTGCCTTTTGTTGAAACGCCATTCACCAATGGATCTGTTCTAGCTGCAAGATATGTGTGTATTTTAAAGCATCAGGACCTGCAAGGCAAAGTACGACAGGAAAAAAAAAATATTAAAACATTAAGTTGCTGCTATGTGGTTACTTCTGATCCTAAGATGAAGCTGTCATAGGTTTTCTTGGTTTGATTTGTTCAAAGGAGATTTGCTTTTGCTGTCCTCTGAGGCCGCAAAATACTTTTCTGGTGCCAAGCATTTGAGAAAAGGGAGACCCAACCTCATTTTTTGGCTTTTAGAAATAATGCATTTGATGGAATTTCAAATAGACAATTCCACACATTTGCAAAGAAATCACAGCTCATTAAATTGTATTAACAGTTCAAATCATTATAGTAGGATGACTTCCACAATAGGCACTTCCTTCTTAGTCACTGTTATTCCATTTACACAGATTATTTTATTACAGAAAATACTGATTTGATTTTTCCTTCAGTCCCTAAATTTCTAGCTTTGTAAAGAGTGAGACACTGGAAACCATTCATATGCAGAACCCTTACATTTGCTGAGTTTGGCCACTTTGCTGGCCTCTTTCTGTGGATGCCTTAACTATACTTCTAAATGCTCAACCGACGTTTTAAGGTACTAGAAATGTAAAGCTTGAAGGAAAATTTGAACTCTTATTTGGCTAGGGAACACCCTCATTTTACACACACATACACACCTTCCATTACTACACCCCTGCCCCACAGGATTGTTGCGCGGACAAAGAGGGACAAAGCACGTAAGCCATGTTAAAAAGCCCTATGTCCACACACAGTGAATCGGAGAGGTGCTTAAATACAGTCGGAGAGGAAAAGAACAGGATGCATCTATTTTCTGCTCTCCAAACAAGGCATCCAAAAACGGTTTTATCTCATTAAGGTTGTAAACAAGGTGGACTTTTCTTCAGCGCATTTAACTGAGGAACCAAATTAAATGTTCCAGCGATTTGCGGGATCCGGCGTGGCTTTTCTCCGTAAGCCGGTCCGGACTCCTGATGCCTGAATGGCCGACATGAAAGGGAGAGGAGGGACCCCCGCACTGTTTCGGCCTAGTGACCCATTCTAACGGGTCTCCTTTGAGGAGAAGCCTGGGTCTCTTTCAAGAGTTCATTCGATACAGCTTACAAAAGATTTTCCACCCTGGATGAGAAAAGTTGACAAAAAGTTTTCTCTAGGGTGGAGGGAAAGCGAGAGGGAGAGAGAAGAGAAGAGAATGGGGCGGGAAAGTGCCCCGGCATTTTCCTTCTTTGAGAATAAATTACCTTTGCTGTGTCTGGGTTGCGCTAATCTGATTAGGCCAACCTCATGAACAGACCCAGTGAAAAGGGGGGAACGGAGAAGACCGAAAAAGAAAGAGGGAGAATGAACTGGGGGGAAAGGGAAAAGGGGAGGGAAGCCAGTGGGCCCAAAGAAAAGGGGAACCAGTAATGTTAGGAAGTTTTGAACAAAACAGGGGCGTAAGGCCTGCTTGACTTCAGATGACAAGATGATAAATTGTCTGAAAGCTAGAACCAATATAATTGATGTTTTCTCCCCTCTTTTTTTAACCTCAGGTATGGGAACAGGCACTTAATCAGATTAAAGGAGGTGAAAATGAAAGACCCCATGAACGCTATGGGTATTTGCAAGGGGCGGTTGAATAACACACAATTTGTGGGGTGGGGGCTCTGAAACTGAAGCCTGGGAGGGAGGAGCAGTTGGAACGAATTAAGTTCACCATATTTGATTTCTCAACGGCGGTCCTGCTCTCGCGTAGAATGAAAAACATGGGGGGAAAGAGCTAAAATATTGGGAAATGTCAAGTGGTAACCTGGCACACTGGGTATAGACGCCACCAGTAAGGTTCTTTGCCATTTTAGTCTCTTGCAGCATAAAAAAGGAAGATGGAATAATAAGAAGAGGAAAAATAGAAGAATGTAAGTTTGGTGGTTTTGCAGCCGCTGATACCTTTCTGGTCAGTGGGTTAGTGAAGCTGCTTTTGGTTTTAGTATGAATCCATGCAAGATGTTGCTGAACTGATTTTAGGGATAGGGTTTGGCACTGTAAATAGCATGTCCCAAGTTCAGACAAAGACCGAGAGCGGATTCATTGTCCCACTAACATGAAAGCCACCACCTGCCACCTGCTCCGCATCCTACAAAATAGGAAAGAGATTTTTCCTAACCTTCCACATCCAAATAGAGAAGAACATGGAGAGCATTTGTAGGGTGTTAGATGGCTGGTGCAAGAGGAGGTGCCACTTGCAGCACAAGACATTCTTCCCTTTTGCTCTGTTGTTTGACATTGCCTCTGCAGAGTACGAATGGTGGAACTCACTACTACAAGATGTGCACAGTAATGGATGCCAATATGGGTGGCTTCTGGGGGGATAGGGCACATTCATGGAAAATAGGGGCCATCACTGGCTACTAGTGAACATGACTAATAGTATACAAGAGGCGGACATGATAGCCATGTTTAAATATTTAAAGGGATGTGATACTGAGGACGGAACATGCTTGATTTCTGCTGCTCCAGAGACTAGGATCCAGAGCAATGGATTCAAACTACAGGAAAAGGGATTCCACCTAAACATTGGAAATAAGTTTCTGACAGTAAGAGCTGTTTGACAGTGGAAGACTCTCCCTCAGAGTGGTGGAAGCTCCTTCTTTGGAGATTTTTAAACAGAAGCTGGCTATCTGTCAGCGGAGCTTGGATTGTGTATTCCTGCATGGTAGAATGGGTTGGACGTCATGGCCCTTGGGGTCTCTTCCAACTCAGTGATCCTATGATATCAAAAGCCTCATGCATCTTGTATAATAGTCGCTGGAGTAAGCCGCAGAATACAGTCCACTTCAAGTCCTGCTTGTGGGCTTCCCAGAGGGATCTGGTTTGGCCAATTCAGAACTAGAGAGACCTTTGCTCCAAAATGGCTCTTCTTGCATTCTTATGACTGTTACTGCTATTTGCTGGGTATTGTGTTGCAAGATTCCAAGAAGAAAAGTGATGATGTACACTTCATTGAGACTGCGTCAATAAGAACAGAATTCATATCCTGCCTTTCTCTCAATGCAGGACCCAAGGCAGCCAACACAACGTAAAAAGAGCCTTGCTGCATCAGACCAAAGGCTTGTCTTCTCCAGCATCCAGTCCTTAACAGCAGCCAAAGAAATGTGGGTGAGAGAACAATGGTTGACATTCAGCATTAAATACTGACTCTGGTATTTGCCTATAGCTGTCATGACTAGTAGCCACTGATAGACTCATCATCCATGAATTTCTCTCATTACTGTTTAAAGCCATTTGGCCATGAACATATCTTATCCCAGAAAGTTCCACTTCTTTTGCTTGCTCCTGAATCTCCTCTTAATTGATTTCACTGGATCACCTCTTTGGGATCTGGTATTATGAGCAAGGGACACGGACACACACACATCTCCCTGTCTTCTTTCCCCACACATTTGTCTCATTACTGTTTGTCTCATTTGTCAGTAATGAGACAAAAATTTCTCTCCTCTCCAAAACTCGACTGTCAAAAAAGGAACACCGCAGGAGGAAACCAGGAGTAGAAATTTGCTTGTAAGAACCTGTGGGTTTCAGAAAATTACACATTGGCCCATTACAAACGGGCCCTTCTGGCACCCCCGTCACGTGCTAGGCGTTGGCCGAGGACCTAGCGTCCACACCGGCCTCACCCCTAGCATGTGACTGGGGCATAATAATGTCGGCGCCCTACACACACGGGCGCCGCCATTATTACGTGCCGGACACATAGCGTCCACACGTCGCACCCCGGATATGACGCCGCAAGTGCGCTTCTTTTTAGCTGCATCGGGAAGCCTCATGGTCTGGCCGCTGGGGCTTCTCAGCACAGCTAATGACGGTGCAGGCAGAGCACCGCTTTTCAGCACTCTGTAACGCACCAATGTCACATTGAGGATGGAGCAAGCTTGTTTTCTGCTGCTCCAGAGAACAGGACCCAGAACAATGGATGCAAATTGCAGGGAAAGAGATTCCACCTCAACATTAGGAGGAACTTCCTGATAATAGGAGCTGTTCAACAATAGAAGACACTCCCTCGGAGTGTAGTGGAGTCTCCTTCCTTAGAGGTCCTTAAACAGAGGCTGGATGGCCATCTGTCAGGGTTGCTTTGACTGAGAGTTCCTGCATGGCAGAGAGTTAGACTAGATGGCCCCTGGGGTCTCTTCCAACTCTATACAGTGCGCCCGCGCCATACGCGGGCGCGCCATACGCGGCCTTGAGCATACGCGCTCAAGCCGCAGCGCGCGCACGGGGCGGAAGGGGCGGCGTGTCCCATTCAATTGAATGGGCGCACGCCCCTGTTGCGCCCTGCGCGCGCCTGCACCACCGCGCCGCCGCGCACGAGCCCCATTGTTTCCAATGGGGCTCGAGCATAGGCGGAATTCACCTTACGCGGAGGGATCCGGAACGGATCCCCCGCGTAAGGCGAGGACGCACTGTAATTCTATGGTTCTATGATTTTTTTGAACTACTCCATATTCACTAAGAATACATGTTCACAATTCTGGAACTATTGCTACAATTATGAATCCCATTCCCACCCAATCTAATTTAAGGGCCAGTAGCTGCACTGAGCGTTGGAGGTCTGTTCTGCTGGGGATCAGGATGTAGCAGGATGACGTTTTCAGCCACTTCTTGCTACCATGCTAACTGTGGCAAGGAATGGCAACAGAGATCTTGCTTCTGATTGTCACTAAATTGTTCTGAAGGACATATTACAACAGAGAGAGGGAATATTAAATGAGAGAGGGGGGGAGAGAGAGAGAGAGAGAGAGAGCAATCCTGTTGTGTCATTAAGGTTATGAGTAGGGATATTGCCTTAAGAAACCCTATGGAATTCATGGGGTCAGCATAAGCTGACAGGCAACTTGAGGACATGTACCCACAGACACAGGGATGTAAAGTAATAGCAAATTTTCATCTCCACAATGTGAAAGAGCACCTCGACATACTGAGATTCTCACATCTTGAAAGAACGGTCAACTGCCATGAGATGGGGGCTTGCCTTGTGCAAATTTCATTAGTGGGGATTATAAAACAAACACCTTTTTCAGGTGATTTCTAAGAAGTTATGCTCCAGGAACCAGACTGGCAAACCTGGACAGAGGAGAGGTCTCCTGTCCTCTGTCCATGACTCTCTGCCCATTTTTTTCAGCACATGGGGACAGCCAGACCCCAATGCTCGGCTTTTCAGATTCCTTCACATGCCGGAAGAACACGTTCTGCCCCTTAGCAAATATAATTAAGGAACAGTATCTGTGGAAGGCCCATGTCAGGAGATTTTCTCCCCGAAGCCAGCTTAATACAGATGTAATTGACTCGGTTTTCTGCCTTCCGCACAGGGTTTACACCAGCCCCACTCCTATTATGCGTCAACAAATTAACTGGGGACCCACTGAAAAGGGCCTCTCCATCCGGGAGGGCTCTTGGAGAATAGAGCTTTGGGCCGCGTTAAATCTGGACATCGCCATTCGCCTTTCTCGCCTCCTTTTTATCTCTGCCGCCTTTTCAAATGTGTTTTCAAGCTGGAGAAAAGTCAGCAAATATGTGTTTGGGGGAAGCGGAGGGGCACTTGTTAAAGAAGCCTACATCTGTTTCATTCAGGAGGTCAACGCGGCCAACTTGGGTTCTCTTCTCCCCTTTTTCTTTTTTGGAACAACACGCTCTCAAAGACTGAACTTTGCAACTTCCCTTTACGCTTCTCCCCGACTCTGGCTTCTGAGGGAGGGGAAGGGGATTGGCAGGGAAAAGAAAAGAAGCAGAAGAAGAAGAGAGAAAATATATTGGTTTGTAGTTCCTCAACTTCTTTAAGCAATAGGAAGAGTTAAGGGGCCCTGTTTCCTTGTGAAAAGCAAGGTCAACAGATAGTGTTTTGGTACAGACTGCCAAAATAAAGCTGCTTCGGGTCTCTTTGGAGGTATGCTATTTAAATGATGCATGCATCATAAGAATCCGGAAGCTGCACCAAACCTGCACTCCAGTGCTTAGGAATGGAGTGTGGCTTTGGCGCGACCTCCGGACTCTTAGGACCCATGCATCATTTAAATAGCATAGCTCCAAAGAGACCCAAAGCAGCTTTATTTTGGCAGTCTGTAACAGGCTTCAGTTTCACAGTCAACCAGGTGTTATTGACTGGAGCTTAGGCCCATCTTTGATTCGGGTCCCATTCAAGAGTCTAGCAACCAGTGACGTATCGTGGGATAACGTGGCACGTTCCAAGCGGTGTCGCTTTTTGTAACTGTGCTGTTGTGATCCTATCTATGGTGATTTCATTGCAGCCTGTTTGGGACTGTTCCCAGAACACCTCTCCCCACCGGACCCAGAGTTGTTCTTGTTTCCCAGAGGTACTGAATTTCAGTTTGTAGATCTCACTGTTTCATCATCTTCTCCCAATCTTTGTCTTCATTTCTTCTGCCCCCCAGGATTGCCACATCTATACTCCAAGCTTTCTTTTTCCTAACTCCAGTTGTGTCTGGCACAACAATAATAATTCATCTTCTTCCTTTTCCTCCTCATCCTCCATAACTTCAGTGGGGCTAAACCAAGTAGGCACTCAGGCAGATCTTGTTGAGACATAAGAAGAAGACTGGGGCCTGTTACAGACTGCCAAAATAAAGCTGCTTCGGGTCTCTTTGGAGGTACGCTCTTTAAATGATGCATGGGTCCTAAGAGTCCGGAGGTCGCGCCAAAGCCACACTCCATTCCTAAGCACCAGAGTGCAGCTTTGGTGCAGCTTCCGGATTCTTAGGGTGCATGCATCATTTAAACAGCATACCTCCAAAGAGACCCGAAGCAGCTTTATTTTGGCAGTCTGTAACAGGCGTAGGATTGGGAAGGGCAGCTATGAAAGAACTGGACAAGTGCACGATATAACTCTGAACACTGAAGTGAGGATAATCCAAACCATTGTATTCCCCATCACCATGTACGGATGTGAGAGCAAGACAGTGAAAAAATCAGATAAGAAAATCAACTCATTTGAGATATGGAGAGAAGTGCTGGAGACACCATGGATGGCTAAAAAGACAAGGAAATGGGGCCTAGAACAGATCAAGCCTGAACTCTCTCTGGAAGCCAAGATGACTAAGTTGAGGCTGCCGGTCTTTGGTCACATCATGAGAAGACACGAATCATTAGAAAAGACAAGGTAGAAGGCAGTAGGAAGACAGGAAGACCACACACCAGATGGATAGACTCCATCAGGGAGGTCATGGTCCTGAATCTATAAGACCTAAGCAGAGCAGTGGAGGGCAGGAGATCTTGGAGATGTCTCATACAGAGGTTTGCCATAAGCCAAAGATGACTTGAAGGTAGCTTACAATAATAACACAGGTACAGAATAACAGAATAACAGAATCGTAGAGTTGGAAGAGACCACAAGGACCATCCAGTACAACCCCTGCCATGCAGGAACTCTCAATCAAAGCATCCCCGACAGATGGCCATCAAGCCTCTGTTTAAAGACCTCCAGGGAAGGAGACTCCACTACACTCTGAGGGAGCATCTTCCACTATTGAACAGCCCTTACTGTCAGGATGTTCCTCCTCATGTTGAGCTGGAATCCCTTTTCCTGTGGCTTGCGTCCATTATTTGGATCCTATTCTCTGGAGCAGCAGGAAACAAGCTTGCTCCCTCCTCAATATGACATCCCTTCAAATATATAAACAGGGCTATCATATCACCTCTTCACCATCTCTTCTCCAGGCTAAACATCCCCAGCTCCCTAAGTCGTTCCTCATAGGGCATGGTTTCAAGACCCTTCACCATTAGTCGCCCTCCTTTGGATATGCTCCAGGTATACTTCTTACCCCGCTGCCTCTCTCTGCACTGAGATAATAAGACTTTAAAAGCCTCATTTAATGAAGCATTCTCCACCACACTTTGTACACCTGATGTTCAAGAGTGAGTTCCCTTTCTTGTGTTCCTAATATGGCACTGTACATGCCCAGGAAGGAAGCTATCAGCAAATACTGGAAACTTCAAGTATAAAAATTTGGGGAAAGAGACAAATAAGTACCCCTTTCCCAGGCAGTGCAGTGAGAACTAAGCATATTCAGTGCACAAGTAATGCTGAGATGAGAAGGAATGGAAACCAGGAAAGGGTTTGGAGTGTGCTAGAAGAATGCAAAGCTTTTGGGCTAAACAGCAACACTCCATGTTACGACAATTTGTAGCACATCTTACTTGCCTTTATTATGTTTTTAAGATGCCCAGTAAAAAATGGGAAGAGTCAAGGCGGGGAGCTTCTGTCCCTCAAGAAGGCAAAGATAAGCGTGAGTTTATGTAGGAAAGGGGGTAAGGAATCTGTAGGCAAAAGGAAGATAGGAGTGGCGACGCAGAAGGGTTTCCAGTGATTAAGAGTCTGGGTTTGCAGTCAGGATTTAAGTCTGATCACTTTTAGATTGTTTCACGAAATCCCTGGAGTCTTATCAGAGGTTCGTCAATGGGAAGAAGAGGCATGGCAGACAGGCCTCCCTGGGAGAAATATCTCCCACCACTTTGTTGAAAAGCAGTGTTTATTTGTTCACATTTCTGACTCTGTTCCTCAGCCCAAATGAATTTGCATCACTATTACACTATAAAGTGGAATGATACTGTCCTTTAACTGCACTTCTGCAGAGAGACTTCTTTACTGTGGCATCCTGCTATGGAATATAGTAGACCCTTAGTATCTTCCCACAAAAAAATACAGTATGGGGTTTGGTCCCAGGACTCCTCCATGCTTCCTGTATGCTCAAGTCCCATTATATAGAATGGTATAATGAAATGGTGTCCCTGATAGAAAATAGTAAAGTTAAGGTTAGCTTTTTAAGATGTATATCTTTTTGGAGCCTTGGATTTTTGAATTTATGGAGTTTATTCTCTGGGGCTAATTTTGGGATTAAAGAGAGATTAAAGCGATGTAAACCATCCCACAAATGAAGCAAAAATGGTGAGTAATTGTGCGGATGATAATCACGCACAATTGAGAAAATAAAGTGATATCAGAAATGCAGTCACTCAAATCCTGAAAGTAAAAAGATGCATGTTAATACTTCTTTTAATAGCTGGTTTTGTGAGACTTTGTGTGAAATCATTTTGTACAATTACACGATTTTTCTGGGATATTCATGGGATAAACTCCTGATCTCCTTCATGTGATAAACACCTATGAATAGAGAATCTGTGGATACAGTGGGCTGAATGCAATGGTAATAGTTGTGACATAAAACAACCAGCACAACTAAAATTATACCTTTAAATTACAATAGCAAACGCACTGCCTAAATGTATTTACATGTACATAGTTTCAAGTGGCTAAAGTGAAAATTTGGTAAGATCAGATGTTTTTCAAGAACATTTTAAGCTATCGATGGCTGAAAGTGAAGTTAAAGAATCCATGGATGTGGAGGGCTGAACGTGCTTTCAAAGGCCTTGAAGTCGTTTCCAATTTATGGTGACCCTGCCATGGGTTTTCTTGGCAAGATTTGTTCAGAGGGGGTTTGCTTTTACCTTCCTCTGAGGCTGAGAGAGTGTAACGAAAGTCATTCAGTGGGTTTCCACTAAGTGGAGATTTGAACCCTGGTTTCCATCGCCCAAGGCTCAAACAAGGCTCCATTGTTCGACAGTGGAATAAACTCGGAGTGTAGTGGAGTCTCCTTCCTTGGAGGTCTTTGAGCAGAGGTTGGATGGCCATCTGTCAGGGATGCTTTGATTTGGATTTCCTGCATGGCAGAATGGCATTGGACTGGATGGCCCTTGCAGTCTCTTCCAACTCTATGATTCTATGAAACAACTACAGAGCACCATGCTGACTCTAAAGCATCTTATGGCACCTTAAAGAATCCTGGCATAAGCTTTTTCAGACTCAAGACCACTTACAAATACACAGACATGTAAAGACTGCCATCAGAAAGCACCTTCATTTGGTACTGAAGGGAAAAGGCAAACTGGCATGTTTTGTGTAGTGTAGTGTAGGGTCTGCACATTCCCCATCCCTGCCTTAGAATCACAAATTTGGTGAATGCTATTATAGCCCCAAAGCACAAAAAGCGCAAGGTGGCCAAGGGCCTTTCTCTTTTTCATGCCGGCACACACACCCACAAACACACACATGCACAGCAATCCTGAAAACCCAGCTCACACAGGGAACAATCATCCCACAAAACAAAGCATTTGAGACTTTGTCAAGAGTCAGGGCCAAACAAAAACATGCATTCAGACCCCAGTTGATCTCAGTCTTTTCATATGCCTTTTTTTTGCCCCAGCTGTAAGCTTTTGAGCCGAGCCTTAAAAAGAGAGAGAGAGAAAGAAAAAAAGAAAGAAAGAAAAAATAGTAGAAACTCCACTCCAATAAAATTAGGCTTAAAGATCAAAAGGGATGGAAGGGGGTTCTTTTAGACTGATCTTGCAGGTTTCTTGTGTTCTTGGGAACCTAATCCAACACAAATAATTGGGTTAATAGCATGTTCCTAGTTCTCCATGGGAGGGAGAAGACCCGGGAAGGGTGAAAGGGTGTCCATCGGTTTCCTAAAGCACAACGTTAAATAAAGGTGTATTTTCAGGACTATTGAGCTATCCAGGTGGTGACTTATTGAATTTAGGCAGCCGTGAGACATCTGCGAGCATTGGAGGCAGATAGCAGCCGGCTACCTAAAGATGGGGCTGGATTTGCTAGGGAAGCAACCTACTTTACAACCAGCGTGTACTACTAATCCTCTTCTTCTACTCACTTTTACGGCAGTGGGCCCTTAGTATCTGATGGGGTTTGGTCCCAGGACCACCAACTACCAGCTTCCATGACTGCTTTTGAGAGGCGGGAAGGCGTTATGATGTTATGCAGTAAGATATTATTTCTGAAGTACAGATGCAGCCAGAGAGACAGAGAGAGATGGAGAGAGAGAGATTGAGAGAGATTGCTGTCCACAAAGATCTGTGATTCAAAGCTTTAAACTCACACACAGCACACACGTTTTCATCAGTGGGAGTGCTGTGGTTTGTGTGAGTGGGAGGACGGCGGAGATTCCCATGGGAGTTATGGCTGTGGGTGCCTTTGATGTCTGCAGGAAGATGATGCTGGCTTTCTGTGACACATCTAAAGTCATGCATGCAGCTGGCTGCTTCTCATCTGATAGTGGCAAACCACATGAAATTACTCCTGAAAACGAAGAGCCAGGAGCACACTACAACAGCTTCTCTTTCTCTTGACATCATCTCTTGAGCTGTCTTCATGAATTCCTCAACTTTACTGGGAGACATCCATGTTTCAGGAGGGGCCACTATGATGGATGGATCCACTACTTAGGCTCAGTACAGCATGCAGTCTTACTACAATATTAATAATGGAATCATGGAATAAGAAGGACATCCATAGGCCTTCAGCTCTAACCCTCTGCTCAGGATCTCCAGCTACAGCAGTGGTTCCCAAAACCTTGATCTTCTAGATGTTTTGGCATTCAACTCCAAGAAGACTCAGCCAGCTTGGCCACCAGTCTGGCATTCTGGGAGATGAAGTCCAAACATCCGGAGAACCAGAATTTGGGAACCACTGAGATAGAGCATCCCAAGCAGGTAGCAGTGTGGCCTCATAGAATCATAGAAGGCACATATCAATAGAAGTATAGTGTCTAGATCAAGGGAAGTAATAATGCCACTCTATTCTGCTATGGTTAGGCCCCACCTGGAATACTGTGCATGCATTATTATTGTTATTATTATTATTATTAAACTTTATTTATGAAGCACTGTAGGTTTACACAGCGCTGTACATAAAATAGAATAAAATAAAATCTCAAAAAGGATGTTGAGAAACTGGAGCGTGTCCAAAGGAGGGCAACTAAAATGGTGAAGGGTCTCCTATGAGGAATGCCTTAGGGAGCTGGGGGTGTTTAGCCTGGAGAAAAGGTTAAGAGGTGATACGATAGCCCTGTTTAAACATTTGAAGGGATGTCATATTGAGGAGGGAGCAAACTTGTTTTCTGCTGCTCCAGAGAACAGGACCTGGAACAATGGATGCAAGGTACAGGAAAACTGATTCTAGCTCAACATTAGGAGGAACCTCCTGACAGGAAGAGTTGTTCGACAGTGGAACAAACTCCCTTGGAGTGTAGTGGAGTCTCCTTCTTTGAAGGTCTTTAAGCAGAGACTGGATGGCCATCTGTCAATGGGGCTGCTTTGATGGAGAGTTCCTGCATGGCAGTATGGGTTGAACTGGATGGCCCTTGAGGGTCTATTCCAATTCTATGATTCTACAATTCAAAAAGGATGTGGCCTTGCTGCAAACTATGCTCTCAAAGCGATTCAAAACAAATGCCACTTTTTGAGCCCTATCCTTTTGCACGTTGCCTATAGATGGCACTCTTGTGCTTTCCTCTTTCTCTCATTCTCCCTCTCTTTCTTTCTTTCTTTCTTTCTTTCCCTCCCTCCTCCTCTCAGACATTTCCCAGACAATAATTGTTCATGAAAAAAGAAATTGAAAAAGAAGGTAGGAAGAGGATGCAATTTTCCACCATCTCTTCCAACATACAGCCAGGCGGAGATTTCTCAAGGCGTGCGCTCTCCTTCCCACAAACTTGGAGTCTTGTGGTTAGAGATTTGGATTATCAAGGGTGATCTGGGATGAAGAAAACTGGAAGGAAGACCTATTCTGAGAATAATAATAATAATAATAATGATAATAGTGATAAATCACTTGGCCTGGTTTTGTGCTGGTGATCATGGCCCAACTCACAAGAAGCCTGGTTTCGGTTTCTAAACCAGGTTAACAAATACAGAGGTCACTCACATTTTTTGCATCACTTTCAAATGGGAAACAAAGATGCCTGAACAATCTCTAGTTCTGGTGACTCTATTCTGCTTTGGTCAGGCCCCACCTGGAATATTGTGTCCAGTTCTGGGCACCACAATTCAAAAAGGATGTGGAGAAACTGGAGCCATGTGTCCAAAGGAGGGCGACTAAAATGGCGAAGGGTCTGGAAGCCATGTCCTATGAAGAGAGACATAGGGAACTGGGGATGTTTAGCCTGGAGAAGGTTAAGAGGTGATATCACAACCCTGTTTAAGTATCTGAAGGGTGTCATATTGAGGAGGGAGCAAGCTTGTTTTCTGATGCTCCAGAGCAGGGGTAGGCAACCTGCGGCCCGCAGGCCGGATGCGGCCCAGCGAGGCCTTGGGACCGGCCCCAGCCTGGTCCTGCCGCCAATTGCTGCTGGGGCCTTTGGCGTCTCGCGCGAGGGGCACATGGTGGGGCAATTGTCTATAGAAACCTCAGAAACATGCATTTATCTTAACTTTTTTTTTAATATCAGCAAATTTTTTTGCGTGTCCTCCATTTTTTATTTTAAAAGTGCCCTCCATTTGAAAAGTTTGTCCTACATTTGTCTCAGTTTATTTATTTATTTAATTTGTAAAAAATGATTTAATTAATTATTTTTTGGCTTCGGCCCCCCAGTTGTCTGAGGGACAGCAACCCGGCCCCCGGCTCAAAAGGGTTGCCTACCCCTGCTCCAGAGACTAAGACATGGAGCAATGGATGCAAGCTGCAGGAAAAGAGATTCCAGCTCAACATTAGGATGAACTTCCTGACAATAAGGGCTATTCAACACTCTTGGAGAGTGGTGAAATCTTCTTCTTTGGAGGTCTGTAAGCAGAGGCTGGATGGCCATCTGTCAATGGGGATGCTTTGACTGAGAGTTCCTGCATGGCAGAAGAAGGGGGTTGGACTGGATCAAGGCCCTTGGGGTCCCTTCCAACTCTGAGTCTACGATTCTAGGAAAGCTCCTGCTGCCAACGCCTTTGTTCCAGTGAGTCTCAAAAGTGCTGCAAGATTAATCTACAGATTAATACAGCTATATCTTTCAACAACAACAATAACCAAATGCATCCGAGAAGCACTAGGAAAGCTAATGCTGCCAACTTCTGAGTCTCAAAGGTGCTGCAAGATCTCTCTAGACACTGATTCTTACTAATATCTTTGAATCCCATGATTAGTGTTGTTAGCTTTGCTGGGGGGAAGGTCCTACATTTTTTCCTCTTGCGTGCCCTACATTTTGGGGGAGGAGGAGGAGGAGGAGGAGAGGCGTGGTTTTCCCAGGCTTAGCTTCTTCTCTCCCTCCCCCCCTCCTTCCTTGGCTTGGCCTCCCTCCCGTCCCAGCAGGGAGTTGGC
Organism: Sceloporus undulatus; assembly: GCF_019175285.1. NCBI lineage: Eukaryota > Metazoa > Chordata > Lepidosauria > Squamata > Phrynosomatidae > Sceloporus > Sceloporus undulatus. Next base: position 4,186,780 of record NC_056528.1, on the reverse strand, counting down.
TGCTGCTGCTGCTGCTGCTGCTGCTGCTGCTGCTGGAAAGAAGCCTCCCTTTCCTCCCTTCTCTTTCCCAAGAAGGGCGTCTGGGGCGCGTGCGCACGGCGGAGGGAGGCCAGAAGCGCGCGCTGGCACGTGCTCCCGCTGCCACCAGCAGCAGCAGCAAGAGGCACAAGGGAAGAGGGAAGGGTTCTGCTGCGCTGCTGCGCGCGCCAGCGAGGAGAGAGAGCAAGCGGCAGGCGGTCGGACGGCGCGCGAGGCAGCCAGCCAGCCCAGCCAGCCAGCCAATCCCGGCGCGAGAAGGCAGCAGGGAGAGGGAGGCACGAGAACAGCTGGCGGCCGCTGGAGCCCTTGGGGGAAGCGAGCCTTGATTGACAGCTCCTGGCGCTGGCAGCCAATAGCAGCGGCTGGCTCCCAGCCTCAACGCCATTGGCTGCCCGCCGCCTTGGCCCGGATTCGCGTGCCGCCCCGCCGCGCCGCCGCCGGACCAGCTCCTGAGTCCTGATGCTCCTGCTCTGCCTTGGCTCCCATGGCACAGCCAGCCTTCCACTCTTGAGAGAAATAGATAGATAGATATATAGGTAGGTAGTGGTAGGTAGGTAATAGATAGATAGATGAGATAGTAGATAGATAGATAGATAGATAGATAGATCTGTGTGTGTGTATATATATTATATCTATAATATATAAATACACACAGTTGATAATATACATATATATATAAACACACACACACACACATGTATACACACGTCTTTACATATGGGTGTGTGTGTATGTGTAGTAGAAGGCTGTCTGGCAATGGGAGCCAAGGCAGAGCAGGAGGATCAGGAACTCCTCTCTCTCCCTGTATATATAATATCACACACACAACACACACACACACTGCTTCTCTGCCTTGCCTTGGCTTCCACCAGATCTCCACTCTTCATCTATCTACCCACCTACCTTATTATGGATAGATAGATAGATAGATAGATATGAAGATGGGAGTCTGGTGGATTATATATATATATATTATATAATATATATATATCCCTGGCGCTGGATTATATATATAGATATATATATATATATATATATATTCCACCAGACTCCCACTCTTCATATCTATTCTAATCTATCTATCTATCTATCTATCCATAATAAGGTATATATATATATATACTGTATATAGTGCTTCTCTGCCTTGCTGCTTTTCTTTGCTTTGGCTTCCATCGCAGCAGCGCCAGACTCCCACTCTTTCTTTGTATCTGTATATACTGTATGCAGTATATTCCTAGACGGCTGTTTTTGCTGCTTCTCTGCCTGGCTGCTTTGCTTTGGCTTGTTCCACCAGACTCCCACACTCGAGTCGATCTCGCTTCATGGCAATCCTCTGGATGAGACACCTCCAAGACCCCACTCTGTCCTTCGCTGCTCTGCTTAGTTCCTGCAGCCCCATAAAACCCATTGTGACCCCTTTCATAGAGTCCATCATCCTCCCTCTGGCCTCTGGCCTTCCTCTCTTCCTGTTCCACATGTCCTTAATTCTGACATCTCTTTTATAAAGCACTTCTGTGTATTGCATCCATTATTATTGTTATCATTATTATTATTATTAGACTTTATTTAGGCTTACACAGCGCTGTACATAAAATAGAATAACATTAAATTGCATTGAGAAACTAGAGCATGTCCAAAGTATGGTGACTAAAATGGTGAAGGGTCTGGAAACGATGAGGAAGGACTTAGGGAGCTGGGGATGTTTAGCCCGGAGAAGAGAAGGTTAAGAGGGGATATGAGAGCCCTGTTTAAATATTTGGAGGGATGTCATATTGAGGAGGGAGCAAGCTTCTTTTCTGCTGCTCCAGAGAATAGAGCAATGGATGCAAGCTAAAGGAAAAGAGATTCCAGCTCAACATTAGGACAGTCAGGGCTGTTTGACAGTGGGACACACTCCATTGGAGATTGTAGTGGAGCCTCCTTCTTTGGAGGTCTTTAAACTGAGGCTGGATGGCCATCTGTCAATGGGGATGCTTTGATGGAGAGTTCCTGCATGGCAGAATAAAGGGGTTGGACTGGATCAAGGCCCTTCTTGGGGTCCCTTCCAACTCTATGATTCTATCACACACATATACATATAAATGACCTGCCTGGTGGTGCTGCTGCTGTTGTTTTATGATCCCATGATTATATATATGCACATATGTGTGTGTGTGTATGTATGTATGTACACACACACATATCTCTAAATGACCTGGCTGGTGCTGCTGGTGCTGCTGTTGTTTTATGGTCCTGGCGGGGCCGAGGAAGCGGGGCGCGTGACTGACATCCCGCGGGGGCGTCGTCCAATGGCAGCCTCGGGATGGGAGAGTCCGGCCGGGGATTGGCTGCCGGGAGTGTGGGAAAGAATGTGGAGAAGGTTTCACACGAATTGGGAGCCGGCGGCGGCTATAAAGGGCCAGGAAGCAGCCGGGGAGCCCCGCCGCCGGAGAGCCAGCCAGCCAGGCAGCAGCAGCTTTGGAGGACGCCTCCTGCTCCTCCTCCTCTTAATCCTCCACTTCGTGCCTTGAGATTGCAAAAGCCCCCTTTGCAATCAGGATAAACATAAAGAAGCAGCAGCAGCAGCAGCAGCAGCAGCATCCCTAATAGAAAAGGAGAGCAACCCCAGCAGCGCATGGACCCTCTTCTCCGAGCAATTCTTCTTCTTGGAGAGGCTGCCTTTTGAACACTTGCGAAGCTTGCTCTCTCTCTCTCCCACTTTGGCTATTTTGGAAAGATCTGAAAGTAAAGAAGCCAACCCCCAAAGCAAAGACAATGCCGGCCGATACGATGGAGAAGCCCACCGCCTCCCCGATCGCAGGGGCCCCCGCGAACTCCAGCCAGACCCCCGACAAGCCCAAGAGCGCCAGCGAACACAGAAAGGTAATCCCCACCTCCCCCAAAAAGCCTTGAGAGAAAAGATCTCCTTCCCCAAAAGGGTTCAGGTTCCGAACGCAACTCAGGTTGCATCCACACTGTAGAAATGACCCGGTTTGGGAGCGCTTGAAGTGCCCTGGCTCCATGCTATGAACAAACCCCAATGCCCAGGATGCCATCGCATGGAGCCAGGGCGGTTAAAGTCTTGCAATGTGGATGCACAGGTAGCTACTCATAGGTATCCCCCCGCTAGTAAATGTTGTGTAGAGGGATCTTGCAGCACCATTGAGACTCAATGGAAGAAAGAAATGGGCAGCATGAGCTTCCCTAGACTGCAGTATAGGTCTATACTTTCCTAGACTGAAGTATAGGTCTATACTGCAGTCTACTTCAGCATCTGAGGAAGTATATGCATATATAGGCATAGATATATATACATATATGCATCTGGGAAAGTAGACTGGAACCTCAGAAAGCTCCTGTTGCCAACTTTTTTCTCTCAGTGAGTCTCAAAGGTGCTACAAGATCTCTCTATGTATTGCTTCTGCAGACTAGCATGGCTATATCTTTGTATACTATAGTATATTACAGTATATTAAATATGATCTGAGGAAGTGGACTGAAGTCTCCGAAAGCTCATGCTGCAACTTCTTTTGGTTAGTCTCAAAGGTACTACAAGATCTCTCTGTATATTGATTCTACAGACTAACATGGCTATATATCTTTGAACGCTAATACATTTTATGTCACACACACATACACACTTTTGTTCACTTGTCTCCAGGCTGCTTGCATTGCCAGAATCGTCCCCCCCGCCTCTAAATATATATTATACTGGATTTGCTGATGTTTTCTGCAGCAGTGCAATAGGAATAATAGGCATTAAATGTCTAGCTATGGGTGCAAGAGGCAAAATGGATGGATAGCATTGCTGCAGGGAAGGATTTTAGGATATAAAAACTAGGGTTTTTTGTGTGTAGCAGAAAAAAGCAGCTTGCATTGGGTTCAGGTAAAGGTGGATATATGTGGGATGTATGGCATATGGCAATAGTCCATGTTCAGTTCTCAGTTAAGCTGGGAAGTCAGTGACAAGGGTTTGCAATGCTAGAAGGAGAAGGCTGTCTGGACTTCTCCCAACACACACTGCAATGGTTTTTGCTAAGCGACCCAAGTTAAAGTGGATTGCAAAGCTACCAGCTTAGAAGCGGAGCTGCGTGTGCTGTGTTCCTCATGCTCCATATGGTGCCTATCTAAATGTCTCCCCCCTCTTTTCCAACCCACAGTCTTCCAAACCCATCATGGAAAAGCGCCGCCGCGCCAGGATTAACGAAAGCCTGGGCCAGCTCAAGACCCTCATCCTGGATGCCTTGAAGAAAGATGTAAGTTGGGTCGGAGGGATTGATGGAAAGGGGGGAAACAGGGCTATTCATGAGGTGGGAAGAGGGGAGGACGCTGGGTTCATTATGTGAACTGGAGGTGGCTCCAGTCTTCCTTGGCCCCTCTCCTTGCACAAAAAACCCCAATGGATCTTAAAGAGGGAGGGAGTTACTTAGGGTTTCCAAGCTAAATGGCCTGGAGTGGTGAGAGGCTGCTGGGGAGGGAGATAAGCCAGACACCAATTAGCCTCCAGAGGACGGTTTTGAGGCCGGCATCAGACACTGACTACTTTATGGCCTCTAATTGCTCCCAAAAACAGAGAGAGAGAGAGAGAGAGAGAGAGAGAGAAGATCCCTCATCTCTTGCTCATTTGCTTCCTCCCCCAGAGCTCCAGGCACTCCAAGTTGGAGAAAGCAGACATCCTGGAAATGACCGTCAAGCACCTGCGAAACCTCCAAAGGGTGCAGATGACAGGTGAGTGAGTGAGTGAGTGGCAACCTTTCTTTCGGGTGGCAGGGCCCACTTTCACAACTGCCTTTTGTAATGCTTATAGTGCCAAGTCTGTCACCTTTGCAAAGGGAGGGGGGGGGGGGAGTCCTAGGATCATGAAACACGATTATCTGGGAGACTTATCCTCGCCTCCTGTCGGGTTTGTACTTTGCCCTTTCTCCAAGTAGACGTGCCTTTACCTGGAGGTATGCCAAGAGTCCTCATAGCAACCCTGAGAGGTAGGCAGAAAAATGCCTTGCCCAAGTCTTCTCCAGGGAGCTTTGTGGCTCCTTGGGGGCTTTAAAAAGGACCACGTCTTTCTGGACAAAGACCACCACTTGGCTGGCTTTTCTCCCTCCCTCTGGATTTACCTAAATCCACCCCAAAAAGCTTCGCAGCTGAGCAAAAGCTTTCAGCCCAGGTCTTTTGTCGCCAAACCTAGCTTGCAACATTGGCCGCTGTGAGTCAGCCAATCCTCCAGAAAAAGCCTACACCTTGCCAACTGCAAGACGTGTCAGCCGAGAAGGAGAAATGCCAGGGCTGGCATCTAGCCGCTCGCAGATTTCCCAGGGAAAAGGAGGGGAAAGGAATTTACCCACAGAGCTCAGAAAGGCTTTGAATTATTCCAGCAGCTAATCCCTCTCCTCTCTTCCTCCCTCCCATTTCTCTCTTGCAGCTGCTCTGAGTGCTGATCCCACCGTTCTAGGCAAATACCGGGCTGGATTTAACGAATGCATGAACGAAGTCACCCGCTTCCTTTCCACCTGTGAAGGCGTGAACACGGAGGTCCGCAGCCGCCTGCTGGGCCACCTCTCCACTTGTCTGGGTCAGATTGTGGCCATGAATTATCCTGCCCCGCCGCCCCCGCCGCCCCCTCCAGCCACAGGCGGGCAGCCAGCCCACATGGCCCAACCTCTGCATGTCCAGTTGCCAGGCCCGGCGGCAGGAGCTGGGGCGATGCCAGTGCCGTGCAAGCTGAACCCCGCCGAAGCCATGTCCCCAAAGGTCTACGGGGGCTTCCAGTTGGTGCCGGCGACCGACGGCCAGTTTGCTTTCCTCATCCCTAACCCAGCTTTCCCGCCTGGCACGGGGCCAGTGATCCCTCTCTACGCCAACTCAAACATGCCAGTTTCCTCTGGCAGCACGACGGCAACGCCTTCGGTCTCCCCGGTGCAAGGGCTCACGTCCTTCGGTGGGAGCTTAGCCTCCGTCTCCCAAGCTGGAGGAGAGCGCAGTGACACCGTCTGGAGGCCCTGGTGACTCTCCCCTGGCTTGGGCCTTTCTCCCCACCTGCCCCAACCCCTTTGACAAAAGACCCTGAATATATTTGAACTTGGCTCCGTTGTATGGAAGCAGGACTTCTGTGTTTTTTTGTTCCATTTGTAATCCCCCCCCCCATCCCCCCCAAGATCTCTATTTATTTGTTTCCAAAGGTTGGGATTTCAGTTTGTATTTTTACTCCTTTTTTTTAATTAAAACAAAAAACATTATGTGAAATATTTCAGTTTCTTTAAAAAAAGAGAGGAAAATCTTAGTTTTGTATCAGATATTCCCACATACTATGCCAAAGCTTCTCTGTGTGTGTCTGTGTATGAATCTGTGTATGCCTGAGGATTTTCTTGTTTTTAAAAGGCTGTTGGAAGATGTTTGTACAAATAAAGACTTTCTTGAACTAGCGGCGTTGGTGTGACGTTGGCAGGGGTTTCCAAGGCTGGGGAAGGAGAAGGAGGAAGCTGGCGAACAGCTACTCAAGCCAAGGCAAGTAAGGATTGGCCTCTAGGTGAGCAGATACCTGTGAGGTTGGTATTGAAGCGCCACAGATTTTGATGTGCCAAAAATGATTTATCCCACAACAGTTGTATATATACAGGCAGGTGAGCTAATGTATTGTTTTTAAAAGTGTCAGGGGCTTCTAATGCAGAAGCCAAGAGAGGCCCATATCAAGATCTTGCTTTAAAAGATGCTTTAAAAGATGGGATGGAGCAGGGACGTAGCCAGGACTTTAGGAAGGGGGGGTCCAGACTAAGTGCCACCATTATAATGGGGCTTGGGCGCAGCGGCATGCACCATTCATTTTTCTAATGGAAGGGGGGGTCCAGACCCCAAGAACCCCCCCACCCTTGGCTACGTCCCTGGATGGAGGGAGGCCAAAGAAGCCCAAGGCCCCAGTAACTTTAAAATACAAACAGCTTCATTTATATACTGCTTCATAGTGAACTAACAGTGCCTAAGTGGCTTACAACTCTAAGCTAATGCTTTGGATTGCTTAAAATGAACCTGGTTGGTTCTAAAGTGGGTTAATTTTAAATGTTTTTTGGGGGGGTTCCCTTTTAGAGGCATTTTTGTATGAGAGAGAAAATAAAGGTTGCTTCTCGCCAAAATTTTGCCTGGCATGCCTGCATAAATAATAACTTTAAAAGGTTCATATCTAGTCCGCTTACTCACAGGTTTTCATCAATCTTATGCAACCTTGCATGGTTTTCATGATCCAAATGTACAGTAGGACTGAAGAAACAACCAGCAGGTTGTGCTGTACTAGACTTTTCCCTCCTTTAACAGGCCAACAGCCCCACTTTTTAAAAACACATTCACTTTTTAAAGCTTTGCAAATGTTCAAAATGTGTTTTTAAGAAAGGAAAGATGCTTTCATTGTACAAGAGAAAGACTGACAACAGAGCCTTTTCAGTTCCCACTCTGCATCACCATCCTCACCCAGTTCAATGGGCATGTTTCAGTTCTGTCCTGAAGCAGGTTGCATTGACATGACTTGGCCAGGGGACCTACCAATTCCTATCCCAACATACCAGCTATATTGAGCTCCTTACCAAGGGTGAGTAATAGGTGGTCCTGCAGGTCTCAGACTACAACTCCCATCAGCCCCAATTATGAGGGATGAGAGGAACGCTACTCCATCAACCTCTGGATGGTTACATGTTGCTCACTCTTGTTCACTATTGGAGGGAAGGCTGGGAAGACAAACACACTTCTATCCTCAGTCCCGTTGCTGATTTTTTGTTCCTATATGTGGCTGGTGAGAAGCTTCAACTGCTTTTTACCCCCCCCCCCCCCCCCAGAAGATGCAGATACTAAACACACAAGAGCATGCCAGCCTATCTTGCTTTTGTCATTTGGCAATCCTGCTTCTCAAGAATGGTGCAGTGGGTAGGGATTGATAGATCCACGCTAGGAAAGTGGTCACAGGAGGAGGAGAAATGTTGGCATTGCCCCCACAAAAGGACTCTGCCCCACTGAGAAACTTTCCTCCAGTCCCCAAATGTCTAGCATTGCAGAGAATGAAAACGGCTTGCAACAAATACTCTTCTATTTGCTGTGTTCACATTCCCTTGCTAACTTTGCCTTTTCTTTGGATGCTCAAGTATTAAGTTACCTTAGTGCTAAAAATGTGGGATGGACAGAAAATTGCTTCGGGTACAGAATTCTTATTCGGGGATCCTAATGTCAATGTTTTGATTCCTTGCCTCATAGCTGCATCCCTGAACTGGGATGGATATTTGTTTTTTCCAAAATGCAAAACATCTCCCAAAGTGCACTTTCGCATCCCATTCTTCAAGCAAGAAAACTGTTTGTGGCTGAAACTCCAGAGCTAAATATATTCCTCTCCTTCTGCTCATAGTTGAAAGGAATTTCTGACTGGATTCCCACACGATGAGATACACATTAGGTTGCCTGTACTTGTCCTCTCCGTGCCTCTTGTAGGTGTTTGAAGTAAGGAGCATGTCTAGCTGCCAGTCATGGAGATTAGCAATGTTGCCAAAATTTGCGTTTCATAGCTTGGGAGTGTGACTTCTGAAAGCATGTAGTTTAGCACAACCACCCAGCAAGGTGTCCTACAGCATGGATCTGAGGTCGATTCAAGTGGTAGCTAGGGGCTCCATGTCGAGGGGATGGTGTATCTATTCTGGGTTTTAATCTGCAGTTTAAAGAAGCCATCCAAGGTGCTGAACATTATATACAAAATATGTCTGATGTTTCTGTTGTTGTGTGTCTTCAAGTCGTTTCCAGTTTATAGTGACCCTATCGCAAGCCTATAATAGAGCTTTCTTATCAAATTTCTTCAGAGGGGGTTTGCCATTGGCATCCTCTGAAGCTGAGAGAGTGTGACTTGTTACCCAAGTCACCCAATGAATTCTCATGGCTGACCCAGGATTCGAACCTTGGAGTCATAGTCCAATACTCAAACTGGCTCCCCAAACAGGTTCAGCACCTTCCAAAAAGTTTAAATTCAAACTAAAACCTGAAGTTGGATCTACAATCTCACTGATGTGGGAGCTGCCAGAAAACATGAGGACTCTCTCCTTTCCAGCCACAAAATTCTCAGCTAGTGGAAGCTGGAGGAAGTTTGAAGTTGAAGGAAGCTTCCTCCTATGACACTTGGCATACAGAGAAACAGTGCAATGTAATTGTAATGTTGTTGGCCCTGGCTCTTGGGAGATCCACATTCGAGTCCACCTTGAGTCATGATGCTCAGTGGGTGACCAACTCAACTTGACCCACCTCACAGCATGGTTTTTGCAAAGGGAAGGAAGGGGAACTATTTTGAGCTTGTTGGCAGAAAAGCTTGATATAAACGTGACAGATGAATAAATAAATAGTGTAACAGTCTTGCAAAAGAGCCTGTTGCAATGGGCAAGAAAGTAAAAGGAAGATCAACTTCCATTCAATGACGCAGGAGCAACCAATTGGCAGGAAGAGTTGGGAAAGGAGTCTGGAGATAATAAAGGTGGGTCCACATTGTTATGCTCCTAGTAGTACCACTGAGGTATGATAACTGTCTGAGAGGAGCTGGAAACTGAATCTGGAGTAAAATTTGGAGCTATTTTTGCAGGTGCGATTGGGTTGGGTGAATTCTTCTAATGTGACCCATCCAAAAAGGTGCCATTGACGCTCTCAAAAGCTTCCAATAGATGCAATTCATCCTTCTTTTTGGCCATAAAAAGAGTGGTCCAGGGGAGTTGGGGAGGGTAAGGGCCACAAAGAAAGTCCTGGGGAGGGGGGACATGTGGCCCTAGGCCTACACTTTGTCCATTCTTGATATGAAGATATAACAAAACAAACCAACAAACCATAACTCGGCTTTCGGCTGAAATTTACATCTCCTGTCATTCAACCTATTTTGTAGGGAGCTGGTTGAGAACAAAACACCCCACCCCTCTCTCTCTCTCTTTCTCACACACATACACACACACATAGAGAGATGCATTATGCTGTGTGTGTCTTCTTTTCTCTTGTTCAGCAAGCTGGGGGTTAGTGGGAAAAGTTACCCTCCCTCCCACCTTATAGGAGGGCCAGGCAGAGACCAGCCTTGGCCTCTTTTGTGGAGAAGGGTAATTAAAAGGTATAAAAGGTCTCATTGAGTATGCAGCGGGCTCTTTTGCAAGGCTGAGGGCCTATTGAGACGCCTGGGAATGCAGCGCAGAAGGGTTAAATGTGCCTCTTTGCCTGCTTCCCACCCACCCACCCCAGAAGCCCCCTTCTCATTGACAGGGTGAGATGGACTCTCATGCTCAATGGTGTTGTAAATTCAATCGCCTGCCTTCACAATGCCTACCTCATAAAGGAGAATAATTCAGCCCTGTTCCTTTTTCTTCTTCTCTCACTCTCTCTGTCATCCCTCTTACCCCCCCCCCCCCCCCCCCCCCCCCCCCCCATCGCCCGCCCACCCTGTTCCTCCCACTTCATCCATGGTACAGCAAGGAGGGAAAAGAATGGAGGAAAAGGCAATTTTGCCACCCATTAGGACATGGGCACACACAGCAAACATATGAATCCCGGCCAAAGGGAAAGCGATTGCAACAAGGCCTGGCAGCTGCAGAGAAATGAGCGGTTTGGAAATTGGCCTTGGTGGGAAAATCTACAAGATGGAGAAGGGAGGGAAGAGGCAGATCTATGCAGGGAGGTGTGTTGTGGGTGGCTGCTTCAGGTAGCAGTAGCGCTAGCAGTAGCACCACCAACAACAATATAATTACTGATGCTACTCTGGATCCAGTGGTGATGGATGACCTGGGAGCAGTTCCAACACAACTGATTGAAATCGCCACAGATAGGAGCAAAGTCGCAATTACAACAAGCTCTATGTGGCTTAGGTCCAGGCTATCTGGCAGACTGTATCTCCCCTTGTCCTGGCCCTGAGATTTTCAAGAGACGTTCTTCTCACAGTCCCATCCCCTTCACAGTCAGAGTTGGAGGGGACATGGCAGCTTTGAAGGCCAATGCAATTCCAGGCTGCATTAATGGAGGTATAGAGTCTAATCAAGGGAAGTAATAGTGCAACTCTATTCTGCTTTTGTCAGGCCTCACCTGGAATACTGCATCCAGTTCTGGGCACCACAATTCAAAAAGGATGTTGAGAAGCTGGAGCATGTCCAAAGGAGGGCCAACAACATGGTGAAGGGTCTGGAAATCATGCCTTATGAGGAACGCTTTAGGGAGCTGGGTATGTCCTGCCTGGAGAAGAGAAGGTTAAGAGGGGACATGATAGCCCTGTTTATGTATTTGAAGAGATGTCATATGAGGCTGGAGCAAGCTTGTTTTCTGCTGCTTCAGATAACAGGACAAGGAGCAATGGATGCAAGCTACAGGAAAAGAGATTCCACCTAAACATTAGGAAGAGCTTCCTGACAGTGGGAGCTGTCTAATAGTGGAACATATTCTCTAATTAATATCTTAAGATTAATTCTTCTTGCACCAGGCTCTACTTTTCTTACCATTTCCACTTTGGAAGCCCTCCTTCACTATCATCCCAGTGCTGAGGCTGCCCCATAGCACAAGACCGTTTTCAGTTGTTAACAGAAAGGAAGCAAGGAGGGAACTATACTTGTCTCCTTAGGGAAAGAGTTCCCAAGACTGGGAGCAGCCACCAAACAAGCCTGAGAGGGTTGTTTGGACAAAGAGAAGGGCCTCTCCAAATGATCTTAAAGCTCTAATGGGCTTATAAAGCCCATTAGAGCTCATTTGGGGCCCTGCCACTGGAAAGTCTCCCTCTAGTTACCACCCACTTTACCTTGGGCTTCAAAGAAGACCTCAACACTCATGGAGACTGGTATGAGACGCTCCTTTAGGTGCATTTGTCCGAAGCTAGAGCTCAAGGGATAAAAGACACACTCCAATACTTTGAATTGTTCTTCAGAACAGACCAGAAGCCTGTGTTCCACTGATATGAACTGACTAACAAATACATTTTGAAACATTGCGTTTCTGAATAGTCTTCAAAAGGCAGATCTGCATGGGATACATTACCAGTCTTAGAGCATGGGAAACTGTGATAGGCAACCCTTTCGGATTTAGAAGCAAGGGCTGTCTTGAATATTTTCAGTCTGCAATGTGGAATATTAATTACCTTTAAAGACCTGTCCAGAAATACAACAAAGTTCAAGTCTCATTGGTATCACGAAACCCAGATTTAAAAGGCACTACCAAGTTCAGCTGCCTGGGTTTTTATAGCTAGAAAGCATATGGATTGGAAGAAAATGTCACTTTTGTCTTTCAGCTAATCTTATGTAACGTTTGGCAGAGGGAGAGGAAGCTGACATATATCTGTAGCAGAAAGTAGCATATGCTTTCTGTTTTGACTCTACAGATTAATCAGGACAAACAATTTAAATCTGCAATTAAACTATTTGCAATGACTGTTCCACCAATTTGCCCCTCTCTACTAATACTAAAACCTAGTACCCTCTATTGAAGCTAAATTGTAGCAGATTACTTCAGAGAAGGCACAGAAGTGGATGTCTTCAAATGGGGTCTGGGCTGCTTCCTTTTGGGCACGCTTTCGCTGGAGATCCTGCATTGAGCAGAAGGTTGGGTTTGGTGGCCCATGAGTCCCCTTCCAATGCTATGATTCTATGACTCTCTAAACTGCATCTCTACATCTTGGATGCTTCCCATGTTGTCATCAACAACAGTAAGTTAGAACTATGTACATAATTAATAAAATCACTAAGCAGGGTGAAGTAACAGGGTAGTTGTCCATGTTTGGTGAAAGTCCAGGGAAGTGAGTAAGTGTTGGGACCTGCAATAGTAAAGATAATTATGGCTTTTGTCATACCTTGTGGAGGAAGGTTGCTTGAACTGACGGCCACAACTTTTCTGTGGTGAGTATATGCCACAAGTAAGGTCCAAAGTTTGTGATCATGCCACTCTATGGAGACAGTGCAGTTCAAGGGGCGGCAGGTCGTGATTTGCTTAAAATGATCATTTGTAAATAGCTCATGAGACATGACTACATAGAGCCAGAACTCTGGCAGGCAATAACCTTCCACTTTTTGAATGTAATGTTCTGGGGAAATGTATCTCTTAGGTACTAGGAGGGCATGCATTGTGGTCTAAAGAAACTAGACACACACACACTGTTGCTAATGGGGAAGACCTCATGCAAGTGAAATCAGTGAACAGTAGATTTGGAATACATAAAATAGACACATAAAATGAAAGGACTTCACACAACACCTAATTAAGGTATAAAATTTACCACTGTTGGCTAAGATTGCTTTAAAGAGGAATTAGACAAGTTCATGTGGAACAGACAACTACCCCGAACAACTGCATGGAACATCTATTTTTGAATTGTGCTCTGCAAGTGGGGACTTCCAGGAAACATCTGACTGGTCAATTAGATTTGGGATTAAATTGTGAGGTAGACAACTGTGGTCCTCCAGACATTTTTTACTTTAATGATTCCTTTTCATTGGATATGCTGGCTAGAGCCAATGGGAACTGTAGGTCAGTTGGACAATTGGCCATCCCTGCACTGGGTGAATCTTTGGGACCTTTCTTGGACTCATCTTCAGCCACTGACTGAGCCTTTGAATCTCAATCCACCATCCTAAACTGATTAGTCTGACTGACCAGTGGAGGATGGGTGGTGTTCCAGATGTTACCATCAGGGGCTAGCCTGAAGAAGAAGAGCCCTCCCTCCCTAACTGTCATCATTCGGCCTCTGGAGGAGAGAGAGGCTGGCTCAGTACCCTCAGGGGCTAGCCTGAGAAAAAAAGAGCCCCTCCCTCCCTAACTGTCATCGTTCGGCTCTGAGGGAAGAGAGAAGGCTGGCTCAGTACCATCAGGGGCTAGCCTGAAGAAAGAGGCCCCTCCCTCCCTAACTGTCATCGTTCGGCCTCTGAGGGAGAGAGAAGGCTGGCTCAGTACCATCAGGGGCTGGCCTGAAGACAGAGGCCCCTCCCTCCCTAACTGCTCGCCCGCCCGCTTTCCACCTGGGCAGGAGCGGCCCAGAGAGACTCTTCCTTGCCGCCGGAGCGGCATTTCTCCAGGAGGAGGGGCTGGTGAGAGCGGCCTCCATAAAGCCGGCTCGCCGGCTCCCCCGAAGACGCCGCCGCCTGCCCGTTTTCCACCTGGGCAGGAGCGGCCCAGAGGACTCTGCTTTTCATTTTGTTTTGTAAACCGCCGTGATCATAGGAACGGCGGTATATAAATAAAATTTCAATCAATCAATCAATCCATGATCATTCTGGTGGGACTGATGGGGCCTGGGAGGCTACATGTCTCCTGCCATTCACAGCAATTGCTGGATTTTTGTTATTAACTGGCATCAAGTCAACTTCAACTTATGACAGCCCCATGGACAGTGAAGAAAGTGGCTAAGAAGAAAATCAACTCATTCCAACTGTGGTGTTGGAGAAGAGTGCTTAGGATACCACAGACAGTGGAAGACACTCACTTGGAGTGTGGTAGAGTCTCTTTCGTTGGAGGTTTTTAAACAGAGGCTAGATGGCCATCTGTGGGGGGTGCTTTGATTGTGAGTTCCTGCATGGCAGAATGGGGTTGGACTGGATGGCCCTTGGGGGTCATTTATTTATTTATTTATTTGGCGTATTTATATCCCATGCTTCAGCCAAAAGGCTCTCAGAGCGGCTTACAAATTGGTTATTAGACATTTCCCTGCCCTCAGGCTTACCATCTAAAAAGACAAGACACAAAAGGAGAAAGGAATGGCAGTGGGGAAGGCGTTCAAGTCCAGCAGATTTTCTGTCCCTCTGAGTCCTGGACCAAGGCAGATGGACTGAAGGGAGGTCCATTCTTCTTACTCTGGTCAGACCCAATGGAGCTGGCCTGCCCTTCTCTCCCTCTGGATGATGGTGGATGGAGGGAAGGCCCTT
>NC_056528.1:4082563-4171879 GCF_019175285.1 Sceloporus undulatus | reverse complement strand
CTTCTTTTTCAGGCTAGGGCTGATGGAGCTGGCCTGCCCTTCTCTCCCTCTGGATGATAGTGGACAGGGACATAGCCAAGGGGGGGGGTTCTTGGGGTCCGGACCCTCCCTTCCATTAGAAAAATGAATGGTGTGTGCTGCTGTGCCGCCGCACCCAAGCCCCATTATAATGGTGGCACTTAGTCTGGACCCCCCCCTTCCTAAAATCCTAGCTACGTCCCTGTGGTGGATGGAGGGAAGGTCCTCCTTCTTTTTCAGGCTAGGGCTGATGGAGCTGGCCTGCCCTTCTCTCCCTCTGGATGATGGTGGGTGGAGCCCTTCTTCTTCTTCAGGCAAGGTCTGATAGAGCTGGCCTGCCCTTCTCTCCCTCTGGCTGATGGTGGATTCTAGGACTCTATTCCTGGAGTGTGGATGCATCCCAGGCCTGCTGCCCTGGAGCAGGCGGTGCAAGGCAGCCTCCCTGCCTCCCTTTCTTGGCCGCTGGGCGCCTTGGCTGGAGGTCGTGAGAACGGAATGGCTCCCTCCTGCCTTTCCTTCGGCAGCCTGCGGCCGGGCGCACAGCCAAGCCAGCCAGAAATTCCCTCCAGGCCTGGGCTGATGCTGTGGCTGATGCTGATGCTGCGGGCGGTGGCGGCGGAGGCGGCTGCTGGCTGGATGGCTGGCTGTTTGGCCGGATGCCTCTGGCTCTTGGCAAGCAAGGCAGCTCTGCTTGAGCCGCCCACGCTGGGCCAGGAGGGAGCTTGACCCAGAAGGAAGAAAGGAAGGAAGGAAGGAGATGGTACTGGTCGCAGGCACACCCTGACACTGGATTTGGGGGTTTCCCCCCCCTCCAGGGTGACCCCATGTCCTCACAGCCTAGGAGGAGGATGTGGCACTGCAAAGTGTAGGCCCTTCAAGAGGAAATGGAGGCCTTGACAAAACAAAAGCTAGCAACACACCAGAGATTTTGCTGGACTCTCCTTCTTTGGAGGTCTTTAAACAAGAGGATGGATGGCCATTTCCCGCTCTAGGATTCTATGATATGATATGATATGATAGATGATAAGATATGAAGGGGTATCATATTGAGGATGGAGCAAGCTTGTTTTCTGCTGCTCCAGAGAATAGGAACCGGAACAATGGATGCAGGAAAAGACATCCATGTGTTTTCGAGTGAGTCATGCCTTCTCATGATGTGGCCAAAGTAAGATAGCCTCAACTTGATCATCTTGGTTCCCAAGTGGAGTTCTGGTTTGACCTGATCAGGGAC
Source organism: Sceloporus undulatus (assembly GCF_019175285.1). Lineage (NCBI taxonomy): Eukaryota > Metazoa > Chordata > Lepidosauria > Squamata > Phrynosomatidae > Sceloporus > Sceloporus undulatus. Next base: position 4,170,630 of record NC_056528.1, on the reverse strand, counting down.
CCATTTATTAATCTTTTTGGCTGTCCACAGTATCCTCAGCACTCTTCTCCAGCACCAGATCTCAGTAAATGATTAAGTGCTGGAAAATAGCAAGGCAGCAATTGTAACCCCCCTACCCCTCTCTGAAAGAATAAAGGCTGCCTGAGATCTATCCTGGGTGTGCTTACTTGGGAGTAAAAGGTCCTTAACACCTGGAGGGCACTGCTACATGGACCCTGTGCTTGCAAGAGTCTTTATGGATTTATGGTCACATGAATGATTATGGGTGGGGAGTAAGTAAGCAACATTAATAACAACCTGTCTGGCAATGTTGACCCCCTCCCTCTGCAAACACAGATCCAGGGGCCTTGATAGCATGTTGACCCCCTCCCTCTGCTGATGGCAGGAGGATGTTGGGAACTGTAGTCTCCCCAAAGTAACTTTCTCCAAGCTCAGCCTTTTGAGTAAATGGGTGTAGTATTGACCTGTAGAGCTGTGGTCCTACATAGGCTGCCTGCCATTAATGCTTAGCTTATTGAAATGCACATGCATCAGACAGAACTACAATCCCTGGCTTTTAGTGCCCCCAAAACAAAATCCCAAAAGCAGTTAGTAATGGTCTGTATCACAAAAAGGGGGCTGCTTCTCTCCCCCTCCTTCAAGCATTGCCAGGAAGAAATGCCATTGTATACAGTGGGACTGACTTATTTATAAAGACTATAAATACCTCTGAGGATGCAGGCATACAGACTGTATTTGCACAGAAGAGAGTGGTCTACCTTGGCTTTGGTGGCTTTAAAAGGGAGTTGCACAAATTAGTACAAAACAGAGCCATTAATCTCTCTCACCTATAATACCATGGGGTCTAGAACATCTAGCCAGATGTGAATAGGAACCCCCCTGCCATATTAGGTACCTGAAATCTCCATGCTCAGAGACCATATGTCTCTGAGAACCAGCTGCTGGATTCAAACATCAAGGAATAACAATCTGATCATGGGTTCTCAAGGGTCATCTAGCTGTCCACATCAGAAAGAAGATGCAGGACTAGCATGAACCTAAGACAGGAGAACCTGTTTACTCTGAAGGAGGGCACATTGTGTGGATTCCAAATTTTAAAAAGCACAGGATCAAGTAGTAAGAGGAGGGAGAGTTTGGACTTCACATTGTACAGAGATCTTTATAATACCCTGCACTTGTCATAAATAATCCCTTCTGCATTAGCATTAACAGTGCAGCACCCTGAACGTCCTCTGCATCTGGCAGCAGAAAGAACTGCTTTGTGGGATCAGACCAATGGACAAACTTGTCCAGCAGACTGACTCACATTCGCCAGCCAGGAGCTGTTGGTAAGCAAACCATGCAAGCAAACCCCCTGTTTTTGTTGTCATTTCCAAAAACCTCTGTATACTTCTGCAAGAAAGGCTGGACTTCCATCAGTTGGGATGTTCCATTTAGACAGGATGACAAACTGTAATTGGTAGACTTGTTAAGTTGGTTTAATTTAGGCTTCTACAACAACCCTCAAATGGGTTAAATGCCCATCATATCCTGCCAGCATGGATAGAGGTGATTCTATCTGTACCTCCTCTGTAGTCTAAGCCATCTATGGTGTCAAGTTGGAAAAGGATGGACTGCTCCTTTCAACAACACCCTGCCCACACACACTTTGAACAGCCGTTCTGTGGCTGGTGGAGAGGATGTGGGAGTTGGTGCAACATCCTGAAATGCCCTATAGCCAGGCACAGACCAATGGCAACCAACAGCAGAGTTCAGGGGATAAAGCAAGAAGCTTCTCTGATCCCCTGCACTCCCCATTAATTGTGAAATGGCCTTTCAGGGGAGCTATTGCAACTAAACCATGAGTCCAGGGGAGCCTTTGGTCATTGTGGGGGGTAGAAGAGAATACCAACCTCTGTTGCTGCAACAAACAACAACAACAATTTATGTTTGCATATATCACTAAGGGGATTCCAGCTATAGGGCATAGCTGGCAAATTGGGAGGAGGCCACCAGGTTAGATGGATTTTAAAGGAATTGAGACTAATCCAGGAAGGAGGAGAAGTCTCTAGGAACTTCTCAGTATCAGATTCTAAAGAGTGTTGTGAGTTGCATGTTTGGTCAGAGACAAGCTGCCTAGAGATTTCTGCTTTGCCACTGTTGGGAACAGAATCCAGACGAGATTGACCTAATCTTGGTTTAGACAGGATGAGTCTTTTAACTGATCCAGAAAAGCCATTCTTGTATTTTCTTGTGGCTCCTGTTGGTACAATTGATATTTTACTAGTCAGATTGCCCAAGCAAGTAGAGACGAGGCTCTCCAAATGTTGCATTTAGCTGAAGGTTGCACTGAGCAAAGAAGGGAGAGGAAAAGGCCCTGATCCCAGGAGTGGTCGCCACAGGTCACAGCTGGGCAAGTGGTGGGCAGATTTACTCAAGCCATTAATTTGATTAATTGAAAAGAAGTCCCTCCAGAGAAGCAGCCGTGTTCTCCTGGGTCAGAGGAGGTCACCATGCTCAAGCACTCAATCAGGATTTTCTCTTAGGCCAAAGGGGATTGGAATGCCGGCTCTTTCAAAGCCGGGCAGATTGGCGCCAAATTTCTTGCTTCGCTGCCTGCCTCTTCTGTCGGGCTGGACCCAATGCACCCGCCATTACAAACAAAAGGCAGAATATCCGGCCCAATTTGGCTTGTGTCTCCCACCAATCCCCATACAAAAGGAAACGGGCACAAAATAAATAAACCAGCTTGTGTTCCATCTGTAGCCTTCCTTGAAGGGCACTTTCCCTAGCAAGACCAGCTGAGAGGATTTACAAACCCTCCTGCAAACGTAAGTGTGCCCCTTTCCCCATCTCTGGCAGCTGACTGTTGTTCTGGGTATCTGTGCCACCACTTCTCCTCCCCACCTCCATGGGTCTGGGCTCCCTCTGGCGGCGATGTCTGGAATCCATTGGTGTTGTTGCTGGACTGGCAGCCGTTCTTTCGATCACCGCAATGCAGTAGTTGGTTTAATTCGGATGGCATGGTCCCTATTCAAAAAGGACTGGGCTACTCTTCCTCCAAGTCCATGTTTCTACATCCTGGTTTCTTCTCAACAATTCTGCAACCTGCCTGGCTTCTCAAACTTCCTGACCAGGCTGTATTAAAAACATGGGAAATGCCCTTGCGATGCCCTCCTCTGGGAGGGGAACACTAAATCCTCCTTGCTGCTTTAGGTCAATTACAGTGTTGGATGCCATTCAGAAATGCTTTATTGACAGTTCCACAGTTTAGAGGCCTTGTTACATCACAGGGCCAGGGATAGTCTTTATAGAATCATAGAATCATAGAGTTGGAAGAGGCCGCAAGGGCCATCCAGTCCAACCCCATTCTGCCATGCAGGAAATCCAAATCAAAGCATCTCCGATAGATGGCCATCTAGCCTCTGCTTAAAGACCTTCAAGGAAGGAGACTCCACTACACTCCAAGGGAGTTTGTTCCACTGTCGAACAGCCCTTATTCTTCCAGTGAAGAGGGATCATGGGAGTTACAGACCCAAAACATCTGGGAGCCCATCTCTACAGTGTCTATCAATGTGTCTCCAGTATATCTGTCAGGAATCTTTTCCCCTGGATTGAACTTGGGACCTTTGGAGGCAATTGTACAATTGTTTTCCAGTTGTACTAAACATGATGCTGAGGCTCCAGTTCCTGACCACTAGACAGTTTACTCAGCCTCCTTTCAGCACTCAGCCTCCTCTAAAATAAGGATGGGATAATTGTGAACACATTTTGCAATGACTCTCCTGCAATCTTCTCATTCTTGATCTTCCTCACTTTGTGACACACATCTTAGCGTTATTCTTGCACTTCAGCTCCTGGCTCTTTTTCTTGCTCTGTGCTTCAGTCTCCAGCTCTGTGCTTCTGCAGCTGCCTTGAAGAATTCTCTTATGATGACAACCAAAGTTCCATCAGATTGCATTTGAGGAAACCATGAGCAAGTCGACTTGCTGTACTGTCCTTGGAAGAGACTCCCATTCCTAGTACTGGCTGAGAGATTCTGGGAGCTGTGCTCCCCAAAAGCAATTTTTCCAAGCTCTGATTATAGGCTACGTAACATTTGATTGGTGAAAACAGCAGGCCTTATGTAGGCAGGCAGAAGCTCTCTGGATTTTAGCCAGGAGACTTTATAGCTCTGCCTTGAAATACCAGGGCCAAGCCCTGTACTGGGAGTATGGTGGCATATAAATAAACATAAACATAAACATAATAAGCCTGGCATCTTTTGCATGCAAAGCTTATACTCAACTACTGAGCCACCGACCTCCAGTGACAAGACTCCTATACATCTCTCCTTGTCAGAATAATGAAATTGCTTTTGAGCATGTGAAGGGTATTTTCCCCACCTAAATGACATCCATTCTCCATACATTTAGGGTTAGGACAGAACTTCCTCTGGTCAAAGTGTTTCAAAAAATGAAATGTTGTGGCAAGGAAGTTTTTCTTTTAGGTGCCACGAGGCAGTACAATAGTGTACGGCTCTGGCTATTTTTGGTTGGGCAAAAAGGGCAATCGTTTTAATTATGCTAGCAGCACACCTCCAACGAAAGGCTACCCTTCTTCCAGGCAAGCCTTTCAAAGAATGCGTCCAATGGAAAGAAAGACTGTTAAAAGGCTGGACAAAATACTATTGCAGGCGGCAGAGGAGTCCATATTAACAAATTTGTAAGCTGGTGTGTGTCTGTCTGATCCAATCTGGCTTTCTGGCAGCTTTCCGGGGCTAAAATAGCTGACATATCCTGACAGATCTGTTTGCTACTGACGCCTTTACCATGATCAACTGACTGGGACAGGTGAAGGATTCTTAAACAGTGTGGGTGGGATGGGGCAAAAAGCAGCAAAGCCCCCTCCTGACACGTAAACTTAATTAGCAGCACCGAGGGATTGTATTTATCATGGGCTCCTTGCAGGCAAGCAGACTGCTCACAGGTTTATGGTTCCAGGGAACGTTAAGGCTGTTTATGTGTCTGGCTGTCTCAACTGAAGGCAAAATTTATCTGGAGGAGATAACAGCAAGTCTGTCTGGAGCAATTCCTTCAGCGCAGGGAAACAGATAGGGGAAGTGTGGTTTTGGGACTGTGCATTTGTTTTGTAACTGAACTGAATGGCTCCTCTTTGTTTCAAATTCTTTGTCATACAGCATGCTGTCTTTGGGTGCCGAGGGGGTTTGTTTTCATTATGCTGTCCATTGCAATTTATTCCTTACTAAGGCTCTCTCTCTCTCTCTCTCTCTCTCTCTCTCTCTCTTTCTCTCTGGCTTTGCTTCGCGAACGAAGATTCAGGAAGGACTCATCCCGCGCTTTCTACAAGCGCGTTGGTGACTAAAAAGGCCAATCCGGGATAAACAGGTCCGGTTGCAGAAAGCACAGCAGAAAGTCTCCTTGGGCGATGTTTCCGGGTTGTGGTTCTTTCTGCGTTGTCGTTTCTCTTCGAGACTCGTTCGCCGTGAGCTTTCGAAAAAGGCTGCAACATCGTGGATAGTGTGTCTCCATGCCTCCCGATGTGAGGCCAGGATGGACCATTGTTGGTGATCAATTTGGCCAAGCCTGAGATGTTGTTTCAGGGAGTCCTTGCATCTCTTTTTTGGGGTGCCCCTCTTACGCTCTTGACCTGTGGCGCATTCCTACTAAGGGTAGGAAGGGCTCAATAGCAGGTCAGCTTTTGAAGGTGTCTTTTCCCGCCACAAGTGCCCTGGACATTGCATTGTTCCAGGACAACTGTGAAAACTGAAAATTTGTGTCACTTACAATATTTGTGCACATCTTGTCTAATACGTTGGGTCTAGTTACTATTACAATATGTCCTTCTAACAAAGTTTCTTCTTCTGTGTGCTCTCTGAACAAAAATTCACAGTATTGGAACCACCGCACAACCTTCACGAAAGCTGCTGCTTCGTTTTAAACCAACTTTGCTACTACCAAGACAGCTTGGGTTACATTAATAACCGTTGTCAGCTATTTTAACAGGAGGAAGTGAACAGGGAGACTTGAATGACAAGAAAGGAGCATCAGAGAGAGAACTAGCCATATATACCCTCTCCTTTGGCAGACTGACCTTGTGCAGCATTGTACACACACATGCACATGCCACCGCCACACACACACACACGTAGACAACTCGCTGAGGAGTCGGGGTTGTATGGATTCATTTTCTTCACCATTTGCCAAAGGTCATGTTGTCTCACGGTGTTAATAAGCAGTTACCAAGTGACATGCCATCGTGGCAGAAATGAATAGAAGGAAGAAGGAGAGAGAGAGAGTGCAAATTTTCTCCATAGAGATCGCACCGGTAGGTATCATAACCACAAATCAGGAGGCATGTGTTTTAACAGCTTTGATACAGGGCCAGTAGACCTTTTTATACAGCTCACTCAAACCGGGTCATGGCTGTCTTCACTCAAAATTAAGAGACACTACAATGGGCACCTTAGCCTAGGTACCACAGACAGGGATTCTTGTGGGGTGGAAACACGAGTTGCCCTGCTTCTCGAGTTGTTCTTATGCTTCCCATGCGTCAAATGCGCCTCCCCCACAGGAGCCATTCCAAGACATCCCTCCCTCCTCTCTCCATCAAACCTGACATTCTGCAGATCCTTTACATTCCATTGACCTGAAAAATTTCTTTCAGATTGTGCAGGTTTAAGAATAATGCCTTTTCCAGTGCAGTCCTTTGCATGGCTCCTTAGAGGGGGGGAAACCCTACTGAATTCAGTCACATTTACTCACAGGTAACTTAAGTAACATGACAGGCAACTTGAAGGTGCAAACATACAAAGGTTTGTACAGCTTCCATAATTTGAGTATTTAAATCTGCTTTGTACTTTTCAACTATAGAAAGAGCCTTGCAAGACAAGACCAAGTAGATTTTTGTGTTTTTTTCGGGCTATGTGGCCATGTTCTAGAAGAGTTTATTCCTGATGTTTTGCCAGCATCTGTGGCTGGCATCTTCATTCTTCTGAAGATGCCAGTCACAGATAATGGCAAAACATCAGGAATAAACCCTTTTAGGACATAGCCACATAGCCCCAAAAAGCCCACCAAAATCTATGGATGCAGTAAGCTTTGGTACTGGAAGGAAAGGGACTCTCCACACATGAATTAGAGTTACCAAATCAAAAACTATGGTATTAAAATTGTAATTTCAAAGTTTCAGTTACAAGTATTTGAACGTTAGCCCCATCACAAATGGACAGGCTTTCATTCAGAGAGAAAAAACACATTTTAGATGGGAATCCTTGAAGTGGCGTTTACCATTTATTTCTCATTAGGAAATACGACATTCAGAGCAAAGCTTGACCCCACTTGGCAAATCCTAATACATTTTCAAAGTGCTGTCTTTATTATCAGGGAGCCAGTGTGGTACAGTGGGTTAGCTGTTGACAGTGATGGCGAACCTATGGCACACGTGCCAGAGGTGGCACTCAGAGCCCTCTCCGTGGGCACATGTGCCATTGCCCCAGCACAGAGTTTGCCAGAGTTTGTTACTAGAAAGCCAGAGGGACATGGCACTTTGCAATAAATAAGTGGGTTTTGGGTTGCAGTTTGGGCACTGGGTCTCTGAAAGGTTCACCTTCACTGGACTAGGACTTTGGAGATTAGGGCTCAAATCCTTTCTCAGCCATAGGAAGACATTGGGTGACACTGGACAAGTCACACTCCCTCAGTCTCAGAATAAGGCAATGGCAAACCTCCTCTGAAATTTTTTTTTGCCAAGAGAATCATCATAAGTGAGAAACTCTTGGAAGGCACACAACAACAACAACAATAGCGCATTATTTCCAGATGCGCTTGTTTTAAGGGGAGAGGAAAAGATGTTCTGACTCTGCCCTGGGGCTCTAGGAAGGTCAAAGTACTGCAAGAGAAATGTACACTTCTTCCAAACTTCCCCAGTCAGCACAGTTCACTGGAGGCCCTGGCACTGGCCCACAACCAGCTCCTTGGGGCACCACCATGCAGGATTTATATCACTCCCCACCCAGCCCCCCGAAATTGTGTGCGCACTTTCTCTCCATTTGTGCCCATCTCAAACACGAAGCTGCTCCTTCCTCTTAATGAGAAGTTAAGCTGCTATAGGAAATCGATTCTCTGAGAGCACAGCACGGCTCGGCTCTCCAGCAAAACCCTCTGAGGTTTCATACAGGAAACCTCAGAAACCTTAGAAGCCAGAAAGCTTTTAAAAGCATTTACGATCAAAAAGCCAAGGTGAGCGAGAGAGAGAGAAAGAGAGAGAGAGTCAACGTCTCCCAAGCAGGATGTACCTCTTGGAGACAGATGGTCGGCTGGGTTTCAGGGAAGCCCGCGTCATCTTCTAAGGCCTGACCTCTGGGGTGGTCAGACCTGAACTGAAAATGGCCTTTGCCACACCAAGCGCCAAGAACAACACTTTGTTTCCAACTTCTTAGGAAATGCATTTGGGGTTGTTCACACGTGTTGTTTTGCAATGCAGTTACTGTATATACTCATGTATAAGTCTAGAAATTTAGATCAAAAAATTGACCCCCAAAACCTGACTCAACTTATCCACAAGTACTATATCTTAACTCTTATTTAAAAGAAGGAACCATCTCCTGGTGAAAAGCAAGAATATAATATGCAAAGCACTGACTCCTTCTATTCTTTCATCCATCCATTTTTAAGAGTAAGAAGAGTTATGTCTGCTGGAATGTCAAAGTTCTTTGACATTGGATGCATCCCGTGTGATAAACTCCTATCTCTCAGCCTGACCCACCTTTGTTCTGGAGATAAAGCAGAGAGGAGGAGAGATATGTACACTGCCTTGAATTCACTGGAGGAAAAGCCGGATATAAATCTAAAAATAATAAAGAAGAATAGAATCCCTGAACCCAAATCTGCCTACTCCTGTTGTAATATACAGATCCAATTGAAGAAAACATTATCAAGCTATGCAACAAGCGACATAAACTAATTCCCAACACTTGGTAAGGGACAGCGGTTTACTGTCACAGTAACAGGTCCAGGGGAGTAATTGCTTTTTAAAAGTAACTTTCCAAGTTCTCCATCAGCCACCAGTGCCTTTCCATCACCACCACCACAACAATAATGAACCCCCATGTGATGACAGAGACACCCCCAGGAAAAGCCCACTCCCACTGTTGTGTCCTATATCTCCAGGTAAACAGGATCACTAAAGAGTGCTCTTTTCTGCAACCAAGCAGAGAAAGCAGGAGGAGGGGGGGATCAGCTAAATTGCTCCCTTAATGTATGGATGATGAGACCCTCTCCCACTGATGGCCTGTCAGGCGAAGCTTCAGCCACGGGTGCTGGACAGGAAGAGGAGCTCATACATAACCAACTTTCCCATCAATCACAAATATCGTTATATGTGGGCCTGGCTTGACAGCTTTGCCCTCGCCGTCACCAGTGATTGACTCCTCCATGAATTGTAGAATATGAAATGCAGATGGAAGATTAGTGGCTGTAAAGAAGCCAGCATGCCCTCGCCAGGAATGGGAAGGATAAAGCACTTGGGAGGTTTTCGGCTTTTTTGTAGGCGAAGGGAGGCAAGGAAGGGAAGGGAACGTGAACAGAGATTTATAGAGTTATGTGTGGTTGGTAATAGGCTGAGAGTGTTCCCTCCTCCAACATCTGTCCTCAGAAACACTGGCACTCAGAGTTATTCCAACACAGCTGACTGGCACCAGATTCATAACTTGGAAAAGAAGTGCTACTTCACATCATAAGTAATTTATGAGATTCAGTAACGGATGACATACCCTCCGACATTTCAAATAGGAAAACCGGGACACATGTCGCCAAGCTACATCTGGGGAAGATCGGGGTGGCAAAAAGTTATTAATGAGAAAGGACACAAAAGCTACAACAGGCTGCAGTAGTTTGCTTTTGCCTGAGGCTACAGGGAAGGGCAAGACTTCGCCTTGCATCACCTCCCAGCCCCGATGAGTTAACTGAGTGCATTTTTGCACTCTGAACTCAGTTTGCAGGATTTGACATAAGCTGAGGATAAAGGGAGAGAATGAGAGGAGGAAGAGAAACAAACTGGGACATTTTAAAGCAGCTGAGAAAGTGGGATGATAGAGGATTAATTGGAACTATCCCTATCATACTGGGACAACTGGAGGGTTTAAGATGATGGTCCTTTTTGTAAGCAGATAAAAAAAATTATAATCCCAGTTTAGATGAGGATAACATCCCAGTACAATTCTGGTATTCTATGTTGAAAACAGACACTCTAACCCTGTGTTATATGTCCTCTGCAAAGAATTACACAAACTGATGGAAGATGCAAAGAATTACACAAACTGATGGAAGATGGGTCTTATAAACCACAATTAACAACACATAGTTGTGGTGAGAATAAAATGAAGAAGGAGAGGAGAGTTATATTTTGCTACTTTGAGTTTACCGGATCAAAGGTGGGATTTAAACGTAGATGGAGTGTAACTACGTGAGGGCATTGCTGTGATAACTAAATGAAACTTCTCCATTCTAAGGCAGTATATCTTTTGAGGAGTTTATCACATGAAGATCGGGAGTTTATCCTGTGAATATCCCAGAAAAACCACGTAATTACATGAAATGATTTCACACAATGTCGCACAAAACCCACAAAACAAAGAAGCATTAACGCGTATCTTTTTACTTTCAGGATTTCAGTGACAATGCATTTCCGACATCATTTTATTTGCGCAATTGTGTGTGATAACCATTTGCCCAATTCTTGCAATTTTCACTTTATTTGCAGTATGCTTCAAATGTGCTTTAATCTCTCTTTAATGCCAAAATTAACTCCGGTGTGATAAACTCCTGAAACTAGGCAACGGAGATGGAAAACGGGAAAGGTCCTGCTTGCCAGCTTTCGGGGAGCTTGGAACATCTCTCCAAGCCTCTGCAGGAAGCCGAAAGCTGGGGTTTTGTTTCCTTTTTCTTCCTCTCGAGTCTAAGCAATCCCAATTATTTCCCTGATGGAAACCAGACAGGGCTTTGCTCCCAACAAGGGCAGCGAAGGCTGTGGGCGAAGGGAGAGGATGAGGAGGAGAAGGAGGAAGGAAAGCAGTCAACTGGCAGGCAGGCAGGCCACAGGCTCAGGCATGCTTCTGGAACGTAGCTGTGGGGGGGGAAAGTTATTCATCATTTAATTCTTCCCTCGAGGTTTTCTCAGCCTCCTTTTTCCCACCACTAGGCCTATTATTTCAGTCACTGAAGGTATCCGGTTCGGGCTGTCAGACTGGGAGGGGCCCACCTCCTCTGTGACACAGGGCACAATGCATGGGAAAGTGTCAGCCCGCCCAGCCCGCACGCACGCCGCTTGCCTCACACTGGAAACTCGCCTGCGGTGGGTTGTTCATGTCATTACAACAGCTGCGCACTGCCGGCAGGCCGCCATACCTCTCCCATGTTGCTGTGTCAGGAGTTAGCAAGCTGCAAGGCTATCAAGAAAGGAAGATGGAAGAAACAGAGCTGGCGGAACTCTTTTATGCATTTGAGTTAGCTTGCTGCTATCCCTGAGACACTAAAATGTAAGATTCTGTGTTGTTTCCCCCCAACTCTATAAACCAGAATGCTGTAAGGCAGTGACTGCAGGGTGACCAGATGTCATAGCTGCAAAGGAGCTCAAGACACCAAAAAATGTAGGGCATTACAGTTCACACTTCTCAGTCATGCTCAAAATGGAGGACATTTTGGAATTGGTCCTAGACAGAAGTTTGTAAGGTAGGATATGTCTTGGAAAAGGAGGATGCTTGGTCACTGCCTAGCATCACACTGAGCCCTGCTCCCCTTATAGCTTTCATTAAGGCTACATTACGCATTTGAATTGGAGAGTATCAGACGCGGGGAAATCCAGGAAGAAAAAGGCATACTCCCGGCAAAGTCGCACAATTGCGCTGAAGATTTTCAGACGATGTCGCGTTTATCCAGGACTTAACCCATGAAGATTCAGGAATGCTCCAGCAACAAATCATTCCCAGGACTTCCCCATGGATGGTTTGTTGCTGGAACATTCCTGGATCTTCATGAGTTAAGAGTGGTGGAGTCTCCTTCCTTGGAGGTCTTTAAACAGAGGCTGGATGGCCATCTGTCGGATATGCTTTGACTGAGAGAATGGGGTTGGACTGGATGGTCCTTGTGGTCTCTTCCAACTCTATGAGTCTCTGATTCTATGAGCCTTGGCAGTTAAAGTGGTGTCAACCTGGATTATATCCACAGTGCAGGTGCAGCTTGAGTACCAAGTACACTTGCACTTTGAACTCAGTCTGCATCAATTGAAATAAACTGAGGACAGGGGAAGGTTAGAGAAGGAAACTGGGACATTTTAAAAGTTGCTGAAAAAGTGGGAGGACAGAGGGTTATAACCAGGATTGTACTGGCCAAATTAGGATGGTTGGAGGGTATGATTTTTTTCCCCTGCCACCCTTTTCTCTGCCTTGCCCTGCTGCACCTTCTTCTGCCTATTTCTTATTCCTAGTCTACCAGATTGCCAAGGGACGGTCAGACTACAGATGACAGAAATCCAGAGTGAATGCTTGCTGAGGGTTTCCAAAGCTGAGCCATGGGCCTTAGGTTACTTAACCCTCTCCATCGTGATGTAGCACACAAGTCAGCAAGATATATATTTGTGCCCCCCTCCCCACACTTTCCATTTCAAAATGCTTCTTCCCTCTAAAAGGTGGGAGCCCTAGTGGCAAACTAAAAGCCAGAAGCCAAAGAGATAAAGCACAAAGTGCTGGGCTTTGTCTGTAGCTGGTCTCACCCAGGGCAAAGTTCATCATAGCAGTGCTGCTCATTCAGGTAAAGCTGGTAATACCAATCTCTTGAAACCAGCTTCTCAAACCTGCACCGTGCATCTGAAGTTTCATACCACAACTTAGTGCCCTCCGTATCTGACACCTCCAGCAAAAGGCTTCAGGGGCTGGAACTGTAAGCAGAAAACATGCCACTGGAATTTTAAAGGCCTCTTCCTAGCAGAGGGGTCATCCTTAGCATGTAAAGTATCTGGCCCTTAACCTCTGGACTGCTGAGTTACAGGGAAGAGCTATATTTGCTATCTAGTATTCCTTTGAACTGACTGTTTTTCACCCCCCTTCCTAACATTAGAACCCAGAATCAGTAATGCTGATGTCTGAGATGATTCAGAAGAGGTAAAAGCTGTGACTCTCCACAGAGCACACAGTTAAAGTGCTCAGCTTGCTACTTCAGGTTGTAGTGATGGCTTCCAGCTTGGATGGCTTTAAAGGGAATTCATGACCTCCTCTGGCTTTGCTTAGTGAACGAAGATTCAAAAAGGACTCATCCCGTGCTTTGTACAAGCGCGTTGGTGACTAAAAAGGCCAATCCGGGATAAACAGGTCCGGTTGCAGAAAGCACAGTGGAAAGTCTCCTTGGGTGATGTTTCCGGGTTGCGGTTCTTTCTGCGTTGTCGTTTCTCTTCAAGATTTGTTCGCCGTGAGCTTTCAAAAAAGGCTGCAGCATTGTGGATAGTGCGTCTCTATGCCTCCCGATGCGAGGCCAGGGCAGACCATTGTTGGTGATCAATTTGGCCAAGCCTGAGTCCTTGTATCTCTTCTTTGGGGCACCCCTCAAATTCATGAAGAATGTGGCTATTGATCATTGCTGGTTATGCTGGCTATATTTTATTTCCTATACAGTTCCTGGGGGACATCAGCAGAGGGTGCGCACTACAGCCCACTATGTTGCGCACCTGGATTTTCCAGAGGCCTTTGCCATTGTGTGAACAATAAAATCTTTGGTCGGATTGATCACCTTATGTAGATGACTCTCCTTATGTTCTCAAACCTGCAATCTGCAGGATCTGACATTAAATCTTGCTTTGGATTGCTAATCGCACCCTGTATCAATGTTCATGGATATAAGAATATATCTGTCAAGGATCTTAATTCAACTGCATTACAGCTGATAATGTGATGTCGACTTCTGTTCGCTGTTTCCTAAAAAGAACAATACTGACAGGGCTTCTTCGGCTGCCCTTGAGTTGTCTTCCAAACCATGATGGCTTTCGTTTTTCTAACCGCCACTCCAACCCACCAAAGCACCCTCTCCATTTCCTCTCCACTTAGCAGCCTCAGCTGTTTAGACAGAATGTCGAAAGCCGCTTTGGGGCCTCTGTCTTTGCAAGGGTGACAGACACCAAGGAACGGGGACCATATCCGTGAAAGGACGCCAAGTGTAATATGGCCATGATTTATCAGCCGATCCAAATGGAGTACGTATTCAGTTAATGCCTCTCGAGTTGACTGGTGCTTGCCAGTGGCAGGGTGGGTTGTGGGGAAGGAAGGGATGAGGAGCGAACAGCGCAGCAGCTGCATTCCCAGCAACATTAAGGAAGAAAAGCAATGCATCAGAGATGCCAGAAATATCAGACATTGTGGGGCTTCACTTCCAGCACTATTAAGGAAGAGAAGCAATACATCAAAGATTCCAGAAATATCAGCCATTGGGGGTCATTCAGTAGAAATGATACCAGAGGAGCCCAACCAACCCTCATCCATAGCAATTAGTACCCTGAGCCATTACTCCATTTTTGGAGCACCTGCTTTGCCTGCAGAAAGCATCAGATCAATCTCTGGCATCTCCGGTTCAAAGGATCAGGTTGGGAAAGACTGTTCTTTGCCCGAGACCCTGAAAAACGACTGTCAGGCAGGGACGATTATATTGCACTAAATGAATAAACACCCTGGCCTGCTGCATGCTTATGAAATTTGCAGATGACATCAAATTAGGAGAGGTAGCTAATACTTTGGAAGACAGGATCAAAATTCAAAATGGCCTTAATAGATTAGAAAGTTGGGCCAAATCTAACACAATGAATTCCAGCAGAGAGGAATGTAAGGTACCACTTAGGCAAAAAATTAAAATGCATAGATACAGGGAACCCCTGGCTTAAGGAGACTACATGTGAAAGGGATCTAGGAGTCCTAGTAGACCACAAGTTGAACATGAGCCAACAGTGTGATGCAGCAGTAGTGCTTGCTTTGCAGCCCTACAAAATTATTACATGACTATGTGTTCCTGCATGACAAGGAGTTGGACTGGATGGCCCTTGAGGCCCGACTCTGTGATTCTACGACTGGTCCTATCTCTGTTTGATTTTCACAACAACCCTGTGAAGTAGATTAGGGCGAAAGAAAATAAGCTACCAAGATCACACAGTGAACTTCATAACTGGGCAACGATTTGTACCTGCATGTCTTGAACCATAATCCGACACACAAACCATGACGTCAGACTGTTATCACACAGATTATCAACCAAGCCAAGCTTGAACCCATCAGAGGGTTGCATAAGGATTTGGAAAGAACATCATGAGATTGTTGAGGGAGGGGGGGAATTAAGACCAGTATATGTGTGTACATATGTAGCGTGTGCATCACCTCCCTTGAATTGTTTTAATGTATATGTATGTATTGTTATTAGATGCTGTTCACCGCCCTGATTTTCAGAAGGGCGTATACAAATAAATTTTTATTATTATTATTATTATTATTATTATTATTATTATTATTATTATTATTATCTGTGGTGAACCAAAGGCACCTCTCCGACACTCGTTGCTCTCCTTCCACGACCCATCGTTCTGGAATACCTGCTTACCTTGTCTTCTCAGGTGCGCTTCATGCCATGTTGCGCTACTTGGGGTGAAGAGGTGAAGCCAAAGGTGTGTGTTGTTGGAGGGGAACCTCTCTCACAGCTTTTCCTCTTTGTAGTAGCAGCAGGGTCACTTGTTAGAACAGTCCCTACAGCCTGCTGTTTTGCTGTTTTTGATTTGATTCGGTTGAGGAAGACTTTCTGTAAACAAAACAAGAAAGAAAAATTAGGCATCTGGTTATTTCTTAATGAAAGTTGAGACATTATCAGACCCTGTCTTCTGGCAACTATTCCCAGGGTTCATAACTAACCCTTAACAAGTAGATGTTACTTGTAATATGTTAAGAGTTCTGCGTTAAAAAGCCAATTTCACTCTTTTTGCAATGTACGAGTAACTGTAACTTTTACTTCCAAAAGCCAATTTCACTCTTTTTGCAATATAACTGTAGCTTTTACTTTATTTTATATGTGGAGAGATCTTGTAGCATCACTGAGACTAACTGCAAAAGAGACGTTGGCAGCATGAGCTTTTGCAGACTTCAGTCTATTTCTTCAGATGCATTTGGAAGTCCTGAGGAAGTAAACCTTATTCTACGAAAGCTCATGCAGCCGATTTCTTTCTTTCGGTGAATTTCAAAAGTGCTGCAAGATCTCTCTACATACTGATTCTACAGACTAATACAGCTATATCTTTGCATTTGTATCTTTTAATTTCTTTAGTATAGAATCTTCTTCCATCACAGAAAAATCACAGATGACGCGCATGGACTAGAAAACATAAAGAAAAAATTGAATAAGTCATAAAGGATCCCTGTTTCTCTTTCAGCTCTGGAACCACAGTCACTTTCTTCTTCTCTGGCCACATCTAGGACTACATTCTGCAATGGCAGAATGGAAATAGTGCTTCACTTGGGTTGCTTAGCCCATATAGATAGAAATATAGACCGAATTAAGATTGGGGAATGGCTAGAAATATTTAAATTCAACTTAGATAATGAATAAATTGAAATAGTTAAATATTTTCCTTACCATGGATCAAACATTCACCTCATTCCCACTGCCTTTTAAACCGGATCACAATTCGATTTGAACCGGTTCAAATGACCTTGGTTCCCACTTAAATCAATTTGGTGAGGAGGGCCATGCACCAGACCCATTTAATTCGCATCTTTTTGCCGCTGATTTTTTTCCTCTTCTTTTTCACCAAATTGATTCAACGCAAGTGCGAACCGCAAGCGGATCAGAATCGATTCAAATTTTCCCTTCGGCTGGCTGGAACCAAATAATCTTGAATCGATTCATTCATAAATGCAAACCACAAATGGGTTACTTTAATGCCAGAAAATGCAAACAGGGCAAATGTAGTGGGAACCACGTTCCGGTGTCAAATCGATCCATCAATTCGGATAACGCACCGATTTATCTGTAAGTGGGAACGATGCCATTGATCAAAATGGAGAGTGCAGTCAAGAAATAAGAAGACTAGGAATGGAAGAATAGGCATGAAAGAACTAGAAAAGGTCCTAAAATGCAAAGATATACAACTGATTACTAAAGTTAGACTCATCCCAGCCATAATGGGCCTGAACAGACAGGCCAAAATAAAGCGGTTTCGGGTCATTTTGGAGGTATGCTGTTTAAATGACACACACATCTTAAGAGGCCAGAAGCTGGGCCAAAGCTGCACTGCAGTCCTTAGGATGGGAGCATGGCTTTGGCATGGCTTCTGGCCTCTTTGGCATGGCTTCTGGCCTCTTAGGACGCATGCATCATTTAAACAGCATATCTCCAAAGTGACCCAAAGCAGCTTTATTTTGGCCTGTATGTTCAGGCCCTATATTCCCTATCACTACATACAAAGTGAACAAAACTAACAGAAAGAAAGCCAGCTTCAGGAAGCATTGCTTGTCTTCCCACAGTATCGCAGCAACCATTGGCAGACCTTACGTTTTGTATATTTTAAAATTCGTAGCAGTGGGTTTTGTTTTGTTTCTCCTCTTGGAAATAACACGGCGTATGTTTTCTGGCTTTTTGGCCTCATCAAGTGTTTGCTTTTGCAGCTCGAGCTTTGATATTTTGCCCACCTCCTACAAAATGCAGCCAGAACCCGGGCAGGATTTGATGTTAAGCTTTCCGATCCCCGCAATGGCATCCTTAGCTCCTAACAAGCTAAATGCCGTTGGATCCCACGCAGAGTTAAGCGCAACCGAATCAATTAAAATCAATGGGTCTAGATGCAACTAAAGTCTGCATAGGATCACCAGGCTGCCTTAAGAAGCTACAAATATTTCTTCAACGTTTCCTGCTTGGATTTCCCTCGGTCATTCAACTCCTGTCAAACAAGAAGAGCTATGACTT
Source organism: Sceloporus undulatus (assembly GCF_019175285.1). NCBI lineage: Eukaryota > Metazoa > Chordata > Lepidosauria > Squamata > Phrynosomatidae > Sceloporus > Sceloporus undulatus. The sequence goes on along the minus strand of NC_056528.1, from coordinate 4,152,673 downwards.
CCAGGGACAAGCTGCCAGGGCCCTTTCCCATGGCAGAAAGAGAAGGGGGGGGGAAAGCCTCCTTTCTTTTGACATCTGAAACAAAAGACTGTTTGTATCGAATTTCATCTTGGGGATTTCCTTATTTTAATCTGCCAAAAGCTCGCAACTGCTAAGCGCACTAACAGATACCCCGGAGCATGGCGGGAGCAGGGAAGCGTTTCCCGTATTTGAAGCTTAAAACGTGAAAACTAAAACTGTGTGAAGCATGGGGGGGGGGGAATGGGAGATAAAATTTATGATTAATCGAATTGCATAAATGCATAAATGGATTCTCCGTCCTCTGTTTTCCTTCTACAGCGCCAGTAAGGAAAGTGTGTATGGATGCGCTTGGATGTGTGTGTATGCGCATGGCCAAATTGCTAAAGGCTCATTTGGATCAATTGCTCCAGGCCTATCTCAGGCGATTTGTGTATTTCGATGGTTTTATAGTATTGTATTTTAATTGTGGGTTTATGTGCTTTTAATCGTGTTTTGCATTTCAACATGCTGCACTGAGGCTTGAGGAGACGCAAAAGCAAGACCCCCCCTTCCATTAGATACAATGAAAGATGTGTGCCGCCATGCCCAAGCCCCATTATAATGGTGGCACTTAGTCTGGACCCCCCCCCCCATTTCCCAAAATCCTGGCTTTGTCCCTGTTTAATTATTAGGGGTCCTTCCCAAGTCATTTCCTTGATCTCCTAATATTTCTGAATGTATACATTAAGATTTTTGTGCTGCTTTCTATTATTCCTAGCATGCATGTTTGCATTACTTTCTTTAGCATTCCCAGAATAGGTCTCGTGTGTGCAAAAATGGGGGGCGCATCATACCCTCCAACTGTCCCAGTTTAGCAGGGACAATCCCAGTTTATGCCTCCCATTTTTCAATGGTTTTTAACATGTCTCAGTTTATCTCTCCTGCTGTCACTTCCCTCCTCTTTGTCCTCAGCTTATTTCAATTGCTGTAAACATAAGCTGCTGCATCCACACTGAGGGAATAACCCGGTTTGGCACCGCTTTAATTGCCATGGCTCAAGGCAATGGGATTCTGGGAGTTGGAGTCTGTTCTGGGCTCAGAATCCTGGTTTGGCCACATAAACCCATTGGACAAGTCACACTCTCTCAGCCTCAGAGGACGGCAATGGCAAACCCCCTCCAAAAAAAAAAACTTACCCCAAACTTTGGGATTGCCATAAACTGGAAACAACCTGAAGACACACAACAACAAAACCTTACCAGCCTGATGACACAAATACAAGACTCTTTCATGGCAGTCCTTTTGTATAGAACAGTCCTCTGTTTGAAGCCCTTTCTTGTCCAAATCTAATTTAAAGATACATTGCCTTAACAAGAAAGAGCAAGGCCCAAAACACACTTGTATTAATAATCCAGTTTGAGACTGCTTTAACTGCCCTGGCTTAGTGCTAGGGAATCCTGGGACCTGAGACATTAGCTCTGGTGCCACAATAAACTACAATTCCCAGGATTCCCTAGCATTGAGCCAGGGCAGTAAAAGTGGTCTCAAACCAGATTATTTCTGCAGTGTGTTTTGGACCCAAGAAGAGCCTTTAGAGGTGCCCAATACCAGGGACTCTTCCACATTGCAACACTGTAAGTATTGTATTCTTTTAAATATATATACAGTATATAAATATATATATATCTATATATATGGATATGGATATGGCTATTGCATATATGCGTGTTGCATTCTTTTAAAGTATTTTAATCACTTTTATCTTTTTAACTATGTTTTATTCTTTTATGCAATCTATTTTAATATTTAATATAATTCTGTTTAATGTAACCTTTTAATAGTACGGTTTTTAATCTTGTAAACTGCTCCCAATTTTGGGAAAAGAGTGGGATATAATATATATATATATAGTGAGAGAGAGAGAGAGATCTTAATCTTGTAAACTTTAAAATATTTTTTTAAATATAAAAATATACTGTTCTTAATCTTGTAAACTGCTCCGAATCCCAGTTTTGGGAATAGGGCGGGATATAATAATAATAATAATAATAATAATAATAATAATAATAATAAATATTTCAAAAATATAAAAATATACTGTTCTTAATCTTGTAAGCCGTTTTGGGGAAAGGGTAGGATATAAATAAATAAATAAATAAATATTATTATTATTGCCTTATAATTCAGCTTCAATTGCCATTGTTTAATGGAATGCTTGGATTTGCTGTTTAGAGGAGGATGTTTCAAATTCTCAACCGGGGATCTCTAGTGCCTCCCCAAACTACGCATCCCAAGACTCCATAGGATGCATCCATGGCAGTTAAAGTGGGATCATATTTATGTACGGTACCTCAAGTCTCCTCAGAACAAAGTCCTCCTTAGTTCCCTTTTGTAGCTAATAACAAAATACATATTAAATAAACAAACAAATGAATAAAAATAAAATAAAACAAAACAAACCCAAATGAAACAAAATAAGTCACCAAGGGCCTCACTCCACAGAGTTACTCTTAGGCCCAGTTACTCAAGGTATCAGGATTAGGCCCGTTCTTCTTAAGCTTTTTATGGGGGAGAGCCGTTAAAAGCTTTTTTTATGTGAGGAAAATGTCTGTAAACTTTGTAAAACTGACACAAATTTAAAGAGTTTATTATGGTTTGAGGAATGGCAGTAGGCCATGGGCCGCCATTTTGAGTCAAGTTGGACTAAGTTGCCTCAAGCGTCTCTATAAATTGTTACAATGAAACCAACTCTTTTAATTACCACAAAGAAACCAACTCTGTAAATTGTCACAAAAGTGACTTGTTGTGTCACAATTTTTGTCCCCAATGTGCCAAGGAGTGGCACCATATTTATACCCATTGCCTATAATTGTTTCTTTCTCCCCTGGAAACTCAAGGGATGAGGAACCTATGGTTTGTGGATCGGCAGTAGACCATGGACCGCCATTTTGAGTAACGTTGGACTATGTTGCCTCAGGCCTCCTTACAACAACTATGTAAATTGTCACAAAAATGTCTTGTGTCACAATTTTTGTCCCCAATGTGCCAGGGATTGGCACCATATAATTTGTATCCATTGGCTATAATGGTTTCTTTCTCCCCTGGAAACTCACAACGGACCAGGAACTTATGGTTTGTGGACTGGCAGTAAACCATGGTCTGCCATTTTGAGTAACACTGGACTAATAAATAAATAAACAAATAAATAAATAAATAAATAAAGCTATTCCTCCTAATTTGGTGTCATCTGCCAGTTTGATAAAGTATGCCTTCTATTCCTTCATCCAAGAGTTTATCAAACAGGAGGAATGTCTCTTAAATTCGGACGAAAAGAAAGTGGGGCCAGAACGCATTCACTTAAAGTCACTAGTTTAGCGCAGTTACATGAATGCGCATTGCGTTTGAACTGGCTCCCCATTGCCCGAAAATAGTATGCCATTGCCTGAAATTGCATGTGGCAGTCTATCATGCAATAACGTAAAACCACATGATTGCGTTCAGACTGACTTCCCATCGCCCGAATTTGTGTGTGGCGGTCTATCACGCAATGACGTTAAACCCCATGATTGCGTTCAGATTGCCATCAGATTATACTTCCAATTCCCCTTGTCTGATAAACTCCCAAGACATTGATAAAGATGTTGAATAGCACTGGACCCAAGACCAACCTTGTGGCACCCCACTGGTCACTTCTCTCCATATAATTCCCTCCCTAATTTGTTTGTTTTCCTTCTATACTATCTTTGTTACTACTCCTTCTTCCAAGTTTTTATTGCAAACAAAAAATGCCAACGTTTGTTGGTGCCAATGTTTATAGAGGGGAGGATGTCATCTGGAAATGCTCAGATGCTGATGTGAGCAGATTGCGCATTTTAAAACACACACACAGAGAGACACACACCAGCAAAGCAACATATATTAAAACTGAGCTTTGCTGACGAGAGAGGTCACCGAAGGAATAAATACAATCAGGAGCAGCAAGGCTGTCATCCCTTTATGAATTGACTTTCTCCTCCAGAAGAGCCTCTGCAATGCCAGCCTTGCCAAGATGGCCTTGGGCCCGCCATGCTCTCGAAATACTACTGAGCGACTTTCAGACAAATGAGACCTGATATCTCAGCTGCGCACTGCTCTGTCAAGCCTGGGATTGTCCAGGCTTGGTCTAAAATGTCCTCTCTCGTCCTACGGTGTCCGTAGCGTTTGAACCCGGCTGACACGGTTAAAAGTGTGGAAGCCGGCGGGGGGATGAAGCGACTTGGTTAAATGGCGTTCAGAAGGGTCTGCGACCTGGTGTGGAAGGGCAATGGCTGACAGAGAGAGAAAGAGAGTGGACATGTGGGTCTTAACGGAGGAGCAAAAGAGTGGGAAAATGGACGCCGATATTTAAGGCTTGCACAGCTTGCAAGGACCTGCAGAGAAATGCCAAAAACAGATCAATGCAGGTCAAGAGGGTCATTGAGAAATGATTGTAGAGATTGCTCATGTAAGATAGCTCACAAAAGATTGTATTCTCACACAGACACACCATAGTCTGCCAGCGACCAACAAGGAAAGGAAGGCGGACGGTTGCTGGCGGAAAAACGAAGCAGACTACCTGCAAGTCGTTTTTGACTTATGGCGACTCCAAGGAGAACCTATCATTGGGTTTTCTTGGCAAGTTTCTTCAGAGGGGTTTGCTGTCATCTTCTCCTGAGGCTGAGAGAGTGTGACTTGTCCAAAGTCATGACTGAGCAGGGAATTGAACCATGATGGCCATGAAAGCCTTCGACTTCACATTATATTGGCATCATTTCTAGTTCAACCCCCAAACCTTTCCCTTTTTCCTCTGTTACTAATGCATTCTGCAGAGACAAATGAGACATGATACTATTATATCATAATCCTGTTGTGTGTGTGTTTTTAAATTGAACTCTATTTGGAGAAAGAGCCAGTGTGGTGTAGTTGTTTGAGTGCCGGACTGTGACTGTGGAGATCAGGGCCCAAATCCTTGCACAGCCATGGAAACCCACTTGGGCTAGTCACACTCTCTCAGCCTCAGGGGAAAGGCAATGACAACCCTCCTCTGAACAAGAAAACCTCATGATAGGGTCGCCATAAGTCAGAAATGACTTGAAGGCAATGTGAAGTCGAAGGCTTTCATGGCTGGCATCCATAGTTTTTCGGGCTATGTGGCCATGTTCTAGAAGAGTTTATTCCTGATGTTTCACCAGCATCTGTGACTGGCATCTTCAGAGAATGTGAAGAGACACAACAACTTGAAGGCACACAACAACAACAACAACAAATCTATTTGGCACACAGTCAGTGGCAAGGTAGAAAGTACCACTGACATCCCTAAAAGGATAAAATCCTCATCCGTCCTCCCACCTCACTACTCCTTGTCTTTCTTTTTTAAAAACAAACCAACAACTACTACTACTAGTTTACCTTTTATACCCAATTATTTCCCTCAGCCTTCCTCACCCATCTGAGGCACCCAGATGATAGCAATTTCTTTCAAATGTAAGCAGGTGCAATAAAATTCCTGCCAGGAGAAATTTGCCTCTGAGGCACAAAAGGCAAAACCCAAGCATATATCCAATTATCCCTTTAGTGCCATAGATACCTACATAATCTACATGTGGGAAAGGTTTAAAAGAAAGGAGGGAAGGAGAAAAGCATGGGAACGGGTTAACCAAAGCCAGTTATGCAACTGTCAGAAGCTGTATGTGTGGGTGGATGCGGAGAAAGAGGGGGTTTGCATCTAAAATATGATCATACAAAGTTCCTAGCTGTCTGGGAGTCTGAAATGAGTGTCTATGAGCATGTGCAGAGTACCCATCCCTTAGTGTAAGCTAAGGACCTTCAGATATGTATGAAGACATTAGGTATATGTTCAGATAAACACCAACTATTTTCATAGGGGAGCCCAAAGATCCTGAAAGTGTGAACCCACTCATGTTAAGTCCTTCTTTTCATTGCAAACTAAGGCCCCATACAAATAAAGCTGCTTCGGGCCACTTTGGAGGTGTGCTGTTTAAATGATGCATGTGTCCTAAGAGGCCAGAAGCTGCACCAAAGGTGCGCTCCAGTCTTTAGGACTGGAGCATGGCTTTAGCATGGATTCCGGACTCTTAGGACGCATGCATCATTTAAACAGCATACCTCCAAAGTGACCTGAAGCAGCTTTATTTGGGCCTGTCTGTCTGGGCCCTTTGTAATTCAAGAAAGAACTTGGCAGCTGAGTGGTTTATGGGGAAAGAGGTGTTAATGGATGAATGCTGTAGTTTTTATATTGCTGATCTCATAATTGTTTTTAATCCAATTGCATTTTAACATCATCATCGGTTTACAGTAATTGTCTTTTGATGCTAGAATTTGCTATGTTTTTTTATCTGTCATTTTTGGATGAACCTTCTTGCCTTCAGTCTCAGTTTTAGGAGAAAAGCAAGCTGTCAGATCAAATACTAAATGAAGCCTTGCTTCATTTATTGGGCAGATGAACCGGGGGAAAGTTAGGGGGTAGAAATGTAGTAAAGTTCAATGTATTGTCAGGTTTTTAGCAAATACTTTATATTGATTTTTTTCCACAGGACAGAGAGAGAACATCAATTCAGAAGAAAACATTATTGGGACATTGGGGACATAGGAACACAGCACCACCAAAGGAATTCAGTTAATCTGGTAAGTTAAACAATACAGTATCATTATATGAGTATTTCTACATAATTAAGCATTTGTTCACATAGCCCCAGTCTGGCGACAGCTCTCCAAATTCTCAGGAAGCTACTTGATCTTTCTGGTTTAGAGTTGCTGTGGATTAAATCTGGACTTCCTTTCTTTCTTTCTTCCTTCCTTCCTGCCTTCCTTTTTTTTTTTTGCATGTAAAGCAGGTGCTTTGCCAAGCTCTAGGGGGCTACCTTTTTGGGGGTGGGAGGCAAAACGATGGCATTGCCCCCCAATAAGAATTCTGTCCCTCTAAATGCAATTTTCTAGTGTTGCGGTAACTTAAAAACTTCAGCTGAGCGTTTAGAAATGGAGTTTAAGCATCCAAAGAAAAGGGGCAGGCAAAGAGAGCAAGAAAATGGTAACACAGCAAACGTAAGAGTCCTGGTAGTGAATGGTTTTCAATGTCTCGTTTATGTGATGGTAGAAATTTGGGGAATGGAAAAAAATAATTGGGAGGGGGATTCCTGTTTGGAAGGGCAATGGTCTCATTTTGCCATCCTCTCTAGCAGCTACACCTCTGGGAAAAAGATATATAAAGGATGAGAAAACCAATATATGGGCCCATACAGACAGGCCAAAATAAAGCTGCTTCGGGTCACTCTGGAGGTATGCTGTTTAAATGCTGCATGCATCCTAAGAGTCTGGAAGCTGCACCAAAGCCACACTCCTGTCCTTAGGACTAGAGCATGGTTTTGGCACGGCTTCTAGCTCTTAGGATGCATGCATCATTCAAACAGCATACTTTCAAAGTGACCCGAAGCAGCTTTATTTTGGCCTGTCTGTATGGGGCTTATGGATTCATGAGAATGGTAGCTTGAGCATCTGGAGAAACCCTAGGGTCACTATTCCTAGAATAGGTCAGACGTGTGCAGAAAGAGGGCTCCTGCTTTGGGAACAGCTCCAAGGGCTCAGCCACTTTAAACTGGTCCCGAGTGGAGTGCAACAATTTACTCAGATAGGAGCCATTGACCTGTGCCATTTTGAGAAATCCAACATCAAATCTTCATATACTTGAGCCATATCTTCATATACTTGAGACACATCTTCATATACTTGAGCCACATCTTCATGTACTTGAGCCACTTCTTCATATACTTGAGCCACATCTTCATATACTTGAGCCACATCTTCATATACTTGAGCCACATCTTCATGTACTTGAGCCACATCTTCATGTACTTGAGCCACATCTTCATATACTTGAGACACATCTTCATATACTTGAACCACATCTTCATGTACTTGAGCCACATCTTCATATACTTGAGCCACATCTTCATGTACTTGAGACACATCTTCATGTACTTGAGACACATCTTCATGTACTTGAGCCACATCTTCATATACTTGAGCCACATCTTCATGTACTTGAGACACATCTTCATGTACTTGAGACACATCTTCATATACTTGAGCAACATCTTCATATACTTGAGCCATAGTAGCTCCTTCTTTCTCAGGTGTGACTTGGAGACACTCAGCAATTTCTCATTACCCACAAGGATGCCACAGGGCATGCCATCCACCATTTCATTATTTGCCCCTTCTGTCAAGTCTCCAATCAAGTATAAAGCCAATGCAAATAACTGGTGTTCTTTCTTTCTTTCTTTTCGATATTGCCACTCCACCATCCTCTTTCAGTGGTCAACATTTGACATTGTGTTTCCCCCATTCCCTCTCTTTAAAAAAGAACCGAAGAAGAGCGGAGGCATGGAAAAGTTTACTTGGCCGCGGAATGAATAGATGGCAATAAAGTAAAAAATAAAAGGACAATGGCCGGTCCTTGTGCAGAGGTATGAGTTTAGCTATTGAAAGTCCGCGGCTTAGGTCAGGTTGGGACCATATGTCACCATTCCAAAGCATAGTGGTGCATGGTATCCCTGGAACCGGAATCAGCTGAGCCCATTGTCTCCTTGCCCCGGGTGATTTCCCCCCCACATATATTCATAGCCGACACCAAGGCCTGCCCGCAAGACAGAAACAAATTGATACATACAAGCTCCCACCCCCATTGGGCTCGCATGACACATTTTAAGCAGACAATAAAAGCACATTTCAGACTGTTTAAAATCTTGAGAAAGGATCGGTTGCCAGGGCAATCGGATGGTAGGCCCCGACGCGGCCCATTAAACTCCAATTGCACCTTATTCATTAGGACAGACTCTCAGGAGGTAAAGGAGGAGAAAAGGTTTTTTAAAAAGAGGGGCTTTTTTTTTAATGGGGTGGACTTAAGAGAATGGACCTGTACAATAACCAGTTTGTTCATCAATTCAGGTGTTATTTAATTGGTTTTGTTCAGAGGTTCCCTTTGTTTAAGGCTATCGCCCCAGTGGCTTATAATTCCCAACACTCTATTAAGGTGGATTTCTTCAAATCCTCGAGCCTCACTTCATCACCAAAAACAGGGAATGGAGTGGAATGTGTCCAAGTCAGGAAGGAGATCAACTTTGACATCAATTTATACTTTTGAAACCGGTTTATAATTTTGGATATGCCGCTTGACTGAAAATTTTGCAAAGAGAGAGAGAGGAAGAGAGGAAGAGACTTTCTTCCATCGGTGTGTCAATGCCTTATAGTACAACAGTGTTGGTCATGATAAAACTGTATCTATCCAGATTCAAACATTCACAAGGTATGAGTATATAAAAATGTTACCCATATAACCACATTTAGTAATGTGAGAGTTCCTTTTTCACATTGTACACTGCCAAGGTAATTAACGTTTTAAGATCCATGTAGACCTGTGATTTCATGTTTCTCAAAGCATGCAGGGGAAGTGTTCAGTGATGGCAGTCATGGGAGACACAAACCCATCCATGCATTCCTGTGGGTCTAAGCTTTGGGTCAGTCAGCCCAAAACATTGTGATGCCTGAAATGAAAAATCCTAGATATTTGATGGCAAATTGGGCCTGATACAGACAGGCCAAAATTAAGCTGCTTCAAGTCACTTTGGAGTTTTGCTGTTTAAATGATACATGCGTCCTAACAGTCCAGAAGCCGCACCAAAGCCATGCTCCAGATTTAAGGACTGGAGTGCAGCTTTGGTGCAGCTTCCAGACTCTTAGGACGCAAGCATCATTAAAACACCATACCTCCAAAGTGACCTGAAGCAGCTTTATTTTGGCCTGTCTGTATAGGGCCATAGATGGCTATATTTGTTGGTGGTCTCCCATCCACGTACTAACCAGGGCTCACCATGCTTAGCTTTCAAAATCAAGCCTCTGGTGCCCTTAGGGTATTTAGGTATCTCCAAAGAAGCCCTAACTAGATTTCTGCCTGTCAGACGTTCAATTGAAAAGTGTCAAACATCTGTCAGGTGTGAAGAAAACGAAAGGGACATGTTTTCTCCAGTACATACAGGCAAATAGGGAGAAATCGTAAGCCATTCTCCTAATCAATCCAATGTCACAAACAGCTTTGTTTTCAAACTCCCTCATATTGGCCTAAGTTCTGCTTCTTTTTAAAGGAAAGCTTACATGCCTAAACCCAAAGATATAGCCATGTTAGTTTGTAGAATCAGTATATAGAGAGATCTTGTAGCTCCTTTGAGACTCTCTGAAAGAAAGAAGTTCACATCTGAGGAACGAGACTGAGGTCCACGAAATCTCATGGTGCCAACTTCTTTCTTTCAGTTACTCTCAACAGTGCTACAAGATCTCTCTACATGCCTAAACCCAGTTGTTGGTCCTGAGTAGACCCACAGATTTAACTTAATGTACATAAGTGTTGATTTAACCAAGTTCCCAGTGATTCAGTGGACCTACTCTAGTTGGGAATTTGTGTTGGTCTATGACTGTAACTATGGCCCGTTACAAACGGGCAGCTAGTACGTCCTGGGGACGTACTAGCTTTAGGGTAAGTGCGTGGCTTACGCACACACTTACCCCTATTACGGACCGAGTCCGTACAAGATGGCGGCGGCCGTTCCACACAGCTTCCGCCATCTTGATGTAGTGGACGCTCTGCGTCTGCACATCACACCCCGGAAGAGACGTCGCGAGTACGCGCTTTGGCACTTGCGACATCTCTTCCGGGTTGCTGGAAAGAGCGTGATTTTCCCGCTCCTTTTTTGCAGCGCGGAGGAGTCGCGCAGTTTGGTTGCTGCGGCTCCTCTGCGCTGTAACTAGCAGCGGCCCAAGACCACCCCTTTTGAGTGGTCTGTAATGGGCCAAAGATTCTGTTCTATTCTAGTTGGGAATAGCAACAAGATTTGGTCATGGCTGTCAAATATTCCATCCTCCCATACACATCCCTTGGCACCTTCCCAAACTCACAGAGCATATAGATCTGAAGATGCCAGCCACAGATGCTGGCGAAACGTCAGGAATAAACTCTTCTAGAATGTGGCCACACAGCCCAAAAAACTATCTCAGAACTAGTTTCATAACTTGATCCTGTCCAATGACTACTGAGGTTTTAGGGTACCATAGCACAACCTTGGCCATTTTGGTTGAGTCGGCCCATCAAATTAGAATGGAATAAGATGTCCATCTGTGTGCTGTTGAATGGCAGGGCCGCAAAGAAAACCGAGATTCCCACCAGTTCCTTAAGTCCCAATTATTCCCAGATTATCTTTTGAAACCTGAAGATCTCAGCTGAATAAACCATTGGGCTGAATTACTGACAGCCGGGTGAATCTCTAAGGAGAGCAGAGAGGGAGCTGAGCCCCATGGGTTAAAGGTGTCAGTCCCCCTCGCTGACCTTTCGGGGGCAAGGGATGCTGCGTTATTGACTGACAGCAGATAAACAGCCATCCCGTTTGCTGTCTCCTTTGGCACGCCAGTCAGGCAAACAAGAGAGGGCAAGAGCCTCCCAAAGTTAAAGAATAACTGTTTGTAGGGGATGGGGGACCCTGGGGGCTCCATCTCTGCCTTGGGGGACTTCAAATCAAGCGTGAGGTAAACAGCATCAGAAAGGAGAAGAGGCAAAAGTCACCTCCGTGGTTACCAAAGGGGTTCTGCTCTCTAGCAACAAAAGCTTCTGTCTCTCCCCCTGCCTCTGCTTTTCCCCCAGACCCTATTAAGCACTAGATATGGCAGCAGACTAAAAGACCTGCCCTCCCATTGGGAAGCACTGGGAGCTATTGAGAATGAAAAGGCTCCAGTGTCTTCCTGAAAGGGTGGTGGCCCTGTATCCTACTCCGTTTGAAAGGTTCTCGTGGGAGAGTCCTGGGTCTGAAGGTGTCCTCTGTTTAAAGAGCTGTCCAATTTGAGCCTGGTTTAAAGAGCTATAAAGGCCAATTGGTGGGAAAAGCAGGGTATAGAACAGTGATGGTGAACCTTTTACAGGCTGAGTGCCCAAACTACAACCCAAAACCCACTTATTTATTGCAAAGTGCCATGTCTCTCTGGCTTTCTAGTAACAAACTCTGGCAAACTCTGTGCTGGGGCGATGGCACATATGCCCACAGAGAGGGCTCTGAGTGCCACCTCTGGCACATGTGCCATAGGTTCGCCATCACTGGTATAGAACATTTAGGACCTGAGCAAGCAGGTACACAAGGCAGTTTATCATGGTCTCCTCCTTACGTTCTTGGTGTTACATGTCCAAGCTGACCCTGGGTTTTGGAAACCATATCCAAGGGGTTTTTTTTGACAAGATTCAGAGGTTTTGTGTTGCTCTTCTCTTAGGCTGAAAGAATACGACTTAACCAAGATGAGTTTCCATGGCTGAAGAGGAATTTGAGCCCTTGTCTCCCAGGTTTTTAGTCCATCACTCAAACCATACACCAATAACACAATGCAATAAACTTTATTTATATCCTGCCTACTCCAGGTAGGATCGAGGCGGCTTACAGTCAAAACATCAAATACATGATAAAATGATAATATACAACAACCCCAAGTTGTACCCTCCCTCCTTAAAATAGCAACTAAATCATATATACATTAAAAGAATGCATTAAAAACAACAAACGAAAGATGGGATGCGAGACACTTGTTAAGGTGGGCTGAGCAATAGTCGGTTTTTATGATGGCTGATATACTATTCAGGAAAGGCCTGCCTCTCCTATATTTCTGCTTCAATGACAGTGGTCATTTCTAAATCTTAATTCAAACGAATACATTAGCGTGTGCAGAACCTATGCAGACTTCGTCCCCTCTTTTGTCCTCTTTTTGCTGATGCGGTTCATTTTTTCCCCACCTCCCTTTCGTTTTGGCAATGTGTACGCATCCCCCACCTTATTTCTTGGCTTTCGCTCCCAAAGGTTTCTCACTCCTGGAACTCAGTTTTTATGGCAGGGTCCATATCACCTTCAGTCAGACCGTTGGAAAAAAATGCGACCCACCGGGGCAGAAAAAACCTTAGCAGCCACTATTAGGGTCCGCTAAGCAGGGACGTAGCCAAGGGGGGGGGTTCTTGAGATCTGGACCCCCCCCCTTCCATTAGGAAAATGAATGGTGCGTGCTGCTGCGCCACCGCACCCAAGCCCCATTATAATGGTGGCACTTAGTCTGGACCCCTCCCCCTTCCTAAAATCCTGGCTATGTCCCTGCGCTAAGGGCTTCCTTTTGCATTCCCTTGAAAAGAGCCAAAAAGAACAACATCAAAGAAGGTTACCAAAGCTTAAAAGAGACAACATTAGCTACAAAACCTGAAACCTGTTGTGGACCAGAGTAGTGAGGGCAGAAATGAAGATAGTCATGTTATAAATGAAACCAGGGGAATGCTTAAACACCCACCCATTGGCCCCAATGGTTAAATAGTTGGTTGCATTGTGAGCATAGCAGGACAAGAAAGGGTCCCAAATCAAAGCATTCCGTGGTCATTTTTCTATCCAAAAGTGATGTTGGGTGAATAACTTATTTACATGCCAATGTGCTTTGCTGAAGAGAACTGGGGATGAGAGGGAGGGGAAGCCCATCCCGGCTTTCTCTTTTTCCACAATCAATACTTGCCCAAGTCCCTGGGAGCCACCCTACTAAGAAGACGTTAACAAGGAGCTCCCTTGCACGAGGGAAGGCCGCGAATGGGCTTTTAATTGGTGATAGATTATATTTATCAAACTGACAGCAAAGAGGGGTTGAAGGAGTGACACTCCTCTCGGTTGCTGTGTGGGTGGGGAATACGGGCTTAAAGGATGGAGAGGAGGGGAGGGTGGCAGTGGTGGCGATGGAGGGAAGCAAGGTCCTTCCCATAATCTCACATCATTCTGAATTATTCATTAGAGCCCTTAAAGAGGGTGGATAAATCAAGAATGAAACAAAAGACTCTAAGATGCTATTGTGCTATCACTTGAGGCCAACCTAAACCCAAGGCCAAAGAAGATGGAAGAGGGCAGCTAAGAACGAGGGGCAGCGGGGGGCCGGGGTGGGGAAGACGGCCTTTGGAGAGTCATTTGGCAATATGGAGTGGTGGCATGATTAAGAAGTGTTTAAGAGATGGGACTTGACGTTTTTGGTTCGGCCACAGCCCATCTAAAAGGTCATGAAGTGTGTTAATCATATCCACCTGAAATCTAAGTGACTAGTTTGGTTCAGATACACAGTCTGGGCCTACTTTGGGCTTAGAGAACCGAGTTCAAATCTTCACACAGCTACCAATCATGCTGAGGAAGTCTTTGCCTCCACTACGAGGAGGACATTCTCCATCGCCGCTCCGGCCCTTTGGAATACGCTGCCCATAGAGCTCCGCTCGATTACCTCCCTGGCCCAATTTAGAAAGGACCTGAAAACCTTTCTCTTCCACCTTGCATTCCCCGAATAGAGTTCAGTGGGCCTCCCTTCCTCTCCTGTGGCAAAGAGGATGGGCTAACGGGGGCTTTATACTGTTTTATATTATTGTTGTACTGTTTTTATTGATTGTCATGATTATTGTATTGTATTTTTATGCTGGAAACCGCCCTGATTTACGGAAGGGCGGTATATAAATAAAACTTTTATTATTATTATTATTTGCCAATTTCAGTCTGAATTATTCTAGTGTTAGTGCATGGTTAAAATGGGATAGCCATCTGGTATGTTATCCAGAGTGTGAGAAATAGATTCACATTATTAAGCCTAGTCGGCTGGGAACCAGAAAAACAGTGGACAGAAATCTGGGATAGAGTCAAAGAGGAATGTAAAAAGATCATACCAGTGGCTAGTGCTTATTTATTTATATCTCTATCTATCTATCTATCTGTGGGTTGCTGATTTCTTTTCCATCACCTATTCCTGGGGATTTGTTGTGAAAAACACTGGGGGAAATCAGAGCCACATCTGCCTATCTGCATTCATTGCAGCATATGCCTTCCTGGCTTTAGCAAAACAGTCCAGCCATATAGTGAATACAGCCCAATGTGATGGACCAGGTCTATTCAAAGTGATGGCCCATGGGCCAGTGCCAGTCTGTGAGCCATTGGCAGATTGCCCGCAGTGAGTTTCTGGGAAAGAAGGAAACATCTATAGCCGATTGACACAAATATGGTGCTGGTTCTTGGCATACCAGTCCCACACCTCAGATAGTTTAAGCAGCACTGTATTAAACCACAGTGCATGCAAGAGCTCCAGTGTGCAATTCCTAGAATATCCAGGTGTACAACACTGAGCTAGATGGAAGTATGTTCTGAGCCGATGGATTTGGGATTCCTGTTGAGCTAAATCCAATTGTTAGTCCCAATGAAAGTAAAACTTGCTGAATCAATGGGAAATTGGAATACTTGTATAGGTTTAATTGTTTCAGTGGGTTTATTCTATTGAGTATTGACAGCTGGATTTAGGTCTGTGTTCCAGAGGTTCCTGCTGTGTTCTTTCCAGAACTAGGAATACAGAGAAGATGCCAGATGCCACAAATGCTGGCAAAACGTCAGGAATAAACTCTTCTAGAACATGGCCACATAGCCCCAAAAACCCACAAAAAACTATGGATGCTGGCCATGAAAGCCTTCGACTCCACACAACAAAGAATCCTGTTTGAGCAACTATGGGACACATATTAATGTGCAGCGCACACCATGGGAGGTTAAAAAAAGTTCCTCCGACTCACTTTCCACTCAGTTTAGAAACTATTGTCTGTGACCAGCTTTAAGGTCTGGTTTCTTTTCTTTTTCATTTTCTTCTTTCTCCTTTCTGAGATGAGAAAAGAAAAGAGGTAGTGGGGGGGGGGGGAATAGGGGAATAATCTAATGAAATATTTAAGATTTTTGGTGTGCAAGAGAGCCTCAAGAAGACATTATTGTCTGCACTTTTCTTTTGTGGGAAAGATGGGAGAGGAGGTTATAAGCAGGTTGCCAGGGCCCTTCCATATTGATGGGAACGGAGTTGGCATTGGCTACAGCTGTGGTATCTCGATTCCCAGCTGAGACACCAGCCTGGAAGCCTTTGTCCGGCTTTGTGAAGAGGACACAGAGGGTCCAAATTTACACAAACTTGATTGCAATTGCCACTAGGCTTTTCTGCTTTGTCTCCTGCTCTCCTTCAACAGAGAGAGAGAGAAAGAGACAGAGAGCCCACAGCGCAGGGGGAGAGGGAAAGGGGTGACAATAAATGATGAATTCCATCACCGCTGAGCCACATAATAAACTCAAACACAGGAGAAACCCCAGCTTTTCCCCTTCCTTCTGTTAAAGAAATCTCCCACTGGTTGCCTTCTTGGAACCTGCTTTTTTCCCACTAACTGCTGCCTGATTTATAGTCACTCTCTTGGAGGGAGCATATGTGGTTGAGGCCGTTTAGCATTGGCTGACATTTTGCTTAAGCAACTGTGAAAGGGCAAATCTTGAAACAGAGCTGCAGGAGAATTACACTTGGGTCACTGTAGTTCCCCCCTCCTTTTCTTGTGGCCGCCAGTCCCTGCTATACACACATGCGTGCGCGCACAACGTTGCGCAAGGCCTCATCCTTACATTCCCATTAATGAATACCATTACTTGGTTTTCTCCTCAAAAGCAGCAAACTGCCGCACAGTATTGCTTTGAGAGCCTTTCTTTTCAACAAGATGTCTTCAGAGGGAACGGCTCCCATGGATGAAAACCCAGACATGTGTAGCCAGGCAACATCAGAGTGTGGACAAGATGGAAAACATTGTTGATGAAGAAGAACACACAAGCTAGGAGAGGCTGCAGCAGTTTGCTTTTGCCTGAGCCAACAGAGAAGGGCAAGATTCTGCTCCCTCCTCTGTTCTCCTCTCTCCTCTGCCAAGTTAGTTGAATGCAAACTGCTTTTGTACTTTGAACTCAGTTTGCAGCAGTTGAAAGGGGTCTGGAAACCATGCCTTATGAGGAAAGACTTAGGGAGCTGGGGACGTTTAGTCTGGAGAAGAGAAGGTTAAGAGTTGATATGATAGCCCTGTTTAGGAATTTGAAGGGGTGTCACATTGAGGATGGAGCAAACTTGTTTTCTGCTGCTCCAGAGAATAGGATCTGGAGCAATGGATTCAAAGTAGAGGAAAAGAGATTCCACCTCAACATTAGGAGGAACTTCCCGACAGCAAGAGCTGTTTAACAATGGGACACGCTCCATCAGAGAGTGGTGGAGTCTCCTTCTTTGGAGGTTTATAAACTAAGGATGGATGTCCATCGGCTGGGTATGCTTTGATTGTGAATTCCTGCATGTCAGAGGGTTGGGCTGGATGGCCCTTGGGTTCTCTTCCAACTATGATTCTACGATTCTATGAAATAAGTTGAAGACAAAGGGTGGAAATAGGAGGAGGAGAGAGAAACGATTACATTTTTAAAGCAGATGAAAAGGGTTACAGTCTTAGCAATTAATTCTGAATTGCCCTCTCTCTTTAGACAAATTTGGCCTTCTTGGAGTCCTAATCTGGCCATCTGGGCTTTCCCAGATGGACATGCCTTCTTCCTCAGGCCACCATCATTTTGTAGTTTTTTCAGCTTTTATATGATTCCTCCCATGTTCTAAAGACTTGATACACCTCTCCTAAGGCATGGGAGACATTTAAGCTAATATAGGGCCCAAACAGACAGGCCAAAATAAAGCTGCTTCGGGTCACTTTGAAGGTATGCTGTTTAAATGGCACATACATTTTAAGAGGCCAGAAGCTGTGCCAAAGCTGTGCTTCAGTCCTGTTTGGGCCCATGCTCTGGTATTTTAAGCCTTTGCTCTTTGGCTAAAGGTACCTAAGAATTGGTCTGGAATTAAATTTGGCCTTTGGGCTGAAAAATGTTCCCCACCTTTTCCCTAGACCAGGAGTGGAAATCATGTGTCCCTCCATCTGTTGCTAGATTGCAGTTCTCACTATTTCTCCTTGTCGATTATGCTAAGGCTGCTGGGACCTGTAGGGCTGCATGATTTCCCATCCAACTCAATGGCCAAGTAAATGAGGGCCAGGCAAGTGGAGGCCATTGCTCTTCCTTGCCCTTGTCATTGCTCACAGGCTTAGAGGACAGAGGTAAGCATGAGGAGCAACAGGCTTTGGACATCAGCAGTGGAGGCTTTGCTGGACCATAAGCCCAGAAAAGCTGATCCCTGACTGTTTAGCTTCTCCATATTGCCATAGCCACCCACTATTACATTGTCAACCCTTTTGTGCACCTTTGGGCACATAATGGGGATCTCATTGAGTGTGTTTGCTTTGTTTACTAGATTTATACCCTGCTTTATTTTAATAACTTATATCCAGTTTTCCTTCCTGAAACAGGAGCTGAAGTGCATCGCATGAACCTTTGCCTGAATGCGGAAGGGAAAAGACTCAAGGCATTTGGAACATTTCCTGTAGGAAAGAGGTAAGAAACTTTTAGATTTTTACTTATGGTAGATTTAAAAGTGGATGAGTATCTAATGGCAAATTGCAGCATTTTAGAGATGTCAGGAGATCATCTGGTTCAACACCCGGCTCAGTACAGGACTCTTGAAACAGTAGTCCTTAGCAGACCTTAAGCCTCTGGTTAAGTCTTTGCCAAAGGAGATCCAACCATCTTAGGAGTCAGTTTATTCCAACTCATAGATCCATATTGTTGGAACAGACCACAAGGACCAACTCCTGTCATGTAGGAATACACAACTAAATAAAGCAGTCCTGAAAAATGTCCATCCAACTGCTGTTGAAAGACCACCGAAAAAGGACAGTTTACAACCTTGTGCAGCAATTTCATTGTCAAACAGCTCTTACCGTAAAAATGTTCTTCCTAATGTTTAGGTGGAATCTCTTTTCTTGTAATTTGAATCAATTGGTTTGTGTTCTAGTCTCTGGTGCAACATAAAAAAGGTTGATCCTTCTTCTACATTACATCTCAGTCTTCTTGTCTCCGAACTAACTGTAACCAGCTCCCTCAGTCATTCCTCATAAGGCTTGTGGACAGTTCTCACCATTGGGAACTCTTCATTTCCCCCCTTTCAATATGCCTTTTGGAATCTCCACCTATTGGTTACAAATCTTCCTTCTGGAGCATCAGAGAACAATTGCGCTCCGTCTTCCACATGACCATCCTTCAAATATTTTAAGGTCCCTGTCGTGTCTCCCTATAATCTTCTGTTCTATAGGCTAAACATACCCAGGTCTTTCAACCACTGTCTATAAATTTTGAAGTCCAGACACCTTACCATCCTGGTCATCTTCTTCTGGATCTTTTCTATTTTGTCAGTTTACAATGGATCAGCCTGGGTTTCTTCTTAATTTAACAACAAACAGTAAAACTGCAAGTGAACCCAAAATCTCTTTAATATGGCCACCTTGTGCCAGTTATCTTTCAGCCTCAGTCTGCCATATCTATAAAATATTCATATTATAAAATATGAGTCTTGGTTGCCTTTGATCTCTGGCTGCGCAGATCTTTGCGCAGCTCTGCTGTCCAGATTTACAATTTTGTGTTGGAATTCCTTATCTGTAGCTACTCAGATGTAGATTTTTATGTGCAACTGGAGATCATTCCAGCATTTAGCTCACATAATCTTTCAGGAAATTCAACATTCTTTACTCTTGGAGCTATCATGTTGAACTTTTCTATACGTTGCGCCATCATTCCCTGCTTCTGAACCCATTCTTTTGCTCCTAGCTTTTGTTGATGGACCTGGAGGTTACAGTTTGTTTGATGATGATGATGATGATGATGTTTCTTAAGGAGCTCCCATAAACCTAAAGTCTGCCTGAGGAATGGCTGGTGACCCATGTCAGTGGGGCAGAGAATCTAGCTGGATTCCAAAGCTTAACTAAATGTCAAAGTAGATAGAATTCAAAACATGGGCAACTCAAAAGTTATGCTCACCACCTCATTGATGTGGAAGCTACCAGTTGTTGCTATCTTTGGATGGCGGGAGTGGCAGAAATGAAAAGCAGCATGTTCTAGGTAAGAACAAGGCCAGTTTTAGGGCTCAGCAATGTGGGACTCCTACCAGTTCCTGACAGGGTCCGTTGTTAACCCTCCAAGTTCTTTGGCTCTACAGCAGTGGTTCCTAACCTGTGGGTCGGGACCCCTTTGGGGGTCGAAGGACCCTTTCATGGGGGTCGCCTAAGACCATTGGAAAACACCTTTTTAATTACAGTTATGAAGTAGCAACAAAAATAATTTCATGGTTGGGGGTCACCACAACATAAGGAACTGTATTAAAGGGTTGCGGCATTAGGAAGGTTGGGAACCACTGCTCTACAGCATCTTCTCCTCCTCTTTGTCATTATTTGCCGTTAGTTGCTTCCTGTTCATGTACCCCAGCTTCCTCCAACCTAGCACCCTGAAAATATGTTGGACTACAACTCCCATCATATTATGTGCCGGTGGGGATTGTGGAGTTTGTTACAATTCTCCCAGCACATTAGGAGAGTACTGGATTGGTGAAGACTGACATGCCTTCTCCATGCATGCAAATGGCGATATAAGCCTAAGAAGGAGCAACAGCCTCCAGCTGTCTTTTTTCCTCCTCCTTCTGATTCTAATGTGTCCAGAGGCAGAAGACAAATGAATGAATAGCAGCGGAAAGGACAAAGAGGTGAGCTTCTCTAGGTCAGTGCTTGGAAAAGTAATGTTTTGGGACTGCAGGTACAAGAATCTCCTAGTTGGCATGACTCTGACTTGGCAGGAGAAGGGCTATCAAAGTGATCTAGCACAGGCTCCCCTAAATAAATTTAAAGCAAACAGCAGGTGGGAAGGCAATCTGGAAGGTTTACCCAAAGAGTTATATGAGCAACGCTTGCTCCATTCATGCATCCTCTTGCATTTTCTTCTCTACTGCGAGTGAGGCATAAATTCCACTCCTTCAAGAAGACTTCCTCACATTCCCTCGCCAGGGAACTGGAGCAGGCTTTGGAGATTACATCTTTCTCAAGAGGCTGGTTCTTTCTTCATTTGAGAGATTTTTCCCCCCTGGAAGCAAAAATGAAAGGAGGAGCGGGCATGAGGTAGGGACAAGAAGAGAGCAATGCCATTGAATGTACATTGCTTCAGCAGCAGCAGCAGTGTTTTTCTGCCTCGTGACACTAAGGGCTGGCACGCAAAGCTGCGTAGTTAGTTGTTATTAATGACCCTGGCTCTCCTTCAGTCCCCAAGGGACAATCTGACTTTAATAAGCTGCAGCTGGAGGGTGGATTCTGGGCTTGCAGCTGAGGAGGAAGAGAAAGCATCAGGAGTAGGAGCAGAGAGCAAGCAGAGCTGTGGCAGAGGCACTGTGGATGGGGAGGGAGAAAATGTGTGCGGGGAGACCCACACTGCTGTGCCAACCAACTTGTGTCTTTGTTTTCTCCTGAGAAGGAGGATAAAGAGAAACAAACTTGACGCCAGCTCTGGGATGGGCCGAGTTCCAAGCTTGCTTCCAGAAGGGGCCTCTCAAGCCCTTCTGTGTGGAATGATGGTGGCAGAAGCAGCACTGGGGAAGAGCACCACACACTGTGACCCCACTCTCTCTCTCTCTCTCTGGAGGTCATTAACACTTACTTTTTTTAATGCAGAGATTTGCATCTCCGCACCGATTCAGAATTGATTCGGTGTTCCCACTACGTTTAACCCGATCAAATCTCTCCATGCCATTTTAGAATCATAGAGTTGGAAGAGACCCCAAGGGCCATCCAGTCCAACCCCATTCTGCCATGCAGGAACTCTCAATCAAAGCATCTCCGACAGATGGCCATCCAGCCTCTGTTTAAAGACTTCCAAGGAGGGATACTCCACCATACTCTGAGGGAATGTGTTCCACTGTCAAACAGCCCTTACTGTCAGGATGTTTCTCCTAATGGAGTCTCTTTTCCTGTCGCTTGCATCCATTGCTCCGGGTCCTAGTCTCTGAAGCAGCAGAAAACAAGCTTGCTCCCTCCTCAATATGACATCCCTTCAAATATTTAAACAGGGCGATCATATCACCTCTTAACCTTCTCTTCGCCAGGCTAAATATCCCCAGCTCCCTAAGTCATTCCTCATAGGGCATGGTTTCCAGACCCTTCACCACTTTAGTCGCCCTCCTTTGGACACATGGCTCCAGTTTCTCCACATCCTTTTTGAATTGTGGGGTCCAGAACTGGACACAAACCCTGTTGCTGTTCACATTTGCCACCGTGTCGATTTAAAATGGAGGCGCCCCCCATTTCCAGGAATGACGCAGCACGATCCGAATCAACTAGTGTGGGCACACTACCGAAGATGCGGATTGTTGCAGCTCTTTAAAAAAGAACCACTAAGGGGTCTGGTGCCAAATGCACTGGTTTAAGTGGGTTCTTAAGGGTCATAGAATCATAGAGTTGGAAGAGACCGCACGGGCCATCCAGTCCAACCCCCTGCCATGCAGGAAATCCAAATCAAAGCATCCCCAACAGATGGCCATCTAGCCTCTGCTTAAAGACCTCTAAGGAAGGAGACTCCACTACACTCCGTGGGAGTGTGTTCCACTGTCAGACAGTCCTTACTCTCAGGAAGTTCCTCTTAATGTTGAGCTGGAATCTCTTTTCCTAGAGCTTGCATCCATTGTTCCGGGTCCTAGTCTCTGGAGCAAGTGAAAACAAGTCAAGTGTGAACTTCACGGAAATAAAGCGGTTCCACCTTGGTTTATTTCCATAGTGTGAACGGGGCCTCTCTGTCTCTTTCACACACATATGCTCCCTAGGACTGATAAAAGGCCAAGATATCTTCAACTGGGGACAGAGAGAGAGAGAGAGAAAGAAAGAAAGAAAGAAAGAAAGAAAGAAAGAACAAGAACCACCACCGGCAGCTCTGTGGCCCCCTCTCCAATGTGGTCTCCCTAATGCATTTTCCTGCTGTCAGGTTGGGTCACCCAAACTAAGCTGTGAGCGATGACCTTGACAAGGGACCAACTACCACGAGCCAAAGAGGGGAGCGTCGGAGGGGGAGAAGGAGGCCTGGAGGGAGGATAGTTAAAGAAAAGCACCTTCTTTTCAGTATGTGCACAAGGAGCGGGGGCTGACATGCCGACCTCGGTGCTTGGCGGCCGCCCAGCCAGTTACACGACTTGGCAAGGGAGAGCGTGAGAAAGCAGGGGGCAAGAGCCGAGTGTCATCTGCAGCTGCAAAAAGGTGGGAGGTTGGGGGGGGAAGGAGGGAAACACTGCTGAACAGAATGAAGGGGAAAAAAACAACACTCTAATTAGAAAAATATGTGGCCCGAGGCCTTTCCGCCATGAAAACACAGCCGCATTGACCCTCTCCTGCCAAATGTGCAATGTAAGTTATTTGAGGCTATGAAGTGTGGGATTTCTTCACTCAGATGGAGCAGGGTGTGGTGAGGAGGGAAATGGGGGGTGGAAGGGAGAGGAAGGGGCCATAAAGCAAAGCTGTCATCACTGAGTGTGGCAGGACTACAAGGAGGAGAAGGAGGAATGAGCAAAAGTTCATGGCTGCTTCCTAGTCCCCGGAGGTAGTGGCGGTGTGTTAAACTCCCTTCTCTTGTGACAAACAAAGCAACACCCTTGAAAATGAGTTGAATCTTCAAAAGCCCGAACGTGTGATGCAAAAACACATTTTAGATTGGGGAAAGTTGGCATCTCGTGTTATGGAGGTTGTTACTGATGGCCAAATAATCTCATTATTATTTGCGTTCCAAAAACAATTGATTCATTTACATGTATTAGAAGGCATAGGTAGGTAGTGGTCATGCTTGTGGGGGGAACTTGGCAGAACTTGGGAATATGTAGTTACAGATAACTAGTCACTTGTAGGGAATTCCTTTTTCCAATTATGAATGTATAAATAAATTGTACTGTGAATGTAACCTAAGAAGAGATACCCGCTCCTTCTGTGTGTGACTAAGAAGATTATTTCATGCGGCTTTTAAACCACAATTATAGCCAGAAAAAAGTGCCTTTGGCGATACTTAATGCACCACAGTGCCTCCTACCCATAGCTGCCATGCTCCTGAAGCATCGTCCCTTGTCATTGACAGGGAAACCCATCAGTGACCTCCCAATCGCACTAGTCCCCAGTTGCAAAATGTTGCTGCTGGGGCAGCTGTGATATTGACAGTCACATAATATCAGTTTCCCTTCTTCTCCCTCTGTCCCCTCTCCTCTTTGCTATTTCCAAGCAGGCTGCTTGTCTGTATCCCAAAGGCACCAGATCCTATATAACACCAGCAAGTAAATAAGGCCAAGCCTGGTTAGTTCTAGGGAAGGAAACTGCCAGGCAATACCAGCTGCTGTAGGTCAGTGCCTCTTAAGCTAGCTGATGTGGGGGACTGGCATTTGCCTCCCAATATACCAGGCACCAGTACCATATTTGTACCCATTGCCTACAATCCTTCCTTCCTTCCTTCCTTCCTTCCTTCCTTCCCTGGAAGCTCTCAAGGGATTGTTGGCAGGTGGCTTCAGGATCGGAACTGGTAAACAGACCACCTTGAGTAGCACTGCTATAGGCTATATTCAGAGGGATGCAGTGGCATGAATACCTTTGAGTATTCATTGCCAAAGAACACCCTATGAAATTCAACAGGGTCACCCTTGCATGCAGTTCTTTGGATACTCGTTGGTCTCAGTAGAGGAAAAATAAGATACACATTAAACTCATATGTAGGTATTATTAGAGCCAGAGTGATGTGGTGATTTGGGAGTGGGACTAGGACGAAGAGAGACCAGGGCTTGAAACCCCACTAGGTGACCATGGGCAAGCCATCTAAGCCTTAAAAGAAAGCAATGGCAAACCTCCTCTGAATAAATCTGGTGAATTAAAAAAAGCCTAGGATAGTCTCCATACATCAGAGACAAATTGAAAGCACATAACAGCAACAACACTGTGATGCTGGAATTTTGCTCCATTCATGAAAGGGTGCATGTAAGGAGTGGGTTGCATATAAGGAGATAGCATTTTACTAGGAATGGGAATCAGGAATTCTTCCTAATAATTGGGTATGATTAGCGCATATGGCAGTGCCCAACTAATGTAGTCCAATGGGGGGGCCTATCCATCAAAAGAACATTGCAATGTGTCTACCTCTACCACCAGCTTTTAATAGCATGCCATGAAATCCATTTCCTTCGTATCGTTTCCCTAGTTCCACCCGTTCCCCCAGGTGATATCCTGGGCCCTTTTATATAAGTGTTGGCAAGTCATGAATTGATGTGGCCCCAACACTTCTTTGAACGTGAACTTGGATAGTTTGCAGCTCTAGCCAAGAGGGAGGGAGGGAGAAGACCCATAATGACCACTTTCTTTGTGTGACAAGCTGTCTGCTTCGTGTCTGGGAAAAGAGGAGCCCGGCACGCATCCTCATGGAGCCACCCACGCAGCCTGGGATGCTGAACCGCAGTCGTGTGTCAATAAAGTACATACTCTCTGTGTGTGTCTCTCTCATACACACACATGCTCACTGCCTCTTTCCTAACTGCATTCCTCCTCCTTCTCCTCCTGCTTCACTCAGCTCTCTGCTCTTCTCTTCTGCCTTGCCCTCCCACAGGCAGACTTTATTGGCACACAGGATGAGACATCCTTTAAATCAGCGAGTGGCATTCAAAACTGTGCTCTTCAAAGAACCCCTGGATTTCTCAGGAGGTTTCTCATGGGCCTCCAAATGAGTATGAGGACTGTAATATTTTCTTTTGAGCAGGCAGGCTTCTTAAGAAGACAGCTTACACAACCCAGTATTGCCACTTGTCTGGCTTTAGCCTTGAGACTCTGGCTTTGAAATTCTTTCTCAAGGCTAAAGGTGAACCTTAGGTTGCAAGGGTTTGCCAAGACTGGTTCTAGCATTAGGCGGAGTAAGGTAACCACCTCACATGACATTGATGGAGCAAGCAAGGTGTTGGAAGAAACAGTTGTGTGGCATACACTATGCCCTGTGTCTTAATCTGCTGCTGTCAGCCATTGTACCCAATGCTTTCCCATCACCAAGGCAGATGAAAATTACAACTGCCAGTTTGTTAATCTTACGTACATAGGAAGGAAAGGAACATCTTCTTATCCTTCAGCTTGTGCAGGAAACCATTCCAAGCCAACCCAAACACTTGTGTCGGATGTGTGTGCATGCATATGTGTGTGCACGTGTATTAAGGTTGGGAAACATATTCAACAATTTCCCAATCCTTGACGAAACACAGGTTTTCTGGCCACTGGGATTTCCATCCAGGAAACCTTGATGATGTAAGATTTTGAACCATGGAGTAATTTTCTGGGCAAAATTCAAGCACGCTTAAATACTTTCGTTTTGCAGCAACAAGGCAAGGAAGCAGCAACAGAGCTCAGGGGCAACAAGTACAAATGAACCCCCTTTATGCAGTCACCAACAGCGGCATCTTGCCTGTCAGTGCATTGACTGGAGATGTGGCCGGCAGTGGTAGGGGGGCTCTGTTGGCTGGATGCCCAGGAGGAATGCCCTTGGCATGGAGTCTTTTGTAGGAGCGGGGGACTTCTGTATGACTTGGGTAAGGAAGGTGAAGTTTCTCCATCTCATTTTTAGCATGTTCTGAGTGTTCTTGTTCTGTCCCATTCTTCCATTTGGTTGCAAGGCACACAACAACAAGAACAACGGCTGGCTGGCTGGCTTTATATCAGTGACACCCAGTAGATAGTTTCACTCTGTTCTGTTTTGGTCAGACCTCACCTGGAATGCTGTTTCTAGTTGTGGGCACCACAGTTCAAAAATAATATTGACAAGCTGCTTTGTGTCTTAGGAGTTTATCACACTGGGGCTAATTCCGGCATTAAAGAGAGATTAAAGCTCATGTAAAGCATCCCTCAAATAAAGTGAAAGTGGCGAGTAATTGTGCAAATGATGATCACATGCAATTGTGCAAAGAAAGTGATATCAGAAGTGCATTGTCGTGGAAATCCTGAAAGCAAAAAGATGTATGTTAAAGCTCCTTTGTGACCACTTTAATGGCAATGTCATGTGAAATCATTTCCCATAACTATGTGATTTTTCTGGGATATTCACGGGATAAACTCCCAATTTCTTTCGTGTGATAAACTCACAAGGGAAGGTGACCAAGGTAGCAAAAGGCCTTGGAAACCAAGCCCTGTGAAGAATTATTTAGATAGATGGTATGCCGAACTTGGGGAGGACTGAGAGGTGATAAGACAGCCGTTGTTAAATATCTAAAGAGATGCCACACAAAAAGTGGAACAAGCTTATTTTCTGCTGTTTCAGAGGTTGGAACATAAATAAATGGATTCACTTTGCAAGAAAAGAGGTTCCAACTGAACATTAGGAAGAACCTCTTGGCATTAAGAGCAGCTTGAGAGTGGAATAGACTGCCACAGAGGAGGGTGGTCTCTCCCATTGGAGATTTTTAAACCAAGGTTGGATTGACACCTGTCAGGTGCGAATTAGTTGTGTATTCCTGCATGGCAGAGAGTTAGACTAGATAGGTCTTGTGGTCACTTCCAACTCTGTGATTATAAAAGTATCCCATGGGTAATTCACAGTTGGCCTGTTTTCTACTTGGTGAGTATTGGGTTAGAACTCCAGGAGTCCAGAGTTCAAATTCCTGCTTGGCTGTGGAACCCCACTGGATGGTCTTTGACTATTCACATTCTCTCAGCCTCACAGGAAGGCAATGGCAAACCCCTTCTGGACAAACGTTGCCAAGAAAACCCTGTAATACATTCCCTATAGGGTAGCCATAAGTTGGAAATGATGCAAAGGCACAAAACACAAAGAGCCAAAGGGAATTCTTATTCAAACCCTTCACACCCTGCTGTTCTTTTTTCCGAGGCTTCTGTCTTTTATGTGTCTTGCAGTACCCCCTTTCCCACCCCAGAAAAGGGACTTTTTTCCAGGCCTGAGGCTTTTTAGCCTCAGCCAGCTACAAGTTTCCTCCAGTAGCAGCAAGTACGGAGCAGAACGCGGCAACCTACATCCTTCCCTCTGCCCCACCCTGCCCACTCTACACAGTAGGTTGCGGGGTGCTTACGCACACAAGCAGCTCTTCTGTTTGTATAAACTGCACACCCACAGAAAGAGCAGCTTAAAAACATTCCCAGAGGAGGGAAATGATCTTGTCTCTCCATCCGGGAAAGATCTGTGTAATGTACTGCATACGCATCCTGACAGCATATGTTATAATTGGCCTCTTAAGGAGGTCGGAGTACAATACTCACTCTCTAGATCTGCTCCTGAATTCCCCCTTTTCTCTTCCGAAGAAAATGGCTTCTTTTCATGCATGGTGGCAGTGCTTCATTTCTGGGGGGAAAAAGAAGAGATGCAGAATTCAAATCTGTCTGGGAATACATCCTTTCCCTTAATCCTTGATTTATTTCCCTTAATTCGATTGCAATGTTCAGACCAGGAAAGCATTCCTCTGTGCTTCATGTGTTCCCAAGCTGAGTCCTGGCAATCAAACAAGATGCTCTAAGAAACTGAGGCCTTATTCCAGTGGTTCCCAACCTGTGTGTTGGGACCCATTTGGGGGTCAAATGACCCTTTCACAGGGGTCGCCTAAGACCATCCGAAAACACATATTTGCATATAGCAATGAAAATAATTTTATGGCTGGGGGTCACCACAACATGAGGCACTATATTAAGGGGTCACAGCATTAGGAAGGTTGAGAACCCACTTACAAAAAGTTTGCGATCCGAATCGATGGATCAATTTGACAGCGGAGTGTGGTTCCCACAACATTTGCCCTGGTCGCATTTCCCCCTCTAAAATAATCCACTATAATAACCAGTTCAAAATGGACCCGCTCCAGATGGATGAAGGGCAAATTTAAATCAATTCCGATCCGCATCCGGTTCACACTTGTGCAGAATCGAGTTATCCAAAAAGACATGGAAAACATCAGTGTCAAAAAGATGTGGGTAAATAGGTCTAGCGCATGCGCCCTTGTCTCCGAATCACTTCAGCTAATTGATTCAAGTGGGAACTAGGGTCATTTGAATCAGTTTAGACCGATTTGCAATCTGGTTTAAAAGGTAGTGGGAATCAGGACTTTGAGGTAGAAGGGAACCTTATAGCAGAGGGAGCAGGAGGCACCATAACACACCTCTCTTGGAAAGAACAAAATAGTAAGAGCTTGGAGGAATGTGTTGCAAGTAACATATCTCGGATCGGAACACTTTCAATGTTTTCTTGCTTTTGTAACCAAAGGTATGATGTACTGAGCTAATCCTTTGCGCTGTAGTGGAAATTTTCTCCTTTTTTATTCTTTAAAAAACCAGAGTTGTAGTTCCATGTTAGTGATTCCTTGAAGCGTTGCAACTCAATAAAATGCAAAAGAAAGGAGAAGAAATGGTGATCCTTGCCACAAATTAAACCTTGCTGCATTTGGATGCCAGAGTGGTTGGGTGGAGAGAAATTGCGAGAGAAAGATATAACAAAATAGAGAATCTGCTACTAAATACTGCTAAATACCTTTGTTGGGCCAACTGAACAAACAGAAAATATATCATGCAAGCTTCCAAAGCTCTACTAGACTCTTCGTCGGGCAAAGATGTTTGAAAACACACAAAGGAAGAAGCCAAGTGGAGCTTTGAAAGGTTGCATGATATGTTTTGTACTCTTTAAATTGGCCCAGTAAAGGTATTGCTGTTTTGTGGATTTTCAGTTTTGTTGTACTATATTTTGTTGCGTGGTCAACACTGCCACCCCAGATATGCTTCTTTAGGGTGCATCTACATTGTAGAAATAAGCAGTTTGACGCCACTTTAACTGCCATGACTCCATTCTACAGAATCCTGGAATTTGTAGTTTTATGAGGCACCAGCACTCTTTGGTAAAGAAAGCTTGCAAAACTACAGATCCTAGAATTCCATAGGATTGAATCATGGCACATAAAATGGTGTCAAACTGCATTATTTCTACAGAGCAAGAGGTTAAAAAAAAATAACAAGCTAAACTTTTAAGAGCAATATTTAAACTTTTAGAGAAACTTTAGAGAAAGGCAGGGCGAAGAAAGAAGGCAAGGAAAGTGCTACAGTCTGGCTACAGTCATTCTTACTATAATCCTCCAAAGCGTGCACCTCGCACACAGTTAAACTGAAGGCAAACGGAGGCCAAGAACTTCAGCAAACAAGGGGTTTTCGAGGCTTGTTCCGTCATCCAGACGGCAAAAGAAAGAGCTTTTCTTTCCTATCTTCTCTCTTCCTCTTTTAAAAATCTCCCTCCTTTTATTCTCTAGAGTTAAGCTCTCAGAATGAATGCATTAACCAGTATCCCGGAAACCTGACTCATTTTTTATGATAGCATGAGTTTGTCTTATTGGGGGGAGAGAAAGCCGGGGGGAAAGAGAAGGACACAAGGATCTTATTCTCCTCTCCCATGTAGGGCTAAGTAAAAATGGGAGTTCTTTGGTAATATTTATGGTCTCTCAAGCTGCTGATGACAGGGTGCATTATTGAAACTGTTCATACCGGATGGAAGAGCCAGAAGGGGGTCATATCTGCATTACAAATGAACCAGTTGCTTCTGTGAGAGAGGGTCCTGGGTTCTTTCTGCTTTAGCCAGGAGGGCTCTTTGGAGTGCCTTAAACCAAAGTGGTGGTCCATGGACCTGTAGTTAGCTATGGGCATCAGCTGTTGGTCTAAATAAGTGTCCGGAAATGAACGCAACAGTCATAGCCAGTGGGCACAAATGTGGCACCAATCCCTGTTCTTGTTGTTAACTGCCTTTGAATTGATATGGCAACTTTGTGGATGAGACATCTCCAAGACTCCCTGTCCTCCACTGTTCTTCTTAGCTCCTGCAAATTCATACCTGTGGCCAGTCCCTGGCACATTAGGAAAGACAATTGATGGACCATCAGATATAGCTCAAGAAGCACCTGTTTGCCAAAGCTTGGCTTAAATTGACTTCCTCTTTCATTGTTTGCTGTTGGGGTCAGGAGGCTTTTCTGTTTCTTTTCCCCTCCAAGTCTTTTAACTTGTTGCCTTTTAACTTATGATCTGTCAGCCAGTCTCTAAGGTTTCTTTTTATATTGTTTTAGGTCTGGTGTTGTGCGGGGCTTTATTCTTTCATTTTAGTGACTGGATTGCTACTTTTACTCTCGTTTGTCTGTTCCTGATATTTCTTTGACTGCTTTGGAACACCACTGGTATAAAACAGGCATAAATAACTATGGGGGGAAGTGGCTAGAAGGCCTTTGAGGTTGGAGAATGTGGCTCCCAGGTATCTCTCCTCCTCCTTTTTCTTTTCTTTTTTGCTTTCCTCCCCATTTTTTGGTGGGCTACATTCATGCCCACAACAGAAAGCTGGAGACCAGCAATTCCCATGCTCTTTGGGGCAAGCTGTACCACCCGCGTCCCAGACGGAGACCTCACATGAACTAAGCTGGCTTCCCGTTTGGTGGTGCGTGTGCTCCCTCCCAGAAAGTAAGCTTGGCAGCACTTCTGAGCCTGACCCAGAGCAGATCAGCCTGTGTCAACTAACTGGAAGAGAGAGAGCGAGAGAGAGGAAGAGGGGAGGGAAGGAAAGAAGAGCAAGGGACAGTCGTTGGCACGAAGAGACACAAACATTCCTCGCATCAGAGAAGCCTCAGACTTGGTCGGCGGCTCTTGTGGCAGAATCAGAGCTTGGAATAGTTAGTTTTTTGGACTGCAGCTACCACCGGCTTGTGGTCTGAGTGGGCAAAGGCATCTCTTCTGCTGTATGGAGGATGTAGCTGCTCAGACCATAGGCTGATCCAGACTGCAATGCTAGTACCCCACCGCACCCCATTACATCTCCTTGCTGTCTGGGGTTTTTAAGAGATGTTATAATACCAAAAATAAGGAGAGGAATTTTGCAATAGGATAATCTTGATGTGAGTGTTAGCCTGTATAGTGCTTAGAATCATATAATCATAGAATCATAGAGTTGGAAGAGACCCCAAGGGCCATCCAGTCCAACCCCCTGCCATGCAGGAAATCACAATCAAAGCATCCCCGACTGATGGCCATCCAGCCTTTGCTTGAAGACCTCCAAGGAAGGAGACTCCACTACACTCCGGGGGAGTTTGTTCCACTGTTGAATAGCCCTTACTGTCAGGAAGTTCCTCCTAATGTTGAGCTGGAATCTCTTTTCCTGGAGCTTGCATCCATTGTTCCAGGTCCTGTTCTCTGGAGCAGCAGAAAACAAGCTCGCTCCCTCCTCAATATGACATCCCTTCAAATATTTAAACAGTGTTAGACTTTAAGAGACCAGAATTCGAATCTCCATGCAGCTATCAAAGCTCACTGGGTGATCTTGCACAAGTCACACTTTCTCAGCTTCAGAGGAAGGCAATGGCAAACCTCCTTGGGATAAAGCCTGCCTAGAAAACCCTAGGATAGAGATGTCATGACTTGAAGAAACATAACAACAAGCCAACATGCTGCAGAGCAGTGGTTCTCAACCTTCCCATTGCCATGATGCTTTAATACCGTTCCTCATGTTGTGGTGACCCCCCCAACCATAAAATTGCAGTGTCTCGGTTCCTAAGACCATTGGAAATATGTGTTTTCCGATGGACTTAGGTGACCCCTGTGAAAGGGTTGTTCAACCCCCAAAGGGATTGCGACCCATAGGTTGAGAACCGCTGCTGTAGAGGTTTGAGCGTTGAATGAGGACTCTAGAGACCAGGTTTGATTCCTTGGCCATGAAACCCACTGCATGATCCTGGACAAGTCACACTCTTTCAGCCTCAGGGGGATGCTTAGTAAACCCTATGAAGAAACTTGCCAAGAAAATGCCATAATAAGTTCACCTTAGGCTTGCCATAAGTTGGAAACAACAAGAAGAAGCAACAAACTCTTAATGGAATGAAGTGAGTCATATTGATCCAGTTAGTAAGTTGAAAGCTTGCTCGAATCTGAATTCTTCCACATATTTTTTAAAAAGTGCAATAACTAATTACATCCCTCCTTGAAAGTTAAGAAGACCAAGAAAACACGGCATGTTGGAGTACTTTAGAGAAACAGATATTCATTTTTAGAAACATATTCATGCTTCTTAGTTATGCTCAAACTGGGGGACATTTGGGGATTCCTCCTGGACTGAAGGCTGAAATGTAGGACATGTCCTGGAAAAGGAGGATGTCTGGTCACCCTGTATAAATGCAAAGGAGGACAAGGCACCACAAAGTGTAGGACATTCCAGAAAAAATGGGGGCCATGACCAAAGAAAAATCAAAAAATGCTCATAGAAATGAAAATCCACGCTTCTGAGTAATGCTCAAAATGGCGGAACATTTGGGAAATCATCCTGGACAGAAGGCTGCGATTTAGGGCATGTCCTGGAAAAGGGCATGACCTATTAAAAAACAAATCAACAACAAAATAAAGCTTCGTGTTTCTGAGCGTAAAGAGAGAGAGGCTTTCAAGTCACAACCCAATTCTAGGCAAGAGAGTAAAAAACATTAAGAGAGTGTCTTCAATCATGCATTGTGGTAGCACCAGAAATGTTATTTTTAAAGCATCAGGCAGCACTTCAGACAAGTCTGTTCTGGAGTCCAAAAAGATGCAGTTACTCACTGAAGGGTATATATTTATTAGCATGACTAATAAATCAGAAGCTCATGGCAAGATGTTTCACATGCCATTTTCAGGTGCTCTGAGAAAGAGCCACCTTGTTTCTGACTTATCATGACCCTAAATCTATCATGGGGTTTTCTTGGCAAGATTGGTTCAGAGGAGGTTTGCCATTGCCTTCCCCTGAGACTGAGAGAGTATGACTTGCCCAAAGTCACCCAGTGGGTTTTATGGCTGAGCAGAGAATCGAACCATGTTCTCCAGAGTCATAGTCCAACATTCAGACGGCTAGGCCACAGGTTTATCCTAGGTTACCCTAGGTTCAAATACTTGTTAATACTAAGGTAGCAGTTAAGTAAAGAAGAATACAGTTGCCCCTCCTAACTTCTGCGACCTTGATTATGCATGGAGAGGCGACCTCCGTTATTTCTAATGGCATGCGCACCCAGGCCACGCACCCTATTCAAGTCTATGAGGCTTGAATATGTGTGAGCCTCCATTTTCGCAGATGTTGTTTGACTGGAATCCCTAGCATTTCTCACCATTGCTTATGCTGCCTAGGACTGATGAGAGTTACAGTCCATCAACAATCAGAAGGTTGAGATAGATCAATGGTGTGGTGTAGCGGCTTCATGTGTTCATATTGCCCCCTACTGCATGCACACATGCCCCTTCTTTTATGGAGGTGCCATTTGTAGTTCTTTTGACAGCTATGACCTTTCCTTTCCAGCAATGAGGTCCACATGTCCCCTTGTTTTTTAAGTGCAACAAAGGCAAAGTCCCCCTGTTCTCTTCTGCACCTCCTCTGCACCTCGGCTACTCAGCCCATCCGTCATCCAGTCTACAGGGACAGCATGTGATTAGCAATATTAGGAAACTAAGCCCCTCTTTCCCACTACTTAATAACCCATTGGCTGGGATAGCCTGGTAAACAGAAATCCAAATTCTGGAACCTCTCCAGTTTTGACTCACTGGAGGTCAAACATCTCATCGCAGGGAAAACAGGCCACAGGAAGCTGGCCGGGGAGGAGGAAGGCAGGGGGAACTGTCAGGAGGCCGCCAAAGCTTTACGTTCCCAGAACTCAGCAGGCCTGTAGCTTTCTGCTCTATTAATCCTTTCCAAGTTCCGTCCTCGCTCTAAAGCATGTGGTCTTATGAAATCTGCACAGACCTTTTGCCAAGAGGAGACTTAGGGTCTGCTGTGTCCATCAAGGAGAGGCCAAACCTACCATTCTGGAAAGTTACCCGTCGCTGACTTTTTTATTTTAACATCCTGAGACTATTTCCAACAATCCAACAAACTATTATTCATCAGAATGTCAGACATGTGCAAAATAATCGAACAAATACTGCACAGAAAGCATTTTTTCAGGTTGGCTTGGGAAACAGGATTCTCTGACACTTGATGTGATCAGTCAGTGATTTTTCTTTTACAAAGCTCAGAGATATAGTCAGGTTTATTATGTCATTTGAGTTTATGAGGACCTTGAAACTTTAAAAGCGAGAGAGAAAACGTCCTTGTGGTCCTGGGCTGAAATTAGACCCAGGAACATTGGATGATAAATTCCACAAGCTTTGCCTAATTATAAGTAGACTCCTATTTGAAAGGTGCGGCTGGGAGAAGGAGCGCTTATCTCTAAGGAGTCACCAAAGCCCATTTTCAGTCCTAGAACATCATGTAATTAAAAAAGTATCTCCGAGACATGTTGGTTCTTCTCACCACAGGAGTAGCCTGTCCCCGGAGCGTGTGGGATTTAGGGCAACTGCTTGCAGGCCAAGGACTCTGGCTATTAGATAGAACCGAGCTGCATTTTTTCTCTTTCAACTCTCCCCCTCGAATCGCTCTGCCAGTTTTAGACGGCTCAAATGGTTGGCAGCCAAGCTCTTAAAAGCATTGTGCCGGTTACACCCAGCTGTTGGAACCGAACCTCGTTCCCTGGCCCACCAGAAACTCCAAACAAGACCAGGCAAAGACTTTTCGTTGGATGTGCCATGTAGGCAGACCAGGCACTTGCTACAGCAGCCAAAATTCAACACAAGCGTCCCTCCGCCGCCCCACACCCCGCCATTGCTGGCATTTTCCCTCCCTAATCCTGGGCCAGCAGGACCAATGCTAAACTCTCCCCAGCTGGATGTCGTTGTTACATGCATAATAATTTCCCCCCCTCTTCTGCGCTTGGCCCAGTTACCGCATCTGTGGGCCAGACACCCCTGCATAGACTTGGAAAGTTAACAGCATCCTCCCTTCTTGCTCCAGGCAGACGTTTGACTGCCTTGGCAGTCCCAAAGACCATGTGCGTCAAAGGAACCCTTTAAGTCATGAGGGATTTCTGAAGGCTCTTTTGGAAGAAGCTGGCCCTTCGTCAACCAGGGGCACCATTTGGGGAGGAAGGGAGGGCAGGGGGGAGGTGAGCCCCCCACCAGGTGTTTCAGATTATTCCTATATTTCTGGCCAGCTCACTGTTTCCCAGACCTACATTTGTCTTATAACACTGAGGGAGGAGGGGGAGAAGCAGTAGTTTGGGAGAAATACTCCTTAACTATTCCTATGCCTGCTTAAGCTCCACTTCCAAATACTCCTACATGTGCTGAAAAGGTTGTCCGTGAGTGGATCCATGCTACATAACTAATAACTGTTTGGCACCACTTTAGCAGCCTGGGATTTGTAGTTTGGTGATTCTGTGAATCCTCTGATCCATTTCCTCTGAGCTGTTTCTCTGTGGCAGAGAGTTCTAAGCATTTCATGAAATTACTAAGGCGATAAGGCCACACAACATGCAGCCTTATTGCCAAATGTGGGGCGATAAGGCCACACGACGCCTGGCCCTATCTGCCCCAGATTTGGAGTATCTTATCTTATCGTGTGACTTTTTAACTCCAGAGAATGCCCTGGAGTTTGCACCGCCATTCTAATGTCTGGGCCAGTTCCCAGCCTGAACGCTGACATTTTCCTCTCCTCTCTTGGCAGTGCCACTGCAGCCAGATCACAGCTGCCTGCTTTTAAGGTCAGACAAGGCACCCAGAGCACATGCTGGGCACCTTGTTTGCTTCAGAGGGATGGGTGCACCAGCAGAGCCAGTGTTGCAGAGGGAGAAGGAGGGGAAAAACTTACTGTTTGGGCAAGGAACTGGCCCAGACATTAATGGTTTGAAAGGCGGAGGTGGCAGCAGTGGAAGTGGCAGTGGCAGTGGCAGCAGTATTGGCAGGAGCAGCAGTGATGGACCTAAAACTCAAAAGGGACTGTCTGGTAGTGTAGACAGTCTACCCAATGTTCCTGCAAAGAAAAAGGTTGCTCCAGGGCAGGTGAAGGGTCCATTTGTACTTTTGTCCCTAGCGTAGACCAGTGATGGCGATCCTATGGCACGCGTGCCAGAGGCGGCACTCAGAGCCTTCTCTGTGGGCACACATGCTGTCGCTCTAGCACAGAGTTTGCCAGAGTTTCTTAGTAGAAAGCCAGAGGGATGTGGCACTTTGCAATAAATAAGTGGGGTCTGGGTTGCAGTTTGGGCACTCAGCCTGTAAAAGGTTCACCATCACTGGTGTAGACTGTCCCTGAGATATAAGGATGGCCTCTTCTGATATCACAGAAACTAGGCCA
This sequence comes from Sceloporus undulatus, assembly GCF_019175285.1. NCBI lineage: Eukaryota > Metazoa > Chordata > Lepidosauria > Squamata > Phrynosomatidae > Sceloporus > Sceloporus undulatus. Next base: position 4,115,639 of record NC_056528.1, on the reverse strand, counting down.
GTGATGGTGAATGTTTTAGAGACCGAGTGCCCAAACTGCAACCCTAAACCCACTATTTATCTCAAAGTGCCATGTCCCTCTGGCTTTCTAGTAACAAACTCTGGCAAACTCTGTGCTGGGGTGACGGTGTGTGTGCCCACAGAAAGGGCTCTGAGTGCCACCTCTGGCACTCGTGCCATAGGTTTGCTACCACTGAACTAGGCCCTACTGATGTTGCAAGGCAGGATGATGTTACAAAGGGGCAGCCTTTGGTGATGTCATTAAGGATGATGCATTAAGCCTTAACCACAGTTGTCCAGAACTAAAGATTTTAGTGCACTAAAAAAGAAAGGCGAAACCGATCGGGAGAGTAGCATCTTTCTCAGTGCCGTTTTGCATGCTCTCATAGCACTTCCATTCTCTTCCCAAGAGGAGATGGTCATCTAAGCATGCCTTTTGCTACACTGATTTTTTCTGTTCAGCAAAAGGCATGTTTTGATGACCATCTCTCTTTGGGAATTGAACAGAAGTGTTACGATGTCATGCTATGCAGCATGAAGAAAGCTAATACTCTCTTGATGGTTCCACATTTCTTTTCTAAGGTAGTAAAGTCCTTAGTCTAAAACATACCTTACCTGGAGATTCATCCTCCTGATCCTGAGGACTGAAGAAGAAGGGTGAGGCTCTGACACAGCCAGACCCTGAGACTGAAAACAACAAGCGGAAATGCATTTTGGTTGTGTATTCCCAGAGGAGGATGGGGTCAAATGAGAAAGCTTGACCTGCTATATCTTGGCCTAGCAGGGAACTCTTCATGTGCATCAGAACCTCAGTTTTGGAGGAGGAGGAGGAGGAGGAGGAAGAAGAAAAAGAGGAAGAGAGACATTTCCACCACATTTGCTTTGTGTGGGTTTTCTTTGTACACCAGTATCATCCGATTTGTTCAAAACCCTTAAACCCCAAAGGCAGGACAAGTCTAGAATAAACACACACACATGCACATACACAATTGGCGACTTGTTCGGAGCAGGGTGGTGGTGGTGGTGGATCAGCTCCGGGGGAAGCTGGAGAGGGAAGGGGGGGTGTTCGGTTGAGCAAAATTTCCTGCTGGCCTCCCTTTTTAAAAAGAAGGTGTGCTGTTTGTTCAAGGCTATCCAAACATTTGCAAAAGCCCTGGCAGCCAGGGAATGCGCAAGGCAGTGTGTCCTAGGCGTGGGAAAGTGCTGCTCTCCTCAACCTTTTGCGAGCCTCATCCCCCGGCCTCCTCCCTCCGGCAAGCAAGCGGTTCAATTAAAAAAAAGAGAAAGAACCCAGTGCCAAGAGATTTATTGAGCTGATAATGACAGCTTCACTCAGCAGCAGCAGCAAGCAGACAGAGGCAAGAGGCTAAGAGGAGGAGGCAGGGAAGGGAGGGAAGGCTCCAGATCACAGGAGAGAGAGAGAGAGAGAAAGAAAGAAAGAAAGAAAGAAAGAAAGAAAGAAAGGGAGGGGGGAGTGTATACTGTATGAGCCAGGAAGGATCTGGTATCAGAGGAAGGTGAGAGAACGGAGAAGCAGGCCTGCTGTTGTTAGCTGGTTTCGGTGGTTAATCTCCAGGATGAAAACTGTCAAGAGGCGAGGGCAGAGTTGCCACTGTTCTGGCCATGCATCCTGTCTTAAAATCCCCCCCCCCCCCCGTACACATACGGTTGTTGTTGTTTTATGTACAAGAGGGAAACTTCACTGTGACGCCGTCCCCTGAAAAGTTTGCTTTTATCATAAGGAGACCTCATAATTAATAAAATGATTCCAAAAGAATGTACATCCCACCTCTCCGTCAAGACAACTGGGGTGGCTTGCAAGTTAAAATTGTACAATCTCGATCCCAGTATCCTACCCTCCCCTAAAATTAACAATTAACAGTTTTAAAACATATCTTAAAATAAACAAGCAGATTTGGAGGGGTGATGGGTTCCATTTTGGTGGCTGTTGGGGAAAGGCCTGCCGGAAGAGATCCGTCTTAACATCCTTTTTAAGCTGGGAATGTGATGGATCTCTTCCGGCAGGCCATTCCATAATCTGGGAGCAGTTGTCGAAAAGGTCCTCTGGGTGGTTGCAGTCAGTCTAGTTAATCAAGGCTAGTGTGGTTTAAGTGAGGGACTAAGGCTCTGGGAGACCTGGGTTCAAATCCCCGCTCAGCCGTGGACCTGGAAGACATAGGCTTGCCAACAATAACATTAGCTGCAAAGATAACTAGAGAGCCAGGATGGGTAGTGGTTTGAGTGTTGGATGGCGAACCTATGGCACGTGTGCCAGAAGTGGCACTCAGTGCCCTCTTTGTGGGCACATGTGCCATTGCCCCAACACAGAGTTTGCCAGAGTTTGTTACTAGAAAGCCAGAGGGACATGGCACTTTGCAATAAATAAGTGGGTTTTGGATTACACTTTGGGCACTCAGCCTCTAAACGCTTCACCATCACTGACATAGGGCAAGGTCATGCTTTCTTAGGAGTTTATCACACTGGGGCTAATTTCAGCATGAAAGAGAGATTACATCGCATTTAAAGCGTCCCACAAATAAATTGAAAATGGTGAATAATTGCACAAATGGTTATCACACGCAGTTGCGCAAATAAAGTGATATTGGAAATGCATTATTATTATTATTATTATTATTATTATTATTATTATTAAGCTTTATTTATATAGCGCTGTAAATTTACACAGCACTGTACATAAAAACATTTAATTAGACGGTTCCCTGCCTTCATGCTTACAATCTAAGAAGACACGACACAAAAGGAGAAGGGAATGGTTGAGGGGAAGGGGATCAGGTCCAGCATTCTTCTCTCCCTCTGAGGCCTGGACCAAGGCAGATGGACAGACTGAGGGCTCTGTATCTTAAGGATAGGCCTGATGGCATTGGCCCACCCTCTCACCCACGGTTGCTGAAATCCCGAAAGTAAAGAAGATGTCCGTTCATGCTTCTTTCATGGCAGGTTTTGCGCCACATCATGTGAAATCGTTTCACGTAATTAGGTGGTTTTTCCTGGATATTCATGGGATAAACTCCTATGCCTCAGAGGAAGGCCACAGCAACCCTCCTGTAGATAAATCTTAGGAAGAAAACCCTAGGAAATGGTTGCCATAAGTCAAGAGACAATGCGAAAACATGCCACAACAACAAACTGCTTTGTGTATCTGTGAGTCACTATGCTGGAATCAGAAGGTCAGCCCAGAGCAAGGACTCACAGAGAAATGTAACCGGCATCCTCTTCTGAGAGCAGCGGATTTTGTTAGATAGAGACTGTCTGGACAATCTATTTTCAATCAATTGCATACCAAACCTATCCTTCTCCAATGGAGGAGGCTAGCTTAGAGCAGTCATTTATGGAGAAAGACAACAGGTTCCCACCTTTGAAAGAAGGTAGTCCTGCTACATTGAGGATGGCTGTGAATTATGTGATCCTGTCCAGTTGCGTGGCAGAACAATCTGACCCAGGGCCAGTATGCTGAACAGGGCCAGTTATAGGGAGCATATAACTCCCTTGTTGCAACAGCTTCACCGGCTACTGGTTCATTTCCAGGCACAATTCAAAGTGCTGGTCACGACCCCAAAAGCCCTACATGGCTTAGGTCCAGACTATCGGAAATATCGTATCTCCCCATATGAACCTTTGTATAGATGTGTGCTTTGTTTGGTTTTAACTTTTGTGTGATTCCTAATCATTTTCATAATGTTTCTAATATGGTGGGTTTAAATGGGTTTTAAACCTTTTTATAAAGATTTTTAATTTGTTGTTACGGAAGCTGTCTTGGGTCCCGTCCTGAGAGAAAGGCGGCATATAAATAAAGTAAGTAGTAAGTCGATAATTTGCTTACTACTAAGTCGAGACTGGCTGAATGAGGCCTGCCCAGAGCAGACTCATACAGACACATAGCATGCACCGCTCTTGCTACATTTGGAGTAGATGAAGAGTGCATGCCCACCCAATTCCAAAAAGGATGGAGAGAATCAGCTGCCACTGCCTCCTTAGTGGAGGCTGATCGAAGGAGGCAAGACCAGAGCAGTGAACCATTTACCGCTGAGGCTTTCCAAAGAAGTCGCTTATTGCTTATGACGCTCTAGCAGTTCTGCAGGACTCCAGCGCCTAAAAGTGTCCTCCTCGTATAGTGCATGCAGTAAATTTGCTCTATGGGTAAGTGCGCCTCGTATATCAGAGGTCTGAAAAAACACCGACAGCTTCCAATGGCAAAAGATCTGGCGTCTTTAGAACCTCCGCCACGTCTCACAACACTTTGATGCTCCCCAGCCTGCAATGCATCACAGATATTCAGGCATAAAATCGAGGGACTGGAAAGTAAATAGATGCTAAGGAAGGACACCCCAAAATAGCTCAGTGAGGACTGAGTGGCAGAATGCTAAGTTATGGGATAATGGTGAAAAACATGGTGGTCGGAGGAGAATGGAAGAGAGTCGTAGGGAGAGGTGGGATATGAATTATTATTATTATTATTATTATTATTATTATTATTGGAAACATGTGACTCAAATCCTGCAGTCCTCCCCACTGCAATGTTTTATTGTAGGTCCCACTTCTAGGATGCTTAATCTCAGCATGGATCTGGTTTTACTTCTTATTAAACACATGAGTCATGGGCCACATGCAGAGTGTTTTTTTGTTTAACAAGGTGAAAAAAGCCATATTCATGGTAGTATAATGGTAGTATAAGCAGAATTGTCCATGTGGGACTGTTGTGCCTGTGATGGCGTATTAAAGTGCACAGTAATGTGTGAATGTGCATTGCCTCTGTGCCTTTGTGTGTTGCACATTTTCAGTTGCCTGACAGGTAGTCAGTCATGCACATTGACTGCTGATCTGCATCCACTGTGCTTTGTTGGTATTCAGTACAGGGATTGCATAACGTAACTCCATTGGTGGATATTTGTGCTACGCTGAAGCAATGTATAAAGGATTTCAGCTGAAGGGTTGATCTGTGGCAGGAAAAACAAGGAGTGTTGTGGCACCTTAGAAACCAGCAGGTTTCTTGTGGTGGAAAATCCTGCAGGTACATCTGCTTCATGGTGTGTATCGGAAGGTGTGGACTTTAAGCCGCACAAACTTACATCATTATCAGTTTATTAGGTCCTCTAAGGTGGTAGTTCTTTATAGAATAGCTGCACAGTTGGAACATATTCAGAAGCATTTGCTGTCTCCATTAGTAGTGAAGGAAGAGAAGGAAATGGAGAAGCAGTATCCCGCACTGCATCTGCGCATATGCTTAGGCTCATATGAGAACTAAAGTCAAGATGCCCCCATTTAGAGATTTAACACCTAAGGATTGGGAGGAGAAACCTGAGAAAACAACATTGAACAGTCTTGATGGATCCAACAAATGTCCCCTGAACTCAAGTGCTATTAGCCATCATGACTATATATGCAAAGAGAGCTTGATGTCCCTCAAGTATCGCCTGACCTTCCTCAAAAGTATCTAGGAAAAACAATTGAATCATTTGGACTGCATCCGCACTGCAGAAATAATCCAGTTTGACAGTGATTAAATGGCCATGGCTCAATGCTATGGCATTCTAGGATCTGTAGTTTTGTAAGACATTTAGCCTTCTCTTTCAGAGAGCCCTGGTGCCACCACAAGCCACAAATCCCAGAATCCCATAGCCTTCAGCCATGGCAGTTAAAGTGGTATCAACCTGGATTATTTCCGCAGTGCAGGTGCAGCCTAACACGTCTGTGAAGTTGCACCTTGTCAGGAATTATCAAACAGAAGTGTAGTAAATGATCAAGCGTTGGGAAATATTAACGCAGCGATTGCCACTGACCCCATCCAGAAATAATAAAGGCTGCCTGCCATCTATTCTGTGCATACTTACTTAGAACCACTCCAAAACATACCTTTCCTGGCATAAGAGAGCATTACGCTAACCTAAGCCCCCAATAAAACCCCAGCCCTTCCATTTTTAAAGGACAGCTAGCAGCTAGGATTAACTAATGCACAGGGACAGTTAGAAGGGACAGGCTTTTGTCACCAAAGGCAACCTGAATGTTCAGCTGCCAGTCATCTAGTATACAGAGCAACCAAGGGTTAGATAAATATTTGCTAGGGATGGTTGAGTTATAATAAATTGTGCCTCTACTGTCACATTGTGCTTTTGCAATTTCATTATTGACTGTAAATAATCATGTTATATATCTATATGCAATGCAAACTCTGTTTTTAACGGATTGGCCCAGACGTGTGGGGAAAGTTGTCAGGGGGGAAGAAGAATCCCACGGTAATATATATATATATATATATCCTTTTTCTAATTTTAAGATTGATAAAGATTATGGAACTGGGAGAGAGGGATTCTCACTAAAGGTAGGAAATGTGTCTATTTCGGTGTCTTCTAAACTATCTTGGGTTCTTTTCATTCCAAAAGTGAAGAAAATTGCAAATTTGGCTAAATTCTGAAGAAATGAATGAAAATTCTTTACTTTCTGCACTGACTGTTGTTGTTGTTGTGGTGGTTGTTGTTGTTGTGGTTGTTGTTGTGTGCCTCCAAGTCTTTTTGACTTATGGCAACCCTTTTATAGAGATTCTTCATTCATAACAGCTACATAGTAGGTAGGTATCACATGGGTCTCTTCGAGCTAAGGATACTTGTACCTATATCAGGCAGCATTGTGCAATGGTTTCAGTGTTGGACTATGACTTTGGATGCCAGGGTTCAATTACTCACTTGAGCATAAAAGCCCAATGGTGATCTTGGGCAAATCATATTCTCTCAGCCTCAGAGGAGGGCAATGGCAAATCCATTCTGAAGAAACGTGCCAAGAAAACCCTCATTTGATCCCATAAAACTACTGAATGGCATTTTTAAATACCAGAAGCTAGTGTGGGTAATTCCTTTCGTTCGCTACTGTCTTGAGGCAGAGCCTGGGGTTTTCAGCATCTCATATCTTAAAGAGGGAAAATGAGGATGCCAATTCAATAACTCGTTTTATTGCAATATTTGCCCAACTGAGAACTGGATTTCCAAAAAGTGCTCAGAGGGAAAGATCTGAGATAGGGTTTTTTTCACTTCACCAGCCACCCACAAGCAATTGCACAGAGAGAGAGACCTGCAGGAGAATTGCTAGATCAGGGTTGCTCCAAGTTATTTGCTTGGTGAGGTACTCCAAGAAGAAGCAGCTGGTGCCCCCATTTTCCATATGCAAAAGTAAACTGGACTGGCAGATTAATCTTAGTCCAACAATGGAAGTTAAACAGCATCTTCCACCACACATGAAGGCAGCAGACTAGCCCAAGAGGCACAGGGCAAGTTGCATGGCACATACCTCTCTCTTCCAAAACGTTGCTGCCGCCTCCAAGCATCTGTTGCCAGAAGCAACCACTTCACTTCACTTGAAAGCCTCTCCTGCAAAGGTCTGGTATGGAGATATGCTCCAACTGCTTAAAGATAGTCGCTATTTTCTGGTGTGAGTTTCAGTACATCAGGTGATGGAAAGAGATTGAGCCAGCCTTGTGGAAAAGAGTTCCAGAATTTGAGAATAACCAAATATTAGGGATGCTGACAAGAGGAAGGGTTGTACACAGACCTCCAGCTCACCTAGTAAAGGAGCAGCTTGTTACAATTTTTTCAGGCTTAACTGATTTGTTGCTGCAGCTTGCAGAGATGCTGCATCCACTTAGTTTCCTCCTTCCCTGCCAGTCATTATGGTGCCAGGGCTCACCATCTGCTCTGTTCTGTATCCATCTTGCTAGCAATAGCAATAGCAAGTGCATTTCAATACCACTTATCAGTGCACTTAAGCATTCCCTAAGCGGTTTACAATATGTAAACTAATTGCCCCCAACAAGCTGGGTACTTGTTTTAGCAACCTGTGGAAGGATGCAAGGCTGAGTCGACCCTGGAGCCCTGTCTGGGATCAAACTCACAACCTTGTGGCTGTGAATGGCTGCAGTACAGTATGAAACCATTGCACCAGCAGGGCTCCTTGCTAGATACCAGTCGGCTAAATGAAGTTCCTTCTCACATCTCCCTAAATAGGGGAGAAGGAATAATACCCTCATTTCACCTTCATCTGGGAACAGCACCGTTAGCTAAGATTTCTGCCTTAATTTCCAAACTGTAAAATATGTTCTCTCTGTGTGCATATGTGCGTGTGTTTGAAAGACAAACTATGAGCAACTGAGGTTAGTATTTAATGCATAACATTTTAAGATCTCACCAGGGGCTATCCTCACGTGTTCGTTTTTGGCCTGGAAACAGAACTTGATTCCAATCTAAACTCGCAACCCTGACAGTGATACGTCCCTTAGTTACATCTCAGATGTAACAGACTCTACATAGGGCTGAGTTTGAAGAGTGTTGCCTGGGCCAAACAGCTGCAGCCAGATGGTTAACCAAACCAGGCCACAGGGTTGGCACAACTCCTTTGCAGCATTTCCACTGTCTGCCAGTCTGTTTCCAGGGTAAATCCACAACTATGTTGGTGTTATAGCTCTAAAGTCTTACACGGCTCAGTTCCAGCTCTCCTGATAGACTGTATTTTCACATACAGCACAAACCTTCCCAAGGCTTCCTTGACTGAGTCTGTCCACCTGCAATTGTGGTCTTCTCCTCCTCCTATTGCAGCTACCTTGCCAAGCATTGTGTAACAGTCTTCAGTTTCACAATAGTTTCATCCTGTGTTTTGGAAGGACTTTCCCCCTTGCTAGCAGACCAGAAGAGCTCACGTTTGCTCTAGGTTTGTTCCAAAGTTTAATTTGTGGCTGTCTACCCCAACACATGCTGAATCCTAGATTTAAATGAAATTATAATACCCCCCCCTCCTGGGTGCACTCAGAATGCTTTCCCTTCACCATGCACATAGTCATTGCCATGGCAGGCCTTCGCTGCTGAAACCTGAGCATCATGCTCTCTCGGCTAATCTCAAAGGAGATAAAGTGGCAGATCAGATGCGGAGGAGGAAGGGAGGTGGCTGTGTCCAGTGAGGAGACCTTAGGAAGCTCCAAATAAATCTCAATAGAATATGTAATCTTTATCAAACACTGCCTTTGACTGGGCTTTCCAAGGTCTGGGTGACCCAACCAGCATTTTTGTGCTCTTGGCAGAACTCCCTAAAAGTGAAGAAATCTATGGGGATACCTTGCTGGATCAGAGAACATAAGAAGAGCTCACCTAGATCAGAACAAAGGACTCCAGCATTCTCTTCCCTCAGTGATCAATCATCCTTTTACTCATGCTTTCTAACCGCTAGTATTAAAAGACATACTGCCTCTGACACTGGATTAACATATCCTGTAACTGTCCTGAATTAATCCTCTGTTGTCTTACTTTTCAGCTGCTTTAAAAATGTCCGTATTTCCCTGTCTTCCTTCAACATTCCCCGGTTGTCTTCAGATTGCTTCAGTTGCTGCAAACAAGGGGCCTGAACAGACAGGCCAAAATAAAGCTGCTTCTGGTCACTTTGGAGGCATGTTGTTTAAATGATGCACATGTCCTAAGAGGCCAGAAGCTGCGCCAAGGAGTAACAAAGTTCAGTTCGGAATCCAAAGATATAGCCGTGTTAGTCTGTAGAAGGAGTACGTAGAGAGATCTTGTAGGACCTTGGAGACTAACTGAAGAAGTTGACAACATGAGCTTTTGTAGACTTCACCTGAGGAATGGACTGAAGTCTCTGAAAGCTCATGGTGCCAATTTCATTCTTTCAATTAGTCTCAAAGGTGCTACAAGATCTCGCAAAGTTCAGTTCAGTTCATCTTTATTCAAGGGGTAGCAAAAGGTCCAAAACATCAGGTTCTTGGAGATGTAGTATACTTTGTTGTTTATGCTGCCACTGCAGTTTCTGGTTATAGAGACAGAGACTGAGCAGGCATGCTCCTAGATTAGCCTTTCCAAATCTGATGTATGTCTGCACATGTGCCTTCAAGTCACCTGTCAGCTTAGGCTACACCATGATTTTCACAGGGTTTTGCTAGGTCAAGAGCACTGAGAGATGGTTTTACCAGTCCTTCCTCTGAAATGTAGCCTACAGCACATGGTATTTGTTGACAGTCTCCCATCCAAGTACTTACCAGGGCTGACCTTAGCTTAGCTTCCAAAATCAGAATGGATCCAGGGCTTGTAGGGTACCTTCCAAGCCTGGTATCCTCCTGTAGGGTACCTTCTTTAGTATTAGGGCTACAACTCCTAAACGTTTCTGGGAATTGCAGTCCAACACATCAGTTGGCACCAAGTTAGGGAAGCCTGCTCTAGACAGACCATTCCTTCTAAAGCAAATAGTATGCATCAGCAGCAACTCTTTCCCGAACAGTAAAGATGTTTCTTCCCAGGTACCTGGAAAGCGCAGACTTCTCTCTCTTTTGCTGGCTACTTTCCACTTGCCAAACTTTTACCCTCCAATTTCCAGCCTGAGTAGAAAGAGTGCAATCAATAGCCAGTACTGTAGTAGCCACCAGCCATTAATGCTCACTTCATCTTCAACCACCGGTCTTCTCTTTTCTTCCATTAACTTTTATTTCATCTCCGTCATCGATATCTTCTCAAAAAAACAACTTTAGGTATTGGTCAAGCAAAAGCTGCTCACATGGGGGTGGGCTAAGGAAGTCAGGGTACAGTGACAATAAAAGGTGAATCTAAGGGAGATTGGGGAAAACATCAGCCAAATCTGTATGTACTCTTGCTCCCCTTTTCATGGAAGCTAAACATAGTTTCCTTTGGAGAGGAAAGCATTGCAGTCTTCAAGTGTCTTTCTCAGTGTGAAGTTGAAGGCTTTCGTGGCCAGCATCCATAGTTTTTGTGGGGTTTTCAGGCTATGTGACCATGTTCTGGAAGAGTTTATTCCTGATGTTTCGCCAGAGTGCCACAGATGCTGGCCAAACATCAGGAATAAACTCTTCCAGAACACGACCACATAGCTGCGACATTTCACAGATGAAAACCGCAGCTGTTTGCTTTTGCCTGAACCTACTGGGAATGCAAAATGCACATGCACACTGAGTTAAAAGAGTGCGCGGTACTTTTGCGCTTTGGACACACTTTGCAGTAAATGAAGTAAGCTGAGGATAAAAGAAAGTGGGAGAAAGGGAGAGAAACAGGCATTTTAAAAGTAGCTGAGAAAGCATGGTGATGGTGGATTAATTAAGAATTAATGGCAAATCAGAAATGTTCGAAGGTGTGAGTTTAGAAGACATTTCCTGGAGAGAGAACTGTGAGGGTTCTTTTCTCTCTCTTCTTCCCCTCTCACTGCTATACACACACACACACATTCACATATATTCTTTTTTCCCTGTTAGCTTTTTGTTGTGTAAACGCACGGAGCCAGACAAACAGTTTTTGTCCCACGCTTAAAGCTTAAGCACTCCACTTCAGGCTGGAAAACTGATAGATTTATTTACAGTAAGCAGCTCACAAACTTGGAAAGGCTTGAGTGTATTTGCTATTGTGCGCCTGGGATAGTGCTCACACGCGCTGCTCCTGTGGCATTAAGAATCGTGTCAGCTGCCAAAAACCACACAACTTTTCTGTTGATGCTAATTACAAGCGCTGTTTCCCACGGGCCTAAAGTGTGTGTGTGTTTGTGGGTGGGAGAGTTTCATGCAAAATGGCCTTATGCAGGGTGGCACTGTTGATCCGTCTTGCCCAGTGCAGTGGTTTCTAAGATCTCAGGGACTTTCCCATCATCTCCTATCTGATACTTTTTACTGGAGATCCTGGGGAGTGAACCAGGGACCTTTGGCATGTAAACCACAAGTTCTACCCTTCAGTCAGAGTCCCCCGAGGTAGTTTCTATACCACAAGAGACATGCAGCAACTCCTGTACCTACACAAACACTACCAAAACTGTAGGTAGAGAGATCTCACAGCACCTTTGAGACTAACTGAAAGAAAGAAGTTGGCAGCATGAGCTTTCATAGACTTCAGTCTGCTTCCTCTGATGCATTTGGAACAAACTGGGCATCTCTCTGGCCTTTCCCCATCACCTACTTCCAGGGCCCTTTAAACAAATCATGCCAGAAACAACCTAAACACTTCTGCATGCAAAATGTGCGCATTCACACCATTCTGTGTTATGGTCTGTTCCCACACTATACAGGATCCCACAGCTTTGACAGCTGTAGCTTTCCAACTGGGTTGTGAAGAGCTCCAAGCTTTAGATGCTTAGGTTATGTCATATGTGTATGTGCCTTCAAGTCAGCTGTTGACTTGTGATGAGTCCATCAATTTCATAGGGCTTTCTTAGGCAAGGAACATTCAGATATGGTTTTGCCAGTTCCTTCCTCTGGAGAAAAGCACATCTGGAGGGATGTTGTGCTTTTGGGCAAACTGATGCTCCAGAGACGAGAATGAGAACCAATGGATTCAGATTACAAGAAAAAAGATTCCTAAATCTTAGGAAGGATGTCATGATGGTAAGAATTGTTCAGCAATGGAATAGGCTCATTCAGAGGGTGATAGTGTCTCCTTCTTTGGAGGTTTTTCAACAGAGATTGACTGGCTGCTAAGTGCTTTAGCTATGGATTCTTGCACTGGCAAGGGCCTGGATTAGATAGCCCTTAGGGTCCTTTCCAACTGTATGATTCTATGACTCCATGATCCAAACATGTAACTACAGGGAAATGTTGGGGGTGTTTGGGTGAAGCAGAAGCTCAGACTTAGTTAGTCCCGATAATGTATGGCTTGAGGAATCAAAAGTCTTATCAGAGGTGCTGTGGGCTACAGCCAGATAGCCAACCATTGCCATGCTATTTTCCAAGGTTCTCAGTCTCTTTCCCCCACTCCATTTCCCTCCAGCAGTCACTAGATCTTCCATGTTTAGTCCTTCTTTGTTTGATTTGGAAGGTTTCTATCCGCTAGGTTGTGCCCATGCCCACCAAAGATTGTACCAACCTTGGAGTCCCCTGAAGCTGGCCTTTATAGTTGGATGGTGCCATTATGGCCATGGTGGGATTGGCATTGCAGAATACTTTACAGTGTGGATAGAAACTGTGTGGCACTCCAGCTCATGTTGAACTGTGGCTTCAGTTGCTATGCTCCCTCAGGCTGCTGGGAATAGCAGTCCAAAAACATTTGGAGGACAGCAGGATTCTCATGTTAAATATGGCTTTCAATGACACAAGCTATGGTGATGCACACTGACTAGAAGTAGAAGCTCCAAGTTCAGCAACACTATACCTCTGGATGCTAGTTGCAAGGTGTGTGTGTGGGGATAATAGAGAAGGATCACTTTTATGTTCTCTCTGGATTTCCCAGGGAAATCTGGTTGACCACTGAGAGAAGCAAGATGCTGGACCAGAGTTCAGAAAAGGTACTTGTTTAGACCACAGCTTCCAGGATCTCCCAGACAGCAAAAGCAGTTTTCTGGCAGCTGTAGTCCAAAAGTAACTTTCTCTTGTTCTGTGCTAGGTTAAGTAGACCTTTGGTCTGAGCCAGTAGGGTTCATGTTGTGCTTTTATACATCAATGCACATGTGCTGAATCAGTTCGCATATGCACACTAACAGCAGGAACAGAGTGTGATGTGATCATTCCAAGTGGATGCTGGAGTCATGTTAGAGTGGTTTATTACAAATCAAGAGAGAGCAAACTCATCACCCCAAATAGGACAGATATGGATAATTGTGTACTGTATATTGATTTAGAGATGAGATGTCTCGTGTAGTGATTTGAGTGTTGTTGAATTAGGATTCCAGGAGATCAGGGTTGGGTGATCCTGGGCAGGCCACACTCTCTCAGCCTAAAAGGAAGGCAATGGCAAATTACCTCCAAATAAGGCTTGCCGAGAAAATGCAAGGACAGAGTTGTCATAGGTATATGGCCATTGATATATGGCCTTAGACATGCCAGTATTCCCTGTCACATTTACAGGCTTCTTGGGAGAGATCCACAATCAAAGTATGTCCTGAATCTGAAAATATATGACGTTTGTATCCAAAGACAACCATATCCCACTTGCTCTCTCTCTTCCAACAGGGTTCCATCATGTCTATTTTCTCCATTTAAATTAAGCACTCCTCTATTTTGGTGTTTTGATGCACAGCAAATACACAAAGTGAATCCATGGACAAAAAGCCAGTTTATCCCCCAAGCAAACAAACTGTTGGCCCTGAAACAATTGCTTTCCTACTTCATTTCTTGATCCTAGGCTAAATTTTTTCTGCAACCTTTGATGCTGTTGTGTTTCTGACTTTTGCATTCAAATCACCTGTGATCAACAACAAGCCTTGTTTTGGTGTGTAATTTCCTCCAAAGCATATTTCAATTTCTTCTTCTTCTGCCTCTGTAGCTGAAGCATAAACTTGCATTATGGTTCTGTTGCTCAGCTTTCCCAAAGCCTTATTGATATGATGTGAACAGATTTTGGATTGTATCCTTTGACTGATTTTGCTGCATCTCTCTTCACTATCAGTGCTTTCCCATTCCTTCTTAGAGTGTCATTTCCTGAGTTTCCTGACACTGTGTAATTCTCTGACTCACAATGTCCAATTCCTGTCCCTTTTAACTTGCTTACCCCAAATATTGCAATGCTGATACGTTCTATTTCTTGTTTTCCTATGTCTCACATTCCATGTTCTTATAATATGTGTCATGGAGCTTTGGACTTCCCTTTCACCTCTGAACACATCAACAGCTGGATGTCCTTTCGACTTCAGTCCAGTTGCATCACTACTTGTAGTTGTCCTCTGTTCTACTCTTGTACTTTGGACATATCATGAGATGCCATGTCTCAGAAAAACCAATAAATGGATGGCAACGGAAAAGAGTAAGGCCACATTACAAGTGGGTTGACTCAAATGAGAGAACCACAGCCCTGAGTTTGCAAGACCTGAGCAAACACAGGGCTCTTGGAGGTCTCTCATTCATAGGATCACCATAAGTCCAGCCAACCTGGAAGCAGTTAACAACAACAACAAAAGCATGCCTACTGTAAAAGGTAACAAATATTGACATTTGGCAGTTCCTGCTTGTCACGTAAACATTCCCGCCTTCTCTTTTCTCCTGCAAAGCTACATAATAAACAGTGGGCCATAAATGGAGTGGGGGACATGGGGGCTCGAAATGGTTTGGCCTGTTTGTCATCGCTTATTCCTGAATGAATGGATCCATTCACAAGCTTTCGGAGACATGGAACCGGTTCTGTCTTGGGAGTATAGCCCCAAGTATATTTCTTAGAGATTTTGTTCTCTTTTCTTTAAAAAAAACACAATGAAATCACAATTAAATGGCACCTTTAATAACAGGTAGCTCTTTGAACAAAGTCCCCTTTCTTTACTGGCAGGGCAAGGGAAACGAAGATGTCTTTTTGGCCGAAACAATGAGGGGAGTTGAGCAACGGGGGAAATGGCTCTGTTTCTGGGCAGGTACTTACACCTGCATGCTTAAATCACCCCCCTTCTGCCCCACTCCTTCCCCCTGGCTACTTCAGAGCCCTGCTGCACATTGAGAAGGAATGCACCGTGTCTGGCACAATGGCTTCACCTGTGGGGAGAGAGGAGGTATAGTGTGGGAATTCTCCACCCTTCCTGACTCAAAGCCATAGGTTATGTCTATCCTGGGGCACAACCCAAGCACTCTGGTTAATGAATTACGCAGGAGTGTGTGCGCCTGTGGGAGAGAGAGACCGGCAGGCAGGCAGGCAGGCGCATACACACATATACACACACAAAGCACAGCAACACAGCAGCACAAGGGCAGGGTGAGGCTTAGCTTCAGAAGTCAAGTATGCGGAGGCCCTTTGACAAATTTTATGGTATGCGGTTTATCAGCCACCCGTCTGACAAGGTCTTGCTCAACCTGGTACTCAGAAGTGTGGGAAAAAAAGCTTGGAAGGAGAGGGCGGCCAGTGGGTTTAACTCTTTCCTGCCACAGTTTCCAGTTCAGCAATTCTGATCTCCCAGGTGCAGCAGGGGGTGGCATTTCTGAAATGCATGCAGGTTTGCTGCTGGTTTTCAGGACTAAATGCCAAGGATAGGCATAAGAACAGGTCAGGTTGAAAAAAGAAATTAAAGGTTGGCAATCTTCATTTCTCCTTGGCATAAGCAAAGGGGTAAAAGGAGCAGATCAAAACTTGCTTTCCTGGTCAGCTTGCTGTGAATGTAGCACAGGGGAGAGGAAAGTGTGCCACTAGAGCCATAGGGCAGCCCCAAAAGACAGCTTTTCTGACTCCCAAAAAAGCGAAGTATATTCCTTCTCTTGGAAGACTCTAGGGTTAGAGGTTCCACTTTTCAATTGGTTACAGCCTCCCCCTTTAATTGTTTAACTATATATTCAGAAGTGAATTCAGAATTTTTGACCAATTCCAGATATTGTGGTTGGGTTTTTTGGCAGTCTGTATGACTCCTAACTGCCGCCATGGGGCAGAAAATTGTCCCCTTCCCCCCCAGACCTGATGCGTTTGCCAGTTCTAACAACTGTATAGCCGACCAAAGGTCAGAGGGTGCAGTGCTTCAATGTTTCATGGTGCTATCACTCATCAGCTACAGCCAACTTTGTATTCCCAAGGCAGTTCAGGACAGTAGCTCAGTGCAGGTGCATGGCAGTGTCATTCTCCTTATGGTTCCACCCAGCGAGGAGGCACTCTGCTGGGGCCATCATCACAAGGTGTAGCTAATTGCATTGTTAATTGGTGCGCTGTGGGACAGGCCAATCGCTGCAGGCAAGGCAGGGTGTTGTCTCAGGTCCCGGTGCCATTCCTGCCATGGGCTTTGAAGGCCTTGCCTAATAAGCCTGCAATTACAGAGGCTGTCTCGTGGCTTCCAGTAGCCGACAACCAGGGTGGAGAAGGTAACCAAGGTTGCTTAAAGTTGATGAGGCGTTCATTGTGAAATGCCCCTGATTCCTTCATGGAATTTTACAGGGTTCACTTGCATCTGCTTCCCATATTTCCCCAGCACACCTTCCGTCTTTCGTACCTGACCCCTTCTCCTCCATTGCAGTCGGCCCTCTTTATTCACAGATTTTGTATCCATGGATTCAAGCATCCACAGCTTGAAGATATTGTATGAATTCCAAATACAAACCTTGATTAAGGGATACGATTTTGCTCTGCCATTATATTTAATGGGACTTTAGCATCCATGGATTTTGTTATCCACGGGGGGTCCTAGAACCAAACCCCAGCAGATAACAAGGGCCCACTGTAATAAGCCCTCTCTATTTCCTTTCCCTCAACCCTCTACTCTAAAGAAGCTACTGGTGGGAGCTGTAATAAAATACCTATAAATCTTGAGAGAGCCAGCTGGCGTAGTGGTTTAAGGGTTGGATTACAACTTTGGAGACCATGGTTCGATTCCTTACTCAGCCATGGAAACCCACTAGGTGACCTTGGGCAAGTCACATACTCTCACGGGAATGCAATGGCAACCTTGGCAAATCTTGCCAAGAAAACCCATGATAGGGTCGCCATAAGTCAGACATGACTTGAAATCATGCAACATCACATCATAAATCCTGGACCATATCACTGTGCATCCAAGCACTGCATATCTTGTGCACATCTCTGTGAAAACAACAACTTTTGAAAGCAGGAGCATGGGCACAATCTGTACTAAACAAAACATGGTGCCGTTCCAGCAATGTCAAACATATGACTGAATGCCAGCATCCTGGATGCAACATGTGCAGAGGAAACCATAACCAATCTGTGCACAAAATTCTGGAACCATCAGTCATTGATCACCACCAAAAAGTTGGAAGAGCTTGTTGCTAAATGTTTTAATTCTGAGGGATGCAGCCAGTCCAAGAGGGCTATGCTTCCAAGAGAGAACCCACACCCTTGATCCAGCCATTCTCAAGGAAAGAGGAAATTTCTGCATCAGTACATTTGATGTCTTGATGTGGTGTGTGGACTTAATTTTGAGGACGTCGTCCACCCTTGCCTCCAGCGCCATCCATTGAATTCAAGTCTTAGCCCATGAGATTTCTGCATCTGGCCTGGCTCTTTATTTCTCCCATTCCAAAGGATGTCACTGCGGCAGAAGGAAGCTGAAACAGTTGGTCCTTTTTCTAAACACCTGTTTTCAATAATTTGATTAAATTAAACTTAGAGAGGGAGAGGGAGAAAAGACACAGTTGCTCCACAGTGCCTTTCGATTGGTGTCACAGAGAGAGCCTTCTGTCTAGAAGCAGCTCAGTAGACCCATTCACATATTCCTATCCAAAGAAGGTCTTGCTCCATTTGTAATAAGGTACTTCACTTTTTGGAACTGAGGATTACATGTTTGTCCACCTTTGTTTTGGCTGTGTACTAAGAAACAAATTGTGGGCTATCAGGGCTTTGTAGATGTATAGAAATTAGCTGTTTCAATATTGGCACTGCTGGAGAAAGCCACAAAATGGCAGAAGGAGGCACAGGTGTTGCAAAGAGGTGGTTTCATTGGATGGGTGATAGTACTATTAGCTATTACAACCATATTAGTACAAACAACAAGAGAGGTTCCATTGGTGATAGACATCCTGAGAGCAACTCCAAATGGACTGGCAAAACCTTTGAATTAAATCCCCATAGACAAGATCATGGACTATGAAAGTTCATGCTAAAACTTTTTTGTGTCTTAGGCCCTATACAGACCGGCACTTTGGGCCAGCATGGGGGCGAAGTGAGGGCGTAATGTCCTCACAACGCATGCCCCAACTCTGCCACTTAGGGCACTGTGATGCCGTGCACCGCTCCACATGGCACGAGGCATCACTGTGCTCCTCCGGTGCTGTGTCCTTACGATGCAGCGCCAAAGGAGCCCCACATAGCTGCGCCACCGCGGCTATCACATCCTTTCCAGCATGCAAAAAGGAGTCACTTTTTGTGGCTCCTTTTCATGCCCTGGAAAGGCTGGGTCGGGGCCGTGGCGAGCAGTTGCCACGGCCCCGATCTGGCTGAAGAAGGGGTGGCTCCATGCTGTCCCTTCAGGATTGTCTGAACAACCCCTTAATCTCAAGGGTGCTACAAGATCCCTTTGCATACTGTTCCTTTGGACTGAGTACTGTAGTTCAGAGAATGCTGCTTTTGTAGAAGCCACTCTAGCCAACAACTTCTGCTCCTGAGGACAAAAGTAGCCACCCTCCACTTTGTCTCCTTTGGCTGTCTTAATCCTTGTTCTCAAATGTAACAAAGCTACATGGCACTGCATTCACAATCATTCCTTTCTCCAAGTTTTCTCATCTTTCCAGATGTTGCTTCCCCTGTGGACAGGCAGATAATGAGCTTGATGTGGGGGGATGTGTCTTTTCCAGTTTACGCAATGGCACAGGCCCTCAATTCAATCACTTTCTGATGCTATCCTTAGATCATCTCCCCAACAACAGTGGAAGAGGGCTGTTGCCTTCATGTCCTGTTTTTTAAGGGCTTCCCGTAAGCATCCGGTTGGAAACTGTGGGAAACAGGATGTCAGGCTAGATGGACCTTTGGTCTGGTCCAGCAGGACTCTTCTCATATTCTTAACTCTGAATGCAGGATGAGATGCAAGTCCTCTATTAATAATAAGCATTCTCTTTAATACTGGAACTTGGGTGGTCCTCCGCCTATCTGTCCAGAAGCAAAAGAGGGCTGCTCAGAAGTAAAGTAGTAACTTCTATGTACTTAGAAAGACATCCTGACTGAGCAAAGTATATTTGTTTTGTAAATTAAACTGTCCATACCCAGAGAGATCTTGTAGCACCTTTGAGGCTAGGTGAAAGAAAGAAATTGGCGCATGAGCTTTCGTAGACTTCAGTCTACTTCCTCAGATGCATTTACGAACACTCATGCTGCCAATTTCTTTCTTTCAGATCTCTTTACATACTGATTCTACAGACTAACAGGGCTACATCTTTGAATTCTATGTCTAGAGAATATTGAGGGCAGTGGATTTACAGTGTGTCGAGGGTGGAAGAAATGCATGGGAAAGAGAGAATTGTCCTGCTTGAGCCCATTTAAATTGTTCTGGAAGTGAGGGAGATCAAAACCAGGGAGATGTACAGCATGATGTTTTGGTTTTATTTGCTTCATCTCCACCCAGTGTTATATGCAGAGCTTTCAAGAATATGAAACAGGGGAAGGGTTATCTTTATTTGTTCCATTCCTCCTCTCCAGAAACTGCCCTACAAGTTTCTTTTTAGTAGTTAGCACAGTATGTGAACATTTCAGTGCTATAAAGTACTCCTAGAGAAACTTTGCAACCTTTTCTTACATTTGTAGTTGTTGTCATAGTCATCCTCTTCCGCCTCTTCCTCCTCATGGGGGAATTTGAACAAAGTGTTGCAGCCTACCCTAAGTAGCTTAATTCTTTACTAATTTTGTTCTTGAAGAAAGCAGTCAGGTGTTGCAAGACCGCATGCTCAAAAATATGCAGTTTTTGAAGACTAACATATATACTCGACTATAAGTCGACCTCTTGTATAAGTCGAGGGCAAGATTTAGGGCTGAAATTATGGATTTGGATATGACCCATGGATAAGTCGGGGGTAAAACTTAGGGACATGTAGTAAAGAATCTAAAGCAGTGATGGTGAACCTTTTCGAGGCCGAGTGCCCAAACTGCAACCCAAAACCCCCTTATTTATTGCAAAGTGCCATGTCCCTCTGGCTTTCTAGTAACAAACTCTGGCAAACTCTATGCAGGGGCGACAGCACATGTGCCCACAAAGAGGGCTCTGAGTGCCACCTCTGACACGCATGCCATAGGTTCACCATCACTGAGCTAAAGGATGAAGCAAAGCAAAACAATGTCAAAGAACTTAAAAAATTCCAGCAGACATAGCTCTTTGTGCTCTCTCTTAAGGCTGGATGGATGAGAGAGAGAATGGTACTTCCAAGACAGATTATACTCTTGCATTTTACCAGGAGGTGGTTCCTTTTCAGCTACAGCTCCCAGCATTCATCAGCTTTGGCTATGCAGGCTAGAACCAATGGGAGTTGTAGTCTGACAACACCTGGAGGGTCGTATTTTGTCCATTTCTTGTATATACAATACTTTCATAAATGTTTCCAAATTTATCTGGGAGGAATCCCCGCTAGACACAATAGCATTTACTTCTGAAATACACACAAGGATGTGTCTCACGAAATGCAGCACCCTGTAACAGCCCCCCTTTTTTGTACTCAGGATGGTTTCTTTTCTGAAGTTCAGCCCATTGGGAAACAATAGTGGGAAGGAAAGGGAAGCCGCTATTGTCTTTGGTCCAAGGTTTAATGGAGATGGGAATAGATATTTGCATATGTGTTTTTAACTCACAGCCATGGGGGGAAACCCAGTTCCTTTAGTAGGAGCAATGAGCTGCTAGAGTAGTTTCCCATTTTTTGCATCATCAGGTTTGTCCCATTCACTTGTGGCATCTGGATCCATACTTAAAAATTATAGCATGTAGAAACCACTTAAACTGCCATAGTGCTATTCTGTGGACTCATGGGATATGTAGTTTTCTGAAATAACTAAGGGTTCTAGTGCTTTGGCTCAGAGGAACAAACTACAGCACTACAACAAGGAGCTTTAAGCACAGCATTGAACTGCACATCGCAGGATTTCATCAGCTGGATGCATGCTTGTTAAAGTAGTATCAAACTGCTTTAATTCTGCAGTGTGTATACACCCTGAGTCCTGAGTTAATAGTCCTGACCTGGGCTAGATAGTATGTTTCTGAGCCATCATAGCAAGCAGCTTGACATAGCAAGGAACATCTGTTGGGGTGTGCATTTCCAGGCAACCTGTTTGCAAGATCTCTTGGCATCTATCCACCATCTCTCTGCATTTGTGCATCATTGTCTTACTAGTCAAACCTCTCCTCTCAGAAGACGATTCTCTCCTTTCACACACAGCTTGCTTTCATTGTTTCATTATCAGCACCAATAAATATTCAAAGAATATTGCCAGGCTTTTGTTTGGTCTGGGGCCCACCTGGATTCCCGCATTACATTCTGATCCTGCAGGTCTTTCAAAGAGCAGGGTCTGGGGTAAATATTTCTCTCACACACATTGTTTGCCTCTCTCACACATACACACACATGCACCACTGCACATTTTACCCTCACATGAATCCTGTAAAGTTAGGCAGTTAAGTATGTTTGTCTCCACATGTACATATGCATGCATTCATATGTAAAAAACACAACAACTGTCTGCCTAACCTCTCATCCATCCAGCCTTTAGTGTGAATACAAATAGGTATGTCTGCTGAAATTTTGTACATTATTTGGCATTGTTTTCCTTTGCTTTGTTACATGCTCCTAAATTTTACCCTTGACTTACCTTCAGATCATAGCAAAATCCATTATTTTGGCCCCCAAACCTGCCTTCGACTAATACATGAGGTTAACTTATAGTCGAGTATATATGGTGTGTTGTTGTTGTTATGTGCTCTCAAGTCATTTTTGACTCATGGTGACCCTATGGAGAACCTATCATAGGGTTTTCATGGCAAGTTTATTCAGGGAGGGTTTGCCACTGCTGTCCTCACACAGACATATATACACAAGTACACACCTACTCAATGATTTTGGGTAAGTCACATGCTCTCAGCCTCAGGAGAAGGCAATGGCAAACCTCTGAACAAATCTTGCCAAGAAAACCTCAGGTAAGGTTCACCTTAGGGTTGCCATAAGTCAGAAACGACTTGAAGGCACACAACAACAACATTCCCATAGAAACACATGATCAGCCTAAGACTCTTTTGTGAAGTCCTGTTTTCTTCCAGATAGTGAGGTCATTCAAAAATAAGATTCCCCCACATACCTCCACCCAGATCATGCGTTCTTTTTAGCCCCTGATCATCCTTCTGTTCATTGTGCTGTGCATGCCAATCCAAGCCTACACAAGTATGTGTGACTCACATCATCGGACAATTCCCATCTTCCAGTACGGTGAAGTACAGGGATGAGGAACTTGTTTCTGTTGGTAGGCGCATGCTGGCAGTAGTCAAAGTCAATGGTGAGTAAGACTGGAGCCAAATATGAGCAGAACCCTCTCCTTTTTTCTCACTTTTCCTCTCTTTCATACACTCCAGTTCTTGCATTGTGGCAGAGACAGTTGCAGCAGCCACTGTTGTGTCTTCTTCCTTCTTCTTAATTGTTACCATCTTGGCCATACTGTGATGTTTCTTGGCCATGTGTGTCTTGTGAAATGTTTCTGCCACTTCCTTTTCTCCCTCTCAATCCCTCCTGCCTCCCTCCCAAATATCCTTTTCCCACCTTCCTCCAAAGCAGGGGTAGCAACCTTTTTGAGCCGGGGGCCGGGTGCTGTCCCTCAGACAACTGGGGGCCAAGCCAAAAATAAATAATAATTTTTTTTAAAAAAATTAAATATAAAATAAACCAGGACAAATGTAGGACAAAATTTTCAATGGAAGACACTTTTTTAAAAATGGAGGACACGCGAAAAAAATTGCTGATTTTTTAAAAATGTAAATATAATGCATGTTTCTGAGGCTTCTAGAACAATTGCCCCCAAAGGCCCAGTGGCAATCGGTGGCAGGACCGGGCCGGGGGCCGGTCCCAGGCTTGCCGGGCCGCATCCGGCCCGCGGGCCGCAGGTTGCCTACCCCTGCTCCAAAGTAAGCTGATCACTTTGCTGAGGACTTTTGAATTAGGCTAAAATGTATGACAACCACCCCCAAAGAACACATCATGTCAGTCCAATGTTCAGTTTGAAAAGTGGCCAGCCATATGCCTCCGTAAGTCCCACAGTAAGCACATAAGCATCCTAGCACACTGAATTTCTCAGGGACTGGCCTTTATTGAGAGATATTTGTTGTTCTTGTTATCCACCCTCGAATGGATCTCGACCCATGGCAACCCTGTAGATGAGACATTTCCAAGACTCTCTATGCTCCAGATCCTGCAAATTCATATCTATGACCTCCTTCGTAGAGTCCATCCATCTAGCATGTGGCCTTCCTCTCTTTCTTCTCTCCGCTACCTTTCATAGCATTATTGTTTTTTCAATGACGTGGCCAAAGTACAACAGCCTCTCGTCATCTTGGCTTCCAGGGAGATTTCTGGCTTGATCTGCTCTAGGACCCATTTGTTTGGCTTCTTGGCTGTCCATGGGAACCTCAGCACTCTTCTCCAGCCCTCAGTCTCAGATGGCAATGAAAACCCCCTCTGATGTAACTTGCCAAGAAACACCTTAGGATCATAAGGACCATAAGTCGGAAGCGACTTGAAGGCACACAGCAGCAACAACAACAACAACTTCTACTGAATCTCCCATTAGTCATCTTCACTGGATGATCCTAGGTGCTAATATAATGAAGAACAGTGCTAATCAAAATGACTGTCCATGGACCAGTGCCCACCACCTTGATCGTTTTAGAGAATTGGTGAGTTAAGTAAGAAGATCACATCAATGGGAATATTCATTTACCAGAAGTTAGGACTGTCCTTGGAAATATGGGCCTGTTCCAGACTGCCAAAATAAAGCTGCTTCGGGTCTCTTTGGATGTATGCTGTTTAAATGATGCATTCATCTGAAGAATCCGAAAGCTGCCCCAAAGCTGCACTCCAGTGCTTAGGAATGGAGTGTGGCTTTGGCGCAACCTCCGGACTCTTAGGACCCATGCATCATTTAAAGAGCATACCTCCAAAGAGACTCGAAGCAGCTTTATTTTGGCAGTCTGTAACAGGCCTTGGTCTGTTTAGAGGGGCGGGTATATATCATATATCGCCTTAAGGTAAATTAACCATTAGTTACACTGCTAGAAACGGCCCTTTCAAAAGGGTCCAGGGTGGCATCTTCATAAACCTGGTGAGAATCAATGGGCAAAGAGTAGCCTTGGAAATTAATGAGGCAGTTCCCTCGCTTGCAGCCAGTGGCTCTCCTCAGGACCATTAACTGAAGTGCTAAGCAATTAGCTTTTTCACACTCGCAGCCTTTCACATCTTCCCAGGCATAGCACACAAAGGCGATAGATCTGCTGTTTTATGTGTTGCTATGTGCCTACAAGTCGTTTCGGACTTACGGCGACAGGGTTTTCTCGTCAAGATTTGTTCAGAAGGAGTTTGCTTTTGCCTTCCTGGGGCTGAGAGAATGTGACCAGCCCAAGGGCACCAGTGGGTTCCCATGGCGAAACAGGGATGCCAACCCTGGCCTCCAAAGTCTTAGTCCAACACTCAAACCACTGCACCACACTGGCTCTGCTATGTATTTGCACAGGTTATTAAAAGAGGAGGAAAACAACATTTCCCAGGATTTATGGCTGGGCTTTAACAACAGTTTCAGAAACAGATGCACTGAGGCTCACTTGAATGCAGTAGACCAAATAGCCACTGACAGCAAGGATAGATGTGCACCTTTCCACAAACAACGCTGTAGCCAACAAGGGTTTACAGCAGCCTGTCGTACATCACTCAGCTACTCTTCTGACATGGATTGGACATTTCTCATGCATCCTCTAAGGCTCTGCCCTGGCAGCCTGCACATTGCATCCAAGACCTTTTCCCTGTGATAGGAGAAGGAAATAGGATTTTATTTGCTTTTCAAGGAGGCCCACCAACTGGTATCAGATGCAAAATAGTGGCTCAAGAAGGCAGGCTGAGCACTTGTTCGACAAAAGCATTTCGCCAAAGCTCCAGTAGAAGCCACCTGATGCCATTGACCGCAATGCAAAATACTGTTACGTTGGAGCTTAGTTCCCAATGGAATTAATGGGATGGAAAAACATGTAATTATGCGCTGAATTTAGCCCGTCTCACTTTCTTTCATTCCTGTAGTATGGTAACTCCTCTTTTCTTCGGGTTTTAAATTTAAACATAAATTTGACTTTGCTTCCCCTGTCCCACCCCACATCTCTCCCTCCCCCTCATCCCCCATTTGAAAGCACTGAAAGGACCCTGTGGCTTTTTTCCATTTGTGGGCTTATTTTAATCTCAGTTACACCAGCCTACTCTCCTTACCTCCTGCCATGTCCCTGAGCTGTAAGACAAAGGAGCGTTTACACTAATAAAGTGCCCGGCCAATGAAGGCTGAAACAAACAGCTCAGCAGAGAGCGCATAGAATTGAACCTTAGAACATCCTCCCATCAGTCCTCTCCCCAAAACCAATATTGACCCAAGACCCCTGCATGGCTGCTTTTAGCCAGAAGATTTTAGCACACAAATTAAAATTCTTCACACAGCCGGCCCCGACCCCCTGCCCCAAAGGATTGAACTGGAGCGGATGTGAAAACAATATGCCTCTCGCTATGGCTCTCAAGATGGAAGCAAACCCAAATGGGACAGCAAAAGAACCATCGTTTTCTGGGATGATATGTAGAGAGATCTAACCAAAGGAAGGACGTTGGCAACATGAGCATTCGGAGACTTCAAGTTACTTCCTCAGATGCGTTTCTGGGATGGTGTAGAAGAAGCCTAGGTCCTCCTAACTAAAAGCTTAGGATCACCTTGACAATATGGAAGACTAGAAAAGAAAAGAAATATTTTTCTCTTGTTTGGTTTCTTCTGTTACATCATCATCATCATCACGGTTATTATTATCATCATCATATTTGCCGTGCTCCATATAAAGTGCCAGAATCAAAGAGTTTCCTTGCATTTCAAGTCCCTGTAGCTCCACTGGAAACAAAAATACATATCTTACAAAGGGAATTGAGTTTGTCAGACTGATCTATGTTTTTCTTTTTGTCCGCCTGATCTAGTAATATAGGAAGCATGGTCATTTTTATGCCGCATGAAGTTGTAAAAGTATATCATATTATGTGTGTACGGTATTTTATGTTCCCAAAGTAACAAAGTGATTGCTGATCTATAAAAGATGTTAATAGCATGCCCCCTTTGTTGTTTCTGAAAACGTCAATTAAAGAACAGGGTGTTTTTTTTTCTCCTCCCCATGGCTTCAAAATGTCTCAACATTTTACATTTCTAATGGATTGAGATTGAAGTTGTGATCTGAGAAGGAAAAAAGGCTCCCCCCTAAAAACCACTGGATTGTTTTCAGTTCGGAAGCAGCGATGTGGCTGGACCTTGGGCCAAATCGGGTGGATAGATGGGAACAAAACCAGGGTCATGGCAAAACAATGCCTTGCTGACATCACTCGAAGGAGCACCTCGTGAAGTAGGAATTGAAGGAGGTCTTGGTGGAATATCTCACCCCTCAAAGAGGACTCTGAACTCTTCTTCTGTTTCCATCCTCCTCTCTTGTGATGTGCATTCATCACAAGGAGCCCATTCCCAGAGGAACATCATTAGAGTTGGGGACTGGCCGCCATTTTGCATCACGCACACCCACGTTGGGAAGAAGAAGCCAGGTCCTTTTGTGAGGTGGGAGCCTAGGGTGAAGGGAGACGGCTTAAAGGAGCTGGATTTGGTGAACCCATCTCATTAGTTGCCACATGGCATCATTATCTCACATTAGCGACACTCTCGCTACAGTAATTGGGAAGTCTCCGGAATGGCCTGGGCGACCTTTCATTACCGGGGCCGGCTTTTTCACCCTCTTTAATGCGATTCCTCTTTCTTTCTTTTCCCTTCCTCTGTAGCCCCTTCAACGCCGGACCTTGTTAAGATGCCAACGTGGGAGAGAGCACCAAACCCATGCAGAGAGGTTCCAAAGC
The DNA here is from genome assembly GCF_019175285.1 of Sceloporus undulatus. Taxonomy (NCBI): domain Eukaryota; kingdom Metazoa; phylum Chordata; class Lepidosauria; order Squamata; family Phrynosomatidae; genus Sceloporus; species Sceloporus undulatus. The sequence continues at coordinate 4,088,162 of NC_056528.1, read as the reverse complement.
AAAGGGATGAAAAGGAAGGAAGATCAACAATCGCCAGCGACTCTTATTTCCTCGGAGTCTACTGTAACCCATCACCTGACCTTTGACTGCAAGACGCCAGCTGATGAAGCACGCCATGCGGGGAAGCAAAGCAGCCAACCAGCCCCTCGGAGACAAAGGAAGGAGAAGAGGCAAAAGGCTCAGGTGGGTCTTTCTTGTGGAGAAAGAAAGAACAGGACAGATTGATGTTGCATCCACACTGCAGAAATAATCCAGTTTGAAACTACACTCATCCTTCCATATTTGCGGCTTTGATATTTGCAGATTTGATGAATATGTTCTCTCTATCTAGGTCCTCCAGTGCAACTCTATAGTCAACTTTAACTAAAAGTTGCACTGAAAGACCTAGAGATTCCTAGAGAGAAGACGCTACTATGCCTTTGTAGCTCCTCCAGTGCAGTTCTATGGTCAGTGTATGTCGGATGTTGACCAGAGAGTTGGACTGGAGGACCTAGAGATTCCTAGAGAGGTATCCTCTCAGGTAAAAACATATGTTTTTGTTATTTGCGGTTTTTCCATATTCACAGGGGTCTTGTGCCCCTAATCCTGGAGGGACAAGTGTCTATAATTCCCAGAATTCCATAACATTGAGCCATGGAAGTTAAAATGATGCCAAACTGGATTATTTCTGCAGTGCAGATGGAGCCTGGGATGCTTCCTAAAACGTTGGATACTGTTATAATGCTATTATTCCACTTTTGCTGCTACGTCTGCCTTCTGCAGGATCCTGGAATTTGCACTTTAAGGAGCGGCATTTAGCATTCTCAGCCAGAGAGCTTCTTGGCCTTGCTAAACTACAAATCCTAGAATGCCACAGGAGGCAGCCATAGCATTAAACGCAGAATAACAGCACTATAACAGTGTGGTGCAGTATTGCCCTAAGAAAACCTCAAGCAGCTTTGGTGAAACAGCTAAGTAAGTAGGTTATAATAACTTATCCCTTAGTTAACCACTACTGGAGATATGTCTACATCCCAAGTCACAAGTCAATGGCAGTTGGTGGCTCCCAGATTAGCATCCTCTGAACAATAAAGAAGTCATCTAAGCTTCTGAACCTATGTCAGGAATAAGATGCAGCACCCTGGAGAGAGCCATTATGTTTGGACTAACACCTTTAGGGGATTCACTGTCTCACGAATATTGGAACAATCAGCCGTCAAACATTACATCTCTGTGGCACAACTGATATGAGATCAGATGTTGGTGGTGGTGTTGTTGGTGTTGTGTGCCCTCAAGTTGTTTCTGACTTTTGGTAAACCTAACGTGAATATTTCATATGGTTTTCTTGGCAAGAGTTGTTCAGAGGAGGTTTGCATTTGCCTTTCCCTGATGAATTGAACCCTGGCCTCCAGAGTCATAGTCCAACACTCAAACAACTATGCCATGCTGGCTCAAAAATGTAGATATTTGAAGCAGTACCAGTAGAGAGAAGGGGTGTTTCATCCTACCTTCCCTCGATGTCATTTTCTAGACCAAATCCTGCTCATGGAAATGGCACCCAATTTAAATCAGGCAGTCTCCTCCAGTCTTGTTGCTCCATTCAGAATCGGAGCCCCCCCCCATGGCTTTAAAGTTTTAAAAGACAAAATAAAATTATGTGCTGTTTGATCCATCCGCAATATAAGGATGGTGATAGTAGGGGTGGTAATTCTCACAATGCATAGGGACACTCCACAGTGCAAAATTGTATCTGGCTTTTGATGTTGTTGTTGCTCATAGAATCATAGAAGAATTGGAAGAGACCACAAGTTCCATCCAATCCAACCCTCTGTCTTGCAGGAACTCAAAGAATCCCTGCCAGATGGCCATCCAGCCTCTGTTTAAAGACCTCCAAAGGAGACTCCTCCATGCTCCGAGGGAGTGTCTTCCACTGTCAAACAGTTCTTACTGTTAGGAATTTCCCACCATGTTGAGATGGAATCTCTTTTCCTGTAGCTTGCATCCATTGTTCTGGGTCCTAGTCTCTGGAGCAGCAGAAAACAAGCTTCAATATGACAGGGCTATCATATCACCTCTTAATCGTCTCTTCTCCAGGCTAAACATCCCCAGCTCCCTAAGTCATTCCTCATAGGACATGGTTTCCAGACCTTTCACCATTTTGGTTACCCTCCTTTGGACACGTGTGTGCCTTCAAGTCATTTCCGACTTATGGTGACCCTAAAGCAAACCCATTGTGGTGTTTTCTTGACAATATTGGTTCAGAGAAGGTTTGCCATTGCCTTCCCTTGAGGCTGAGAACATAATGATTTGCCCAAGCGGGTTTCATGGCTGAGCAGGGAATCGAACCCTGGACTCCAGAACCGTAGTCCAACACTTAAACCACTATACCCTGCTGGCTCTCACTTAGAATCAAGGAATCATAGAGTTGGAAGAGACCACAAGGGCCATCTAGTCCACCCCCTGCCATGCAGAAACTCTCAATCAAAGCATCCCTGACAGATGGTCATCCAGCCTCTGTTTCAAGACCTCCAAAGAAGGAGACTTCACCATATGCCAATGCACCATCTTCCACTGTCGAACAGCCCTTACTGTCAGGAAGTTCCTACTAATGTTAAGATGGATTTCTTTGCTCTTTGGAGGATGCCAACGCTGGCAATTCCAGGGTTAAGTCCCTTCCTTCTCTCCCTCTCTTCTTGAAACTGCTGCTTTAATTCAAGCCAGATTGAATTTCGGAAGGCAGCAGCTGTGCTCCCTTCCCAGGAAATCCTCCTCTTTGCTCCAGAGGGGGAGGTGAGGCTGAGGTGGTCTGCCAGGGGCTACTGGGTGTGTGCTGCGATGGTGGTGACCTGACACTCCACCCGCATCCCCCCATTGCACTTTGAAGCCAGAGACAGTAGGTGGGCCTGGGCAGCAGAGGGGCGGAAGAGATCAGGACAGTCTGGCTTCCATGCTCACCCCCCTTTCCGCTCAGAAGGCATGTTCTGCTTGGTAGGCCTTGGCGAGAGTAGAAAGGTGGGGGCAGGAAAGAGGAGAAGGGAGACTTTCATGGGGACTAATTGAATCCTGCAGACGTGGAACAGATTCTCACTCGGATGAAGGAGTGCACACAGCCACAGCGAGGAACATGTCCAACTGACAGAGGAAAATAACCACCCACAGAAGAAGAAGAGGAAGAACAAAAAACACATGTGCTTAGTTCTCCCTCTGCCCTAGGATGCGATCCATGTCCAGAAAATGTCTCGGGAGGGTGTGTCAACCCTCTGGAGAACCAGTGCGGTTTGCACAGAGATCAACTCCATGATGCAACAACTGCATTCAAAGCCCACCATGGCCAAGGACTTTACAACAGCCCCTTGACTCAGAAAAAGAGCACACATGTTTCGCACGGTGCCACATTCGGTTCTTAGCTAAAGGGGTTTCACAGGCAGAGCATCACAGAGAGCTCTTGCCAGTCCCCACAGATGAAGCCAGGCCAGAAGGCAACTTGGATGCCTCTGGGCTACATAGACCCTTCACCATTTTGGTTGCCCTTCTTTGGACACATGTCTGAGGCAGCTTGGATGCTTCTGGGCTACATCGGCGTGACAACTTTTCCATGATTTGGAAGGGGCTGTGATTGTTCCTGGCCTAGTGTCTGGACTCCCAGGAAAGGCTGTGTGTTTAGATCTCCCGCCTTGCTCCCCCAGCACTGAAATTCACTGTCCTGGAGCTGTGGTGCCATTTATCTCTCTGTCCTCGAGTGACACCTACTGACCAAGGCAGACAACAGACGTATTAAAACAACAAGCGTCTTGTGCCACCTTAGGTCTCTCACACACTCCACAGTTAGAGAGCCCTCTGATACTTCTTTAGCTAGCATGGCTCCATGCTATCAAATCCTGGGATTTGTAGTTTTGTGAGGTACTAGAGTTTTCTGCCCGTTTATTTCAATCAGTTGGTTGACATAAACAACGAGGAGGAACATGCGTTTGTTGGTTTCTTTGTTTGTTTGAGAGGATTCTCCTACTAGTCCTGGAAGATAGTCCGCAATCTAAGTCAGAGGTTGCCACAAGTTTCTAGAGCACCAGAAAAGTGACTAGGACTAAATAGACAGGTCCCTACATTAAGGGATTTTTCTAATTTAAGGGATTGTACCACTAAAAATCCAATATAGGAAAGAGGTAGGGACTAAGGCTGCATCCATGCTGCAGAAACAACCTGGTTTGAGATTGCTTTAAGTGCCTTGCCTCCATGCTATGGATTTTTGGCAACTGTAGTAGACTACAATTGCCAGAAATCCATAGCATGGAGCCAAGGCACTTAAAGCAGTTTCAAACCAAGTTATTTCTGCGGTGTGTTTTGGACTTGAGAAAGAAGCAATGCATATTTCAGTTTAGTTAGAGACAGAGAAAGCCACTTTATAGGAAGTCAGCCCTTCAAGTTGATAAGAACCCTATTCACATCCACTCCTATTTATTTGCACCAAGTAGGAGAGAAGGCTGCAACACAGATCCCTCTGCCTTTTCACTTAATAGAACCATTTAAAGAGGAGGGGGGAATTTATGCTTGCCTGGTACAAAAAAACATCTAAGCTGGTCCCTGGAGGACCCTGAACAAAGTCATTTCATGCCCCAATGATTTCCATACTCCACAAGGTTTGCAAATCGTATTGCTTTTACCCAGCATGGCCAGCCGATGGCACCCTTCATCCAGACTCTTTACTGCCCAGAGTCTCTAAGCAGGACTCAAGGTTTGAAGAATATGTCACCTTCTGTTTAAATTACATTAAGAGAAACCACAGCTCCCCTATTGTATAATTATCTCAAGGAGAAGATCCATTGTCAAGATGGACCATCGCATTGCATGTGGCCGCTGTTGTAGCCTTCTAGTCTTAACGTCTCAAATATTATGTATTGAAATATTTCTATTTTAATACATAATATATGTATCATGAGCTCTCAAGGCAGCATATAATTTAAAAAGCACGTTAAAAACATAATAATTTAAGCAAGATAAAAGTATATTAAATAAACCGCCAGGTTAAAATAGCAGAAAAGCCCCAAACAGTTAAAACCATTCACATGTACACCTTAAGAAGTAATAAAAATAGGCCCTAAAGGCTTTAATAAAAGTGATGTTTCTTTTCTTTTTTAAAAAAGATCTGTTTATTTCCATTTATACAATAAGTAAACTTTAAGATCTACTTAAATTACATTTTGTATTCATTTAACCCTCATACATACACTCATACAACTTTAATCTATCTTGTGTAACCTTTCTATCAACAATCATATCCCAATCATTACTTCCTAAGACTATCCCTTCACCAAGTATTTTATCTTACTTCGCTTCAGTTTTATGTATGTCTTAATTCTCTCTTTTAACCAAATTTACATCTTTCTTTCTTCTTCCATTTGTTTAAAGGAGGGGGGATACACAGTATTCCAGGTGAGGCTTGACCAAAGCAGAATACAGTAGCACTATTACTTCCCTTGATCTAGACACTATACTTCTATTGATGCAGCCTAGAATCATATTGGGCCTATTAGCTGCCGCATCTCACTGTTCAACTTATGTTCTACTTGGACTCCCAGATCCCTTTCGCATGTATGTAGTCTTGTTAAGCCAGGTGTGCCCCATC
>NC_056528.1:4069448-4082553 GCF_019175285.1 Sceloporus undulatus | reverse complement strand
CTATCTATCTATCTATCTATCTATCTATCTATCTATCTATCTATCTATCTATGCATTTCATTTTTTCTACCTAAGTGCTGTCTTACATTTCTCCCTGATGAAGTTCATTTTGTTAGTTCTGGCCCAGCTTTCTAATCTATTCAGGTCATGTTGAATTTTGATCCTGTCCTCTGGGGTAATAGCTACTCCTCCTGCTTTGGTATCATCTGCCAATTTGATAAGCATGCCCTCTATTCCTTCATCCTACTCATTGATAGAAATGTTCAACAGCCCTGGTCCCAGGACAGAACCCTGCAGCTCCCAACTAGTTACTTCTCTCCAAGATGAAGAGGAGCCATTGCTGAGCACCCTTTGGGTTCGGCCGTTCAACCAATTTCAAATCCACCCCACAGTTGCATTGTCCGACCCATGTTTTAGTCTGCATTTGAACTTCACCCTGTCCCTTGAATTGCTGCTCCATGCCATAGCCATCAATGGATAATAATTTATTCCCATAAAAGCTTGACTTGCTAATGCAATATCCTCCAACATTTCACAGATGAAAACTGGGATATGTCTGGCCAAGACTAAGTGATTACAAGGAATCTGTGTGGTCAAGATGGCAAAATGTATTAATGAGGAAGAGCACACAAATTAAGGTTACATTGGTGCCAAAGCGTATGTTTCTCAGCTTTCCGAAATCTGTTTTCATTTCAGCCTTTGGTTTCTGCGAAGCTTATAAGCTATGTGATAAAGGCACATCGCTAGCCCCTGGAAAGTTAGCATTGAGAAATAAATGCATCTGTCCTTAGCCTATGTTTTTGGGATCCTTGTGGAAGAGAGATGGGACATGTTGAAATCCTGTCTGGTGTCTGGCACTGTGGTTCTTACAGTAATACTATTAATAGCATTTCCCGCTTTCGACCTTTGAGTGGCTGGCAGCAAGACTTGTTGTTTTCTGTGCCTTGTTCAGTGGTTTCCTTTTTTTAAATCCGACTCAGCCCTTTTAGCCAAAAGGAAGTGTACCATAACCTGTGTGTGTGTGTGTGTGTGTGTGTGTGTGTGTAAGTAAGTGTGTATGAGAGAGAGGGGAAGTGGGTTAATGGGAAAGAGAAATGTCTATGGCCTATGCATTATATATAGTTGCCTGGTGGACCTATCGTATGGCAACCCCATGAATTTTATAGGGTCTTCTTAGGAAAGGAGTATACAGAGGCAGTTCCTTCCTCTGAAACAGAGCCTACAGCACCTGGCATTCATTAGCCGCCTTCCATCCAAGTACTAACCAGCCCTGACCCTGCTTAGCTTCCAGAATCAGACATTGCAGGGTATTTTGGCACAGGGAGGAGAAGAAATTCAACATCACAATTTATTCATCAAGCTGTTCTGAAAGAAAAGAATGAAATTCTCTGTCCAGTATATTGTTGTAATTTATATAACTTAAGAGTCTTTCTAGCTCAACAGTTCTTTCTCTGTTGCACCCAGACAGATGTATTGATTTTAAGTTTTTGCATGTATCTCTCCCCCTTTCTGCCAGTGAGCAAAAGACAGCTTACGTATCTCTCCTCCTCTCTACTTCAACCTCACAACAGGCTTGTGAGGTAGGACAGGTTTCCTTAAAGTCAGAGAGAGTGGCTCAAACTCACTCAGTGAATTTCATGGCTCAGTAGGGACTATGGCTGCATCTACACTGCAGAATTAAGGCATTTCTGGCTCTGCTTTAACTGTCTTGCTCAGTGTGATGGATTTCTGGGGTTTGTAATTTTATGAGACATGTAGCCTTCTCTGTCAGAGAGCTTTGATGCCACAGCAAACTACAATTCCCAGGATTCCATCGGATGGAGCCTTGGCAGTTAAAGTGGCGTCAACCTGGATTATTTCTGCAGTGCAAATGCAGCTCTAGATAGGAGGCTATGGGTTAGTTGGTGAGCAGAAGGTAACACACTACACATTCCTGGACTTGATGTAACATTTCACATGCAGTTGTGGTAGAGTCAGGAGACAAGTGCCCTACTACATTCAAAGACTGAAGTCTATTGAGGATGCATGCCTGGGAAATGAACTGTGTGAAGAAGTCAATGGAGACAACGGTGTGTCTGTTTCCGTGTCGCATTACAATCAAACCCGGCAGGCAAGTGGAGAGAAGCGCATTTCTCTTTCTGTCTCCGCATGACATTGAAGCACTTTCATTCTCTTTTGGTTGTAAAAGCATGGGAGAGGGTCGTAAAAGCATCCCTTTTGCCGAATGAATTTTTCCAGCTTGGCAAAAGGGACACTGTGACTGGGTATGTGAAAGACGGAGCTTACCAAAACCTGGGGGATCTGGCTGTGCCTACCTGTCAGCATGCAACCCATGGCAGGTTTTTGGAGTGGGACACCAGCCCCTGGCCTGAAAAAGACTTCTAGGAAGAGGGAACAGAAACTTTCAAACACATGCATTTGCTTAAAAGCCGCCTCCTTTCCCCCATGACGGCAAATTGGGGTTAGTGGTTTAGCAGGTAGGGAGTTGTTGCCCTTGATCAACAAGGGCACTCAGGGCGGCTGCTTTGGTGCCTCTGTGAGAGGGCTGTTTGCCTTCTATTTCTGTAGCAGCCCTTTGCATTTATAGAATTTCATGTGACCGGTTCAGGAGGGAGGGGATTATTTTTGGCCCGTGAAAGTAGCCTCTCCAAACATTCGCTGCCTGCGCTCCCAGGGCCAAGTGTAGTGGGCACAGCACCACCATGCCACGCCAGGAGGACTTTGCGGTGCTGCCCCCAGCGTTGCACCATCTATGGCCTAGTCCGCTTGCAAGGTAGGGACTGCTGCAGCATCTTCCACTTGCGCTGGGTTTGTTTCTGCTTCCTTCTTTTTGCCTGTTTACTCCATAGTTGGCCTTGCAGAGATGCCCTCAAAAAGGTTAGCCACCTCCTTGGGTAACCCAAAAGGTCATGCTCTCCAGTGAGATGGGCATGGAGAACTCTCACCCAAACAAATCACTGATACTAAAGGAAGGGGAGCCTGTAGGAGGCGAAGCAGGGAGTTAAAACAGCCACTGGCATTTCTGCCTAAGGGCCTTGGGAATTTGCTAGACACAAGGCGGAGGAGGCCTTGAAGGTCACACACTTGCCATAATGTCTGTTTGCAAACAGGACGTCTGCCAAGGTGAGCGGTGGTGTGGTGTATCTGGTTGCGGAAAGGCTTTTCTAGTGGATACACCCCAGGTCTCTCTTAGCTCCAAGATCAGGGGCTTATATTGTACACACTAGGATCCCCATCGGAAAAGGCAAAGCTGACCTTTGCTTTTTTTGCTGGCCCTTTCTTCTTTCTTGGTGCTGTCATTTTCTTTCCCTTTTGCTGTTGGAAGCTAGACATCCCTGTTGAGCCACAAGTTGCCCACCCCAATTAGGAGAAGAATCCAAGCAGGAACGTAGCTAGGATTTTAGGAAGGGGGGGGGGTCCAGACTAAGTGCCACCATTATAATGGGGCTTGGGTGCGGCGGCACAGCAGCACACACCATTCATTTTTCTAATGGAAGGGGGGGGGGTCCGGACCCCAAGAACCCCCCCCCCTTGGCTACGTCCCTGATCCAAATGCCATATAGAAACTATGGATGCAGGGGTGTTGTGAAGGGACATGAAACAAGACAGACAACTAGTAGCGTGTCTGTGCTTGGGATTTCCTTCACCAAACTTTAAGCCCACTCTCAGCTCCTCCAACTGGGATCAGGGGATAAATCAGGGGATAATACCACCAATCTATCTAAAAGGATGACTGTTAGGTTTACCAAGACAAATCAGGTATGCTTTGATTGAGAGCTCCTGCATGGCAGGGGGTTGGACTGGATGGCCCTTGTGGTCTCTTCCAACTCTATGATTCTATGAAAATAAATGGTGCTCTTTGATAGCTGCTTCCACTAGCAAGGTAAAGGTGTCCTTTTTCTAGTCTCACTGAAATGCATTCTCCTATGTCTCCCCTTTCCTTGTGTATTTTCCCAGATGGACAACTTTGAATACAGCATCCAGCTGAATGACCGGGATTGGGCTGAATTCTATTTGGCCTCTGAAGAATGCAGCTTGAGCCAGCCAGCCTTGGCCACAGATGAAGAGCAGGTTCTCAGTGACATTGAGGAAGGGGAGTGCGAGGAGATCAGGTTGACTGGATGGAGGGTGGACCCTCTCCTGCCCCATGACACTGCCAGCTGCCTCTCACATGGAGCCTCCAGCGCACACCTGCTTCCAGAAGACCTTTTGTCCGGCAGCAAGGACGAAACAGATCTAGGTTCAGTCAGCAGATTTCTGTGCAACGACAACCAATCTAGCACGGCTTTTCATCCGTCTTCCGGGACCCAGGAGAGTCTTTGTGTCACTTTGAAACCATTGGAAAGTCAGCGTGGGATGGCGAGGCCGGTCTCAGAAAATGAGGCTGTGTTTGCTGCCAAGGAAGGAGAACCTGAGACAGGAGATTGGGCCAGAACTCCTAACTGTGCCTTACCAGCAGTGGCAGTCCCTTCCGTCCAAGAGGAACACTTGCAAGAGCAAAGCCCAAGGAAAGAAGCAGTGGAGAGACCTCTGCAGAGGAGCTTGGATGCCCCAAAGGGGATGAATGGCACAGCAGGAGAAAATGGAAGTGACCCCATCTCTTTGCAGTTACAGCCCTCCCAAAATGATGCCTCACAGACTGCCTCTGTAAACACTCAGTGGTTGGAGAATCGTGGGAAAAGCACAGAGGAAAGGTTGAGTAAGAGAAGAGAAGAGGCTCTAAACAGCAAAGGTGAGAAAGAAGCTGACCGTAGCAACAGCTTAAGCTGTGGCATCATAAAAGAGAGAGACCAAGTTGGCCAGGCGGAGAGCTCTCCTTGTGATAATGTGGTACCACTCTTTCTAGAAGGAAACCAGTATGTAAGACCAACACAAGAAGCTGATTCCAGCTATGATGAAACATTAGCTAAAGGAAGAGAAACTGCTTCATTAGCTGGAATGGCAGAAAAGGACAACGGTGGGGAACCGTGCTGCAATCTCAGAATGGCTCAGCCTTTCGAAAAGGAGTTTAATCCTGCAATTCAAGGTGGCCAGAGTTATAACCCTGGGGGAAAGTCTGTACCCTTTTGCCTGACATCTCAGGGCTCTCCAGAAACTTGGGAAGAAAGAAGAAACAGGTGGGAGGGGGTAGGAGAGGAAGGACCAGTTTCATATTCTGTCCCAGAGTTGCCCAGTATGTATGGGCCTGAAATGTATGAATATTTTTTCGCTGACATAGACGAGGCCCATATGAATAAGGATAGTGGCAGAAAAGCCACAGCACCCATGACATTCCTCAGCTCTGGCCCTCAGTCAGCTCCACCTAGTGGCACAGAGGACCCAAACTCTGAGAGGGCTGGCGATGCCACGCACATCTCCATCCCTGAGGTCTACGAACACTTTTTTGAAAACAGTGCAAGGGACAAGAGAAACTGGAGAGCAGTTTTCATCAGCATGCCAGCCTCTGAGGCACGGAAAGCTGCAAGGGCTTTAAAATCCTTTCTGTGCAGACGTGCGCGCCATGTCAGGTCCCAGCCCACGACTCATGGGGCTCTGGTCCGGAGAGCATCCCAAGGAACATTGGTGCTCCTATCACCCAGGCTCTTAGATGAAGTCCACCCAAGGCCAGAAGACCTACAAATGGCTGTAATGGAACCAGGTACCTCACCTTTTTCCTGTTGTCATGGGGTGTGTGTGTCTGCTTTTAACTGCTTGCTGTGTTAATAATATATTTCCAGAAACACCTTTTGAGGAAGGGGCTAGTCTGCATACGCACAGAGGTTTTCTGCCATTAAAAATATTAAGTTGCTATATTTCACCTGCCAAACATGTCTCAAGGCACTATGCCCAAAGCGCTGCAATGTTTGGAAATATGTTTGGAAACTCCTCTTGTGGTTCACAGCTTGTGCCATGGTTTCAGGACCATCACTGTCAACGTTGTTGCTGTCGCGGTGACAATAAATGAAAATGTTTCTCCTGCGAAGGCGGAAAAAACTGACAAATAATAATAATAATAATTTCTATTTCCCGCCTCTCCCTGCGGATCGAGGCAGGATTACAACCGGATAAAATACAGTCATCAGTACAAACACAGTAATTGGACTGTGCCAAAAACAACCCTAACCCCAGTACAATAGTAACGTTAACAATTCAAATTCTCATCTAATCATAATCAATGAACTGGAGCACTGAGGTGGATGAAAAAATACACTGAAATGCTAGGCATTGGGCTAGAAAAGGAAGAGAAACGTATGCATAAACATCAAGAAATTGAACCATTTGCTTTGCTCGTAGTTTTCATATTTATAAACTGTGGCCTGGGTGCTTGCATAAGAAAGCCACCTTACCTTGGCGGTGACTAATTCTTCAGCTCTTTTTTAAGGATGGATAGATACTCTAGAATAGATCAACTCAGGAAACTGGCACATAAAATGAAAGCTTAAGGTTTTACCACTTTAAGCACCTTAAACACTGTTTTAGACTCACCTAGCAATTTAATCTAACCATTTGTAGCAGTTTAGAGCCTTCCAAAAAGTTGTATGGTTGGTTGTTTTTTTTAACCAGGCACAATTTGCTGCAGAAGTCCTATAGTTTGAAGGTGAAATTTAATCCTTATAGTGCTATAGTTCAAAAATACCATTTTATTTGCACTATAGCAGTATGACACTAAAACAGTTTTTAAAATAAAAGATGTGAGAACAAGACGATTGGCTTCAGTGTGTCTCCGAGTTAAAAAGAAACCCACTTGAAGGTGGAAATAAAATGTTGCAGATGGTGCCAGAAGTCCACAAATACTAATGTCACAGTAAATTTGTGACTCCGTGTTTTAAGTTTTACAACATGCTTTGAAAGTTAAAACCTTTGCTGCTCAATCCTATGGATGTTTACTCAGAAATAAGCCTCCTGGACATGCTCCCAATTTAAGGGATTGGACTTGCAGCCATGGGTTAGGCAGAAAGAAAGAAAATATCTCAGATGCTAAAGGGATATGAGGAAACACAGCAAATTGAACCTTGGTCCTAATTAAGAGACAGATCAGCATAGGACCTTTCAAAACTGAATGGGGAACCTTTGGCCTCTGAGATGTTTTGGCCTGCAACTCCCATCAGATCCACCCAACACAGGCAATAACGGATTATGGGAGATGTAGTCTAACACAGCTGAAGGGCCATAGGTTCCACATCTCTGGTTCAGAAGCTATTATTGGTCCTGAATCTCTAAACAGAAGAGGTCTTTTTTGTTGTCCTTGCAAAACTGTCTGGGGAAGTTATAAAGTGATAAAGAGTATATGCCAATAACATCAATGCACGAGGGGTCAGATTGGAACTGTGGTCTCATATATCCACTGCACCATTTGTAATCCATTATATTAAGGCTGGATGGAGCCATGTTCTCTCTCACTTACTAAAGCCTTGGTAGATCTAGAAATGCACTATCGATGTACAGTAGACTGTACTGACATGACATAGAAGATAGATAGGGGCCTATTGGTAGATCTCTGGATGGTTTGCAGCGCATCAGCGGTAAAGGTTTCCAACTCCCAGTTATTTCACCACAGCAGCAGCAAAAATCTCCCTGACCTCCACATCCGCATGGCTGAAATGAAGAACGTTTGCAAACTGCAAGTGCGTTCTTGCATGGAAGGACAGTACGTTCTTTCCATTCTGGTGCTCAGAACAAATTATTGGGCTCACGGTCCTTTCATTCTAACTGTATATCTTTTGCATCGGGTTCCAGTTGGTGGATCTTGGTATCTAGTAGCACACAAAACACATGCAAACACACACACAAACAGAGTAGATCCCATAAGCCTGAAATCCGCACACTGAGCTTCCACAGCAGCCCCGTGCCCCCAAACCAGTACAGTATTTCCCTTAACATAATACATAGCAATTTTGTGGAAATTGACATTTAATAAGATGCATAGATGGCTGTATCTCAGAGGAAGGAACTGGTAAAAAAACCCTCTGCATATTCCTTGCCTAAGAAAGACCTATGAAATTCAGGGGGGTTAACCATAAGTCAACAGGCAACTTGAAGGTGCGCACGCACACAACACACATGTATAAATGGCTAACACAGATCCTACTCTGGAAAGTATGAATAGCTGTTGTTAACATCCCAGGGCATATTACAGGATTGGGATGGAGAGGAGTGGAAAGAAAGGCACAGAAAGCCAGGGCAGTTTGCTCTCAGGCTGTGTCTTGGCATTTAAAAGGCACAGTGTCGACTGCCAGGTTATTAGAGCCTGGCAACCTGGCCGCACGGTTCAAACACGGCACCAGGAAGCTTCTTTTGGAAACCCTTTTGATGGGAAAACCTAGGGGGAAATATAAAAAGCTTGTGAGGAGGATCAAAGTGCAAAGATTGGAAAGACTCATGCATTAACATCTGAATTTTTTGTGGGGCTGGCAGGATGGGTGAGAAGAACTGCTTTAGGCTTTCTTGGATAAGGCTTCGTTTCCTCTGCAACAACAACAACAAAAAAACATGTTGATTCTGCTTTTCATCCCAGAAAGGCCCCTCCAGGCAGTTCTCACGCACAGGGACATGTGCCTAGGCTTTGTGGCCTTTGCTTCGTGGGCCGTGAAGACCTCCGACCTGCAAGCCCCGGACGCTTGGAAGATTGGTAAGGCATCACAGGGCCCCTGTGTGGGAGGTGCATTGCTCCTGGTGGATTTGGGGAAGGGAGTGGATTTAAGCTTGGGAGATAGCCCAGGAATGTGAACATACTGGTTGCCTCTTGGAACAAAGCAGAACAGATGCCTGGACTGGTTTCTCTCTTTTTTCTTTACCCATATTTTCCCCCTCTGTCCCTCTCCCGAAGACCATCTCTATCCTTATCCTCTTTTTACGGTGCTCCCCTTTCGTAAAATCAGTGGTTCCTTGCACACAAAAGAAGGGGGGACAGGCTTAACCCATTGCTAAAAGAAACTTTACATATAGAGTATATTAAGAACAAGAATTACTTGCTCTAGGCCTTTCCATTTATGCTGTACTGAACGTTCCTGAATTTGGAAGAGGTAAGTCTCAAGCGGTTACTCAAGCAGGGACACAACAGGTGACACTTTTGCCAATTCTCTGTTCATCCAACATCACCTGCTGCAGAAATGCAGGAGAACCTTCCTGATAGGAAAACATTAAGCGCAGAGTAGCTGCTCCTGCAGAGATCCTGCCTACTGTTATGACCCTCCTCATATTCTGTCACCTCCCTGCATAAAGAGAAATGGCAGCCTCCTGCCTTCTAGAGAAGCGGCTTCTCTGGATGGAAGGTGGCAGAGTTAAATTACTACATCACACAGAGACACAGTGTGCAGCCTCCTCAAAGAGACCTCACAGAAGCCTTTGATTAGATATTAATTTATTTCACAGCAAATCTCTTCTGCGTACAGTTTGTGAATTATAGTAAAATGCCCTCCGTACTCTTCCTTGAGTTACTAGATATGTTTGGCTCTCACAGACATGCGCACACATCTCTGAAAGGATGATGATTTCTTTCCAATTATTTAATGACCAGCCAGCCCCAAATCAGGAAAGCATATAAGTCTCTTATCACCTTATCACTGTTTGCCTGGCTTTGCATGCCTTGTACTAGAGGTATCAATATAATCATCACGACCACCGTGTCTGACTCTTCTGCATTGCTCAATGTCGTCTTCTTCTTGGCCTTAATTTGATGTAGCACAGAAGGTATGTGATAAGGCTTCTGCATCTCCCTAGAGCCCTTGACACACTAACAGAGACATAGGGTCAGCCCTCTGCACCCTTCTATCCCTTTGCTAAGGCTCCAGAGTAAATATAAAAGGAAGTACAACAGTAAAGTGGCCATCCTAATACTATACTTATGGATCAAGAACCATGTTTCCCGTCACCAACAGTGTTCAGCTAGAGGCACCCAAAAGCAAGCTATGAAGGCAATATTTGTCTTCCATTTCCAAAAGTATTGATATTACACCAGTGACAGCGAGAAGCAGTTCAGCAATAGGACCAATAGCTTATCCAGCATCTCTGAATGTCTTCAAAAAGATGCTGGACAGTTTCCTTCTGGGGATGCTCCAGTTGGACATCCTGCATTGAGCAGGGAGCCATAGGGCTCCTTCCAACTCTATGATTCTATACCTCTGTATGTGATGGATCCATTGAAATATTACAGCTAATAGCCTTTAATAGGCTTATGCTCTATGATGGAGTGTGCACACTCCAGAAATCCCCCCATGGGCCAGAATGCCCTGACCCCCCCAGTTACTGGAAAAACCAACAGGCATCAAGCTGAAGGCTTAGAGAATCTGTATAACTTATGAGACATTGGAGAGAATGGAGGATGAGAATTAACTGTAGGTTCAGGACAACCTAAAAGTATCATCTGCAGGTTATGACAAACTTCATGACCACTGATAAGTGGTCCTCTTTGGATGACTATTACGTCTTTGACCAAGGAGCTATGCTTGTTTAAAACTATCATTTGCTATCAGCAAACATAATACTCTTCAATACTGAGCAGAGTAAGAACAGACATGTTCGTGTTGACTGTATGCTTATTTACTTGCAGCAAGCATTTGAGACTAGAATCGGAAATGAATGTAAAGTGTAGCAGTATTTCCTCTGAACCTGAGTTCAATCCCTGCTTGCCCATGGAAACCCACCGCATGACCTTAAGCAAGTCACACTCTCTCAGCCTAAGACGAAGACAATGGCAAACCTCATCTGAATAAATCTTGCATTGCACATTCAACACACATCAGTCAACCATGGGGATTAAGAAAATAAATGCAGTAGATCACATAGGACAGGGTTTGGGATTGGGATAAATCTTTCTGAGAAGCCCAATGTTCGTCCATTGTTTTGAAAACAAGTCCTCACAATTGCAAAGATACACTTGAGAATGTATGCGACATCTGGAGAAGCCTTGGCTGCCAAAAGAGATCTCCAGAAGATCGGAGCAAATAAAGATTCCCAGAGGGAGAGGTATTCAGTTCCTTATTCTTTCCTCATTGACCCTTGCCTAGAAAAAAAAAGTTACGCAAACAGGAAACAATTGCAACACGATTGATGGAAATAGAGAGTGTGCAGATTTTATTAAATATGTATGATACAGGACTTTGACATAGGAGTGTATCACACTGGGGATGATTTCAGCATTAAAGAGAGATTCAAGTGCATTTAAAACATCCCACAAATGAAGTGGAAACGTCGAGAAATTGCATGAATGATTATCACACTCAATCGCGCAAATAAAGTGATAACAGAAATGCATTGTTGCTGAAACCCTAAAAGTAAATAGATGTGAATTAATGCTTCTTTGTGCCCACTTTAATGTGCAATTTCCTGTGAAATCATTACAAGGGATTACATGATTTTCCCGGGATATTTATGGGATAAACTTCCGATCTCCGTGTGATAAACTCCATCGAATGAATGCTTTGGTGTAGAATTGTGACAAAAGAATGCACACACATTTGTAGTTTTGACCCAGAGAGAGTCTAGACTGCCTAATTTCTTGCAGACAATGTAACTACAGTGGTCCCTTGGTACTCACTGGGGTTTGGTTCCAGGCATGCTCAACATACAATGCTCAACTCCCATTGAATACAATGGCTAGTAAAATGGTGTCCTTTAGATAAAATAGCAAAACTGAGGCTTGCTTTTTAGAATTTATATATATATTTTAAATATTTTCAAGCCATGGAGGCTTGAATCCATGGTTAAAGGATTTGCAGATATGGAGGGCTGGCTGTCTTTCTCCTTCTTTAATGCATCTGCCTGAGTTGTGGGCACAACTCTTTCTCCCTTCAGTGCTGCTGGCGAATTTCGGCACCCTTTCGGCCATCCGCTACTTCAGGAGGGCAGTCATCACAGAAGCACAGCATGGAACCTAAGACGCACAAGTGGCTTTAAAAGCATGCCAGGGTTTCTTCGGAAGCACCGAACCAACCTTTTGCCCTCTTGGATTTCTGGACTGCTTTTGGTGTGACACTCTACTGGATGAAGAGGAAAAGAAGTGAGAGAGAATCTATAGGGGCCCAAGGAAATGCAGCAAAGTCAGGGAGGCACCTCAAACCTCCATTTCTTCTCATAGTTGGGAACGTATCTTCAACCCAAGGGAGAAGGTGGTCTATAAATAAGTAAGTCAAGTACCATCTGGTTGGTAGCTTAGTTAGACAGCTGCACGCAATAGACCCAGTGGCTATAGAGTAACTGGAAGGTCTTACCTCCCCCTCTCTCTTTTTTAAAGGAGGACACTGGAAGGATTTGGAAGAGAATTTGATAGTGTTGTTCAAAAAGAAACTAGTCTAGTAGATAAGTCACTAGAAGGGTAGTCTGACTAAACGGGTTGCTTTTAACTAGGAGAAAAGGAAGGTAGGCATGAAAGCGAGATGGAAGTATTGACAGCTTCCATAGACGAATGTTTAAAAAGAAGACCAAAGGGAAGACGGATGAAAGTATCAGCTGAGGACAGATGCATGAAATGGAAAATAATAATAATAATAATAATAATAATAATAATAATAATAATAATGGTTTATTTCTATTCCGCCTTTTCCGCACGGAATCAAAGCGGATTACAAGAATATTAGATACAAAAAAATAATCATACAGTAAGAAAGTTTTAAGAGGGCAATTGCCCCAAACGTAAGAGCCTTTTAAATACAGGTTGAGTATCCCTTATCCAAAAACCCGAAATGCTCCCAATTCCAAAACTTTGTCCATGAGTGGCTGGGGTAGTGACACCTTTGCTTTCTGATGGTTCAATGTCCACAGACTTCGTTTCATGCGCATAGTTATTAAAAATGTACATGAAACAGAAATAAATTTCATGTTTAGACTTGGGTCCCATCTCCAAGATATCTCATTGTACATATGCAAATAGTCTAAAATCCAGTGAACGAACGAACGAACGAACGAACGAACGAATAACCAAAACACTTTTGGGATACTCAACCTATATTCTAAAACATCTTGAAGACATCTAGCCATGTTCTATAAAAGAGTGAGCAAATGGACATATTCTTGTTTTTAAATAGTAGTACATGTAGCGCTGGCCATCCTTTCGACCTGAAGACTTCTGTCCTTTTCAGCAGTACTGGCTAAGTACAGGATTTTGAAATGATGATGATGATGATGTTGG
>NC_056528.1:3977898-4069438 GCF_019175285.1 Sceloporus undulatus | reverse complement strand
TAATAATAATAATAATAATAATAATAATAATAATAATAATAATAATAATAAAATGTATTTATACCCCGCCTCTCTGTAAAACCCAACCAGGCGGCAGAACATGTAACTCTTTTTGTTACAAAGGACAATAGGCTGACTTGGGCCGTTAGATTTTGGGAATGTTAAATCAAAGCTTGCATTTGTAAATGAACTTGCTCACTGGGTGGATGGGAAACTACTACAGTTGAAAAGTTCTGTGTAACTTGGAAAGTTTGCAAGTGGAAGTTAGGTCAATAAAAACTACCACTGGCTTTGTGTTTGTGTGCTTTTATTTTCCTACTCCAAGTTTTCTGTTTCTTGGACTCCACTCTTAAGCGTCTTTAGGATCCTAAGCGGTGAAGCATTTTGATTCAATGGTGGCACAGCTTCACCCATCCACATATCCCATATTCTCCCTAAAGTTAGCTTCTACACTCACAGTATCTGAAATGTGGAAATGGGTTTTTCCAGCAGCAGTATATTTCTATAATGGGCAATTAAAACCCATTAGCCTTTTAAAAAACTTGCTCTGCATCGAGATGAAAACAGCTAAAATTGGTTTGCTGAAATGGATTTACATAGCTGTCTTGGTTTTGCAGGGCATCACTATTAGGACTGGGATTATCACGATGAACAAGCCTCTGTATTTCAGCTTTTATCACTATAGCAGTGGGTTGGAGCATGCTTTCTTTGGTCAATGTTTACAGGATACACCTGTTAAAGGCACAGGAGTCCTGACACAAAAAGATGGCAACTATGCCATGGTACTACTTCCGTTTATTCGTTCAATCAGGCCCTGAAGCAGAAGAGAAAGACTCCAAGCCATACTGCTGGAAAAGAGGAGCCTTCACAGAGATCTTATCAAAGTTTCCTTTAATTTTAGCACAATCGCTGCTTTGTTCTCAGTGGAGTTGAGCCAAATATAGCAATATTGGAGAGGAGATGGCAACCGCTGTCTTCATTATGAGATCCAGGTGACATGTAGATCGCTCTCAGGGGGATGGAAAATGAATAAACGGAGTATCTGAAGCCCCAACCAGTGACTGGAAACAAAAGCATAGGAGTTTCTGCTGGACTTGTTGCAACAGCAAAGATTCAATGGAAAGCAACCAGCTCTGGCTTGCCTGGAAGCCATGTGTTTAGTTCCTTGGCCTTTCAGATAAAGGTTGCTAATTCTTTAGGTTCCATCTAAATTGTGGTGGTTTTAGCCACGGTCTCTGGAAAGATAGGAATAAAATCCTAAGGGCAAAATGAAACATAGCGTTAACTGCATGCATTTTTTGTCTGAGATTAATAGCAGCATATGGGAAATTTGGGCATTCCTGGACAGGCTGGTGGTGAGTTTAACTCTTTCTCTCCTTGCCTGAAACCTGACAACTATCTCCTGTCTGAAGTTGCCACTTAGATATCCAAGGAAGCTCCCATTTCCTTTAATGGGATGAACAAAGACAGGTGAGCAGTTGTGATTGCCTGGGTGTTTTTGGACTGCAGCACCCATCATCCTGCCCCATTGGCTACTATGACTACAAGGGCTGATGCAGTTGTAGTCAAAGAAAACCTTTGGAGGGCCATAGTTGCTAACCTTTGAAGTAAGAAATTGAACATTGGAGGAAGGATGCTGGATAAGAGCGAAGTACCACCTAGTGCAATGTTCTGGCCTTATAGTGGCTGGCTACTTGCAAATGGAAAGCCTCCAAGCAAGACATGGCAATAGCACATAGCCTTCTCCAACTTGTATTCCCTAGCAACTTGTTCCCAGCAAACTATACTGCCTCTTATTGCAGCTGATAAAAGAGTCACAAAGAGAAGTAGCCAGCAGCAGCCTTATTGTGCCTGAATTTGTCTAAGCTGTCCAACTTGGAAGCCACGATCCTGGTCCCAAATGTGTTTCCCAGGACTCCTGATCTGTTCCTACATGTATACTGTTGATATATGCTAGTATACACACAGTTTGTGCAAATCGTGGCCTATGGGCCTTCGCACAAAATCTTTTAAGGCCTTGTGCATGACATTCCTTTGCACATTTTATGACTGATTGCACCCATTCCATCCAGACCTTGATACCTGGATTCAAGAGGCAGGATTTCCCTGCTAGATCCATTTTTCATATCTTAACCCTTGAAGACAGGGCTAGGACTCCAGCCATGACCTTGAGAGGTTTGTGCCGGATCATTTTTGTGAGACCCTTTGCCAAAGTGAAGGCAAGTGGCTGGCATTTGGAGACACTGTGTGTGTATCATAATAACCCTGTCCTGCACAGTTTCTGTCATCCTCCAGCCTCTTGACAGCAGCTTTACTGCCAAGTGAATGAAAAAGTCAGACAGGTGCTTCTGCAATGATCATTGTCGCCAGGTTGCAGATCACGGTCTGCAATGAGTAGAACCTCTCCAAATCTCCAACGTGTCACTGAAACATAATGCTGAAGGTTAATGAAGGATGGGAATGCCAAGCCCTGCAATATTTCATACATGAAATGTGTGAATTAGAATATGGTCAAGGTGGAATGTGTCCAAAGGAGGGTGACTAAAATGGTGAAAGGTCTGGAAAACAGGACCTATGAGGAGAGACTTAGGGAGGTGTGTATGTTTAGCCTGGAGAAGAGACGGTTAAGAAGTGATATGATAGCCTTAAAGGATGTCATATTGAGGATGGAGCAAGCTTGTTTTCTGATGCTCCAAAGAATAGGACCTGGAACAATGGATGCAAGCTCCAGGAAAAGCGATCCCAACTCAATATTAGGAGAAACATCCTGACCATAAAGGGTGATCGATAGTGGAAGACACTTCCTTGGAGTGGAGTCTCCTTCCTTAGAGGTCTTTAAGTAGAGGCTGGATGGCCATCTGTCAGGGATGCTTTGATTGAGAGTTCCTGCATGGCAGAATGGGGTTGGACTGCATGGCCCTTGGGTTCTCTTCCAACTCTATGATTCTATGATGACAAACGCTATTAATGAAGAAGAGACAAGCTGGGCAAGACTCTACCTCCTCTTCTCATCTGCCCCTCCAGTTCAGTTAAGTGAGTACAAACAACTTTTGAACATTGAAATCAGCTTGAAGCAGTTGTGGTAAGCAGAGGACAAAGCGGTGAAGTGGGAGGAAGAGAGAGAAACTGGGACATTTTAAAAGAGCTGAAAAAGTGGGATGACAGAGGAGTAACTGGGTCTGTCCTTACCAGACTGGGACACTGGGAGGTATGGAATCCCAAACAGATTACATATATGACTATGGTCAGTATAAAGCAAACTTTCTCTTTCTCTCACTTGTCTTCTTTGGGTGTGATCCCACAGAAGCAGTTTGGCCATGGAGTTGATTTGGCTGATTCAAGTGCCTGTAGCTCTGTGGTAGAGCACATGTTTTGCATGTCAAAGGCCCTACCTTCATGTCCTGGCTTCTGGAGTTTGAAATCTGGCAGCGAGAAGCACATGTTTTGCATAAACACTTGGAGAGATGCTGCCAATCAAAGCAGACAGTACAGGCAGCTGGAGAAGTTAGGGCCTTGAATCATGCAGTTGCTCTGTCACTACACTGTTAAAATGCTCCTAGTAGGTTGTAGGTACAGTTAGCCCTCCGCATCCAATGATTCCTCTTCCATGGATTCCATGGACAACATTTTATTATGCCATTGTATTTAATGAGTTTTGAGCATCCATGGATTTGGGTATCCACAGATTGTCCTGGAACCAAACCTCAGTGGATATCAAGGACCCATATACATGGTAATATAAGTTCCCTGGTTGCAGAGGCCTGTTGCCCAACCTACCTCACTATTCTTGTGAGGATGAAATGTAGAAACACAGGAATGGGTACATCTATGGGTACCAATGAGTGCTTAAATATGTACCAAATTGTTGTAAAAATGTGTGAGCTAAATGTACGTAAGAGAACTACTGTGCTCCTAATGCTAAATGAGCGTTCGAGGCACTCCCATGTACAAGATATATATCTTTTTACAACCTACGTACGTCCAAAATCCATTCCTTCCAGGAGCCGGCTTCGAGGTAATACAATCCTCAGCGAAACTAGGTGACCTGGAAACTCAGACCCAGCTATTAGGTTTCTCAGGCAAGTCTGTGCACTTTTGATTTCTCCTCGGCGTGTCTGTTGAAATCCAATTGCCTTGCCTGTCTGTGCATACAGCATTTGCAGAAGGTGTGAGACTCCAAACCAGTTCCAATAAATTGTGTCGTTGCTGTAGACACGACTCAGGCTGCAAAGTTTTGAAGTTTAATACTGGTTTTGCCCTGGCACAGCAAGCGCCAAATCATGAGATCTCAAATCCTCCGACATTTCAAAGATGAAAACCAGGACACATGTTGGCATGCAAGGTCAGAGAGTGGCAAAGATGACAAAAATGATTGAGGAAGAAAACTCAGGCTAGAAGCAGCTGCAGCAGTTTGCTTTTGCTCAAGCTATGGATGAAAGATCTCCCCCCAGATCCCTACATTAGTCCCTTTTCTCAGGATAGATGCACAACAATATCTACTCTGGCCTAAGGCAGCTTCCTAATGTCTACAAGATAAGCAGCACAGCAAAATGGTGGCGCTGGGAGAATCTAAGCACAAAGCAAAGTCTGGAGCTATTAGCTGATGACAGGTTAGGTTTTATGTGTCCTGCTTCTCTTGAAATTGGGCCTCCCACTCAGGAGGCAAGCCTAAGATCCTTGTAAGGAAAATGGCTTCAGACCATTTGGATTTTATGGGCGACAGTGAGAAAACAGAAGGGGCTTTGGAAGAAAACAAACTGAAAACTCAGCTCGCCGGCCACAAATCCCATCCTTTGATATATGCCTTAGAAAGTTTGCATCGAGATAAGAGGTTTGCACATGACGGAACAGAGAGCACTTTGATCGGCTTCGCCTGAGCTGAGACAGGCACAATCTGGCACCGAAACTGTCTCCTCCACCTACGAACAAAGAGCCAGGTCTGTGTTCAAGCTGTGGGAAGATCTGCTAGAAATAATGCTATACATGGAAAAATGTGGGACTCCTTATTCTAAGAAACAAGGATTTGGAGCAGATGTGAGAACATGAAGCATCCCAGCCTGTGTTATGAGAAATTAAGTTCAAGTCTAATACCTGTCTAGTAGTCCACTGTTCTGTTCACACAGCAACCAACCATTTGCTCATGGGAAGCCTACCAGGAGAACATGCATAAAATTGCATCCTCTCACATCCCCCAGCAACTGATATATAGGCCTCATTCCCACTGCCTTTTAAACCGATCATGATTTGGTTTAAATGAGCATGGTTCCCACTTAATTCAAATCACTGAAGCAATTCCGAAAGGAGGGCCATACTCTAGACCCATTTAACCTCTTTTTGATGCTGGTTTTTTTCAGCTTCTTTTCAACCAAATCGAATCGGCGCAAGTGGGAACCAGAACCAAATCGGATTCAATTTCACAATTTGGTTTTAAAATGAATCGCTTCAGCGCAAATGGGAACTGGATGTGGATTGGGATCGGTTTATTATGACATCCAGTAAAGCGGAAATGGATGTCTTGTGCAGGAACCAATTCTATTTAAACCCATTCATTTCCCAGTGTGAACCACAAGTGGCTTATCTGCTTCAGGAACCAATTAATTTGTGAATGGGAACCACAAGTGGGTCATTTTGATTCGATTCCATGCCAGAAAATGCGATTGGGGCAAATATAGTGGGAACCACAATCCGATGTCAAATCATTACATCAATTCAGATCAGAAAGCGATTTTTCTGTAAGTGGGAATGAAGTGCCATATGCTGACTCTGATGTGGGAAGTGATACATAGCCAGTGATGGTCCTACCCTCCATGGAGTTATTAATCCAGTTTTATGGCTATCTCAGTGGGCAACCATCCATATATCTTGTGGCAGTGAATCCCACAGGCATACTTCCTTTCATCAGTCTTGAATTTCATCCTGGATGACCTCCCTAGGTTCTAGTTTTTGGAAAGAAAGGGGAAATAAATTCATTTCATTTCATACATCAAGGAAAGGGACCACTGTGCTGTTTTTATCTCTCATTTCCAAATACAAAAGAGCTCAGACTAAAAGGAAAACAGGAGTCCTAATATCAGATCGACTCTGGTCTGCACAGGAATGGAGTCTGGCAGGTCATGGAGCAAAAGGACAGGAGAATGCTAAGAACACACACAGAGGGAATGCAGCAGTCAAATCCATAAGCACTTAGATATATTAACTTTATTAGGATCATGGTCTACAAAGAAATTACCAAGAGAACAATACATTTGCAACCTTGCTAGAACCCACCATTGCACACACATGCACACACAGCCATACGCGCACAATCTCCCACAAAAGGTCACTGAACACTGCTCTAATACAGCTATGGTTTCAGCCGTGTACATTTTCACACCCAGCCTCCTTTTATCTCTCTTCCTTCTGCCACTAAATCCACATTTTAAAAAGTAGAGTACAAAAAAAGGAAGCCTGTAATTATTCTATAGCAGCAAGCACACACTCTCAACTTTAGTTTAACACCGGAACGGCTGGGAAAAAAGCAGCTGCTCCAGGAACATTACACTTTCCCCCCCATGTTTAAAATTAAACAGGATTTTAATTCCTCCTCCCTTTCCTGCTAGGCATTTTTATATTAAATAAAATATCAAACAAACAAACAAAAAAGATAACATGTAAACTTAGCTGGATAGTTGTCAATTTTAAAATAAGGTTCAAGTAAAGAAGACACAACGGGTGTTTTCCTGATGTAACACCAGCACAACATAACAAAGGCCAATATGGCATATCACTAGGTTGGCAGAACTGGGTGGCTGAGATCCTATACCATGGAGCATAGTGTAAAGGTTTCACATTAGAACTATGCTATGGCTCCCTTTTTACCCCCATTATGGGATTCATAATGTAGCTGCTACAGCCCTTACTTTGGGGACATGCAGTAGTTGGTGGGGAGAACCAGAGAAGTCTGGCTATGTCTCCATAGCCAGGTGCAGAGCATCATGTGCCAAGATCCTCCAGAGGTCTCAGCGGATGATGTTACCCTTCATCTGGTTGTGGAGAAATAGCCTGGCACTTCTCTGATCGCAACCCCACTCCTGATCTCCATCAGCCACTGAATGGCCATAGAGTGGGGTCTGCAGCAGCTAAACAGTGGCCTATTACAGACTTCCAAAATAAAGCTGCTTCGAGTCTCTTTGGAGGTATGCTGTTTAAATGATGCATGCACCCAAAGAATCCGGAAGCTGCACCAAAGCTGCACTCCAGTGCTTAGGAATGGAGTGTGGCTTTGGCGCGACCTCCAGACTCTTAGGACCCATGTATCATTTAAATAGCATACCTCCAAAGAGACCCAAAGCAGCTTTATTTTGGCAGTCTGTAACAGGCCAGTGAGTCCTGAATAGCTTTGGTCTTTGTGGTGAGAGGAAGAAAATTCCAACCTCCACAATGACAAAAAAATGAACTTGTTCCAAAGAATGTAGAACCCAGAGAATCTCATCTCATCAACTCAGCCCTTGGAGAATTGAGGCAAAAAATATAATCCTTTGGCTCTTTAGGTATGCACAAATCACCCTTTTGCTATGTTGTAAATCAGGGATAGGCAGTGTATAGCCCTTCAGATGTTTTGGACTGCAAGTCTCATCAGTCACAGCCAATGCTTCAACAGTGAAGGATGATGGTACTTGCATTCTAACAACATCTGGAGGGTGACAAGCCAGAGTGGGAAAAGTGATTTTATTAGCTCTGAGATTCTGGACATTGTAGGTCAAAAAAGGAAGTTTTCCATGTTCTGCCCACAAGTTGCCCGGCCCTTTTCTGAACCCATAGCTTTCCATGCATCACAGTTCCAGCAAACCTCTCCAACTTGTTCCCAGAGATTCCTCTCTCCTCTTTGATGCTGCTCCTGCAGACATCTTGCCTAAAGCTTTGCAGATGGCTGGCAACATTCCTGGCTCACCTGCCCCATTTTCCTCTGCAACTTGTTCATGTTTGGGAGGAGAAGAAACCAGGGCAACAAGCAAGGGTGTGTTGTTGGCAGACATTGTAAGCTCAAAGGACACAAAGAAAAGGACAAGTCCCAGTTGCAGGTGGTAAGGTTTGGGGTTCGGCTATCCCAAACCACTCTGGAAAGGTTTCTTTTAGGGACTACAGCTCCTAGAATCCCCACTTGGCTTGAGGATTCAAAATGTCGTAGTCCGAAAAAAGCAGCAAGTTCTCCAAGCACTGTGCTAAATTGAGTAACATTCGAATAGGGCATATCCATAGGTGCACTAGATAACTGCACAGCAGCCTCTCCGTTCCAGAATCTGTGGCGACAGTAACAGAGGGTACTCCCTTCTTTCTTACTGCAAAGAGAAGTCTAGCTCCTCAAAGCAGGTTTCCAGGTTTGACCCTTGACAAGTTCAAAGATAATAATAAAGGAGATAAATACTGGCTCTTATCTATACCTCCACCACCACCCCATTGTGTGTATATGTGCGTACCTGCACAGACACACATAGCCTCCTTGTTGGCTGATGACTTTAACATATAATTTTCAAATTAAATACTTATTTACACATCCTCAGTTTAGATTTAGTCAGGATTGCCTGCAATGCTGGCCATTTTGGCACACTTTCACAGAATGCAGTGTTTTTGGCTACCATCAAGTTCCCTTAGAATAAAATAAACAGTACCTCTGCTGTTATCAGGTCATCTCCCATCCCAAATTCCTAATACTGTAAGGCTGGAGTTTCAGAGTTCACATTCCTCCACTGTTAGATATCTTCTATAAGGCACTCAACTAGTATCTTAACCTATAACCTTTGAACCGATGTCCAGATTTACAAACGCGAGCTCTCTCTTAATTCCTTGCTTTCCAAGGTGAGTCGATGGCTTTCTTTCTTGTTCTTCTTGAACCGAAAAATAGCAAAACCCACTGATCTGATGCAAAGCGAGAGTCTTGGCCCCAGTCAGCCACAAACTGGGAGAGTTAGGTTTTTCTGCATAGGAGCTACAAACAGTCCAGGGTCCTAGACCCATTCCTACAAAGATCGGCAGAGCGGATTGGATGGGCTGCTGAAATCCCAGGCTCCTTTTCAGATGAATCTGTCATAGCACCACACCGGTTAAGCAAAGGGAGAGAAGAAAAAGTGGAAAAGGGGGGAGGACATGTCCTAATATAATAGGGAAAGCCATAGCCTTCCATAGGATAGTGAAACCTGCCACTTTTAGAGAAATGAAAGAATTTGGGCTCAGCATCCAGTGTTTTATATTATCCAGCACAGAAGCGGAGGAGAGTCAGAACAGAGTCGGGGTGCCTCTCTCTGGCCTTTTTTATAACTCCCTTCAAATGGCCTGAGCCTCTAGCAATGATAGATATCATTGTCCTTTGTCTCCATGTCCCAAATGTTGTCATAACTGAAGTCGCTCTGGAAGCTTTGGAGTTCAGCATAGTCATGATAGGCAGAGTCAAGACGTTCTCGTCCGCTTTCTGGAAGGTCGTATGTTCCAATCCCTTTGTCTATAAGAGACGGGAAGTAGAAGACTAAATACATACGTATAAACAAACAAAGCAACCTCTTAAGGAGTGCCTGCGTTCACATGCACCCCGAAACTAGCACCAGAGGCTCTTCTCTTCAGCCTACAATTATCACCATAGTTTCAACTGTGGGATGTCTTTCTGGTCATGGCACCAAAGCAGTGGCTCTCCTCACAGAGATCTACCCAAACCCCTTCCATGTCCTTCTTAGATATGTTTCTAAAAGATGGACTTTTTATGATAGGGATGGGGCTTGTAGTTCAGCAGTATTGTGCGAAACAACGTGAATTCGAACCACCCAGTGCGGAAGACCCCCAGTTCCACACTCGTCTGATAATGGCCTAAGTGAATACAAAGCATGCAACATAATCATCAGCCTCTTCCATTGCACTCTAGAGTTTCCTGCATTTAAGCTGTATGAGGCTGATACCATCCTAGCTGCCTTCTCTTGGTCACATCTTGATCTATGGCCAGTATATATTTTCCAAGCACTTTGAGTCTGTGGCTTATCTTGAGGTGTCACAGGAAATGGGGAAATTTCCCAAAGGACTCACCTGAAGTTGGCAAGGAAGGCATTGGAAGTTCTTCCCTATCCCTTGACAAGGTGCTCTGGAGGATGAATGGAGAGGAAAACAGACAGAGATGAGTGCTACAAAACCCACTACGACTTTTCCACAGGGGCCTTTTTGTAACCCCTGATTTAACAGTCTGCTCCCACTTGTCCTCTCCCACATTAGGACTGTTGTCAATGCTTTGTCAGAGTAAGCATAAGAATATAAGGAGAGTGTTCCTACTGGTTTTAAACAAAGCTCTATCTAGTCTCATGTTCCGCTTCCCACAAGGTCCAGGCAAGCCCATAAGCAGGATGTGAAAGCACTAGCCCTACCATATGCATCTAGAGTAACTTTGATTCAAGATATACTACCTCTGAGCCTGGACTCCTTCTGTTCCCTCTCCCTAACCTCTTCCCCATCTCCATCCCCATAAATTTGTCTAATCCCCTTTTAAGCTATCTAGATGAGTGGCTCAGCACTCTCTACTCCAGCTGGCAGTGGCACTCCAGGTTCCAAGAAGACGGAAGTCCTTTCCAAGCTTGGAAAAAGCTTACTTTTGGACTACAACTCCCAGAATGCACAACTCAACATGGCAAAGATTCTGGGAAACTTAACCTCCTAAGTAGCTTTCCCCAGCTTCCGCATCTTTTGCAACATGAGCCAACTAAGATCCATTTTACTGGAGATACCAAGGACTGAGTATGGGACTCTGTGCATGCAAAGCATGTGCTGTCCTACTCATTTATGGTTCATTCAAAAAAGCAGCCAAAGAACTTCTATACAAACTATAGTAGTTAACGTGTGCGTGCAAGGATGAAATAACTGAGGAGTTGCATCCTAGATCTCAAATGGTGCTCTTTTCCAACCTCTGATTCTTCAAACTTGAGATACTGAGGGTTGTGTCTGGTAGTATATAGATGAGTTACAGAAGCACAAAACACTGTCTCACTGACATATTCTTCTGCACCCAGAGACTAGAAAAGCTCCCGATGGCCTGTTACAGACTGCCAAAATAAAGCTGCTTCGGGTCTCTTTGGAGGTATGCTATTTAAATGACGCATGGGTCCTAAGAGTCCGGAGGTTGCGCCAAAGCCACACTACATTCCTAAGCACTGGAGTGCAGCTTTCGTGCAGCTTCCAGATTCTTAGGATGCATGCATCATTTAAATAGTATACCTCCAAAGAGACCCCAAGCAGCTTTATTTTGGCAGTCTGGAACAGGCCCAACACATTGAAGAACCCTTAAATTGCACTCACTGCGGTCAAGTAGTCAGTGTCTGACGGAGGCATTGCTGAATAATTCAAAGCAGGGCTGCATCTCTGAGCTGCGGTTGGCTCTCGCCAGTGGTTGCCAGGTAATGCCTGGCAGTTCTTCTTTTGCGCCGGAGGGTGGTGGGTGATGGGGACCGTCACTGGCATGGCAGGGTAGCCATTTTGATGCTCCAAGGCACTCTGCCCATGGCGTCTCATGAACTTGGTAAGGAAAAAGAACATACCTGGATTTAGCTAAGTATTCCAAGGGAAAGCAAACCTTTTCTGATCTCAGCTTTATTAAAGAGCTGCTTTGCACTGCCAGGCCACTGGTTTACATCAGGGGTGGGGAAATGGTATGAGATAGGGACTGGTAACAGCATCGTGTTTCAGTATTATCCATGGCTACACCTTGACACTGCGGAGTCCCCAGTAAAGCTACAAGTGAGTTTTTCCACCTAGCACTCCTACTTGGAGGCAGGCTTCATTCCTTCTTCCTGCTCTCCACAGGCAAGAGTGGGGAAAAGCACATTCAGCTAGTGCACTGATGGTGAACCTTTTGCAGACTGAGTGCCCAAACTGCAACCCAAACCTCACTTATTTATTGCAAAGTGCCACATCCCTCTCACTTTCTAGTAATGAACTCTGGCAAACTTTGTGCTGGGGCAACAGCATGCGTGCCCACAGAGAAGGCTCTGAGTGCCACCTCTGGCATGCATGCCATAGGCTCGCCACCACTGAGCTAGTGCTTTCAGTCACTCCCTGGAATACCAACAAAGAGGTGGCAGGCTGACCACAGATCTTGATGGGCTGGAATAGGCCAGAGTGTGTGTGTCTAAGGTCCCCCTTCTTTTTGCTATGCACCTTCAAGTCACTTCTAACTTAAGATGACTCCATGCTAAGGTTTTCTTGGCCTGATTTATTCAGAGGTTTCCCACTGTCTTCCTTTGAGGATGAGAGATTGTGACTTGCCCAAAGTCGCTTAGTGGTTTCCCATAGCTGAGTGGGAATTTGAACCCTGGGAGATTATCACACCGGCAAAAAAGGCGGGATGCTCCCATCAATATCATGCGATAATGCGATGATTATCACACGATGTTGTGCGATGTCACGATTGTCCCATGAATAAACATCAATGCAATGTATGAAATACCTCTTCCACCAAGTTGGAGTCCGCTGCCCCATGTGAAGAGGGGGAATTGGGCGTGTAAGGGTCGGCATACATGGGGGAGCAAGGCGGAGGGGTATTCTCCCTGTTTTGGGCTGCTGTGCAGTTCTGACATCTTGGCAAGTTCCATTGTTTCAGCTGCGGAGGGGAAAACACCGTTATAAATATGAGGCCTTGCTGCTTTGGAAGAAATTGGGCCGATTAGGATATTTACAGGGTCATAGACAACATCCTATTGGTAGCATAACAGTATTTTTTCTTTAGTGGCCTGCTCTGGGATAAGCCAGTGTTGTTTAATCTAACTGGGGCGCAGTTCTCCAGGATTTAAAATGGGGGGCTTTGCCCCAGTTCCTACCAGATCTTTTCATATGATCATAGAAAATTGGAAGAGACCCCAAGGGCCATCCAGTCCAACCCCCTGCCATGCAGGAACTCTCAATAGCATCCCCGACAGATGGCCATCCAGCCTCTGTTTAAAGACCCCCAAAGAAAGAATAATTGAACCAGAGATTCCTAGAGTTGGAAGAGACCCCAAGGGCCATCCAGTCCAACCCCATTCTGCCATGCAGGAACTCACAATCATAGCATCCCCGACAGATGGCCATCCAGCCTCTGCTTAACTGGACTGAACTGGAGGGGCTGAGAATTGAATTTTGAACTGGAGAGCCTGAGAAATGAACCCAGCATGTGCACAAATGAAATCTCTGTCACTGAACCACACTCCTTCCCTTACTTCTAACATCAGTCTCTGCCTTACAGTCTCTTACATTGTTGAGGTCCAGATGCAGTGGAGGAACGGAAGGGGGCTGTTGTTGTTGGGCCAGGGCTGTGTATGGTTCATTGTACACTGGAGACAAGACTTCCCCGCTGGCATGTTCTGGGATGAGCTGAAAATGACTCCTTTCAGAGTCTTGACTGCTGGGTTGTGGTTTCTGTAGGCCACACTTCCCTTTGGACTTCCGAGAGCTCCCTTTCCTTTTCAGTTCAGGTTTTGCAATCCCTGTAGTCGTTGATGCTGGATTTCCCAGACACTGCAATAAGAGGGATTAAAAAAAAAATCCTCTGAGCCTGTTACATGAGAACTGCTCTCTAGTTTCCTGCATGGTCCTATTACATGCATTAAAACACACACACAGAGAAAAACAATAGTCAGGGGGTTGAAGTGCTCTTCCTTTTTGTGATGTAGGAACCTATCCTAAATCTTTCCATGCTCTTTCTGACCCTGGTATCAATTTTTTTGTTAAAGTAGTGATGGCCAGAAATACATCTACTTTGTTATCTGAGGTATCTGTATACTATTTTGCGGGTGGTGCGTCACAAAAGTATTAAGCAATGGCCAAAGAGGGTTCTCCCTTCATGTACTTTGCTGAATTTCTACTTACATGGCTTGCCTGAGGCATAGGACCGTCTGCTAAGCGGTTCTCTGGCATCCCCCCAAATGACTGCTTTTCAGAAAGGGATCCGGTGCTGTTCTGGGAATGGTGCGTGGAGGTTGCCCCCTTCCCTCCGGATGCCCAGGAGTTGGTTCGGCCATCAGAGGTGAGCGAGCCTCTCCCGCTTCCGGAGAACTACATTAGTGAACAAAGAAAAGGACAGGAGGGAAGCAAAAGTGGTAAGGGTTATGAAGTAAGGCATAGCTGATTTGGGAAAGATGAGAAAGCACTGGCTAGATACAATGAGGAGCCAAGTCCAAATATTGACCAGAGGTAGAGATCACCAATGTTCTTCAATAATGCTCCTTCCCTATATGGTAGGCTGGGATTACCTATCATATAGCCCTATAGGGTAGGCTGGGATTGCTTCCCTCATACTGCAGCTAGAGAATTGAGTCCGAGAGACTCTTGAGTTCCTAGAAGCAAGTCCTAAAATGGGTTTGATATCTTTGTTATAGATCACAGTCCTTTTAGCTTGTCGAGAAATACTCACAAGTTGACTGTCCTCAATGAGTAGCATGCAAGAAGTGTGTCTTCCCAAATGGCATCTCATGCCAAACTATTCAGAATTGTCAAGTTGTGGGAGTCTATCCTTATAAGCCAAATAGCTAAGTATAGTCCAAAGCACACTGCAGAAATGGTCCAGCCTGAGACCGCTTTAACTGCCCTGGCTCAATGCTAGGGACTTCTGGGAACTGCGGCCTAGTGAGACGTTTAGCCTTCTCTGTCAGAGGTCCCTAGTCCCACAACAAACTACAGTTTCCAGGATTCCCTAGCACTGAGCCAGGGCAGTTAAAGTGGTCTCAAACTGGATTGTTTCTGCAGTGTGTTTTGGACCCATGTCCATTTCTTGAATGTGGGAAGCAAAGAGCTAGTATAAAGATCAGTCAAGGCTGCAATGTATCAGAGGATGGAAAAATGGGACTTTACCTGAGTCAAGTGTGGTGCTTTTGGTCCCGAGAAGCTCTCTGATCCAGAAAGGGATGAGTCCACATTACGGAACTGAGCTGTTTTGAGGCAATACAACCACTCCTGGTAGTCTTCATAGGAGGGGCAAATCACCCGAATGGAGTTGATTAACCGACCTGCAAAGAATAAAAGACAGGTCTAATGACTTAAATAGGATGTCTACTCACAACAATCCTTATCTGCAACAAGACAAGTGTTGTCTTCTTTGACTAGCAGTGACGCAGCTCAGACACATTTCTCCTTATCTCCTCCCTGGTCCTTCCAAACGGGGATCAAACCTGGGACCTCCTGTGTACAAAGCATGTGCTTTACCACTAAGCTAACACTAAGCTTTACTACTAAGCTTCCACCTTACCAAGCATTATCATCTTTTCCAATAAGTCATGGCATCTCATAATAGGACCAAAGTGCCACAGCCTCAGTTTAATCATTTTGGCTTCTAATCAGGCTTAATTTGCTCTTGGACCCTTTTATTTGTCTCCTCCAGCAACCCATTTCAAATGAGCTGATTCTCTCCACACATAGAAATCAAAATACCATGGCATAGAAAATTCCAACTTTTAATGATATATCCTTACTTAATGAAATGTCTTTGCATTTGAGGAGCCTAACTAGTTCCTTCATAGCTGCCCTTCCATGTCTTAGTTGTCTTCTGCTTCCTTGACTACACTCTCCAGTAACCTAAGACTTTATTGCACTGGGCCAAAAAGCAGAATATTAACAGGATAAAAGCATCTTTGGCTGGTACTTATCCCAAAAAAACATGTCTGTCCTGCTGCCGCCTTGTATTCCTTGTATACTTGTAGTCTACCTTTTCACTGACAGGCAAAACCCATCAACAGGCTCTCAATTTTACATCTATTCTATTACTGTCTTCATATGCTAGGTCCCATCTGTTGCAATTCTGCTTTCAAGGTGTGCTTCAAATAAATAAATGTATCACACGCAACCCCAAGACGCCACATTCGTACATTCTTTGGCATACCTTCTATTAGAAAGGAGGTTTTCTGGTTTTCTTCAAACTGCACTTGAATAGCATTCAAGGGCAATTCTCCCTGTTTGTAGAAAATGAAAGAATAAGGAGATTATGTAAAATATAGAACACGCTGCCCATCCATGCCCAAGGTTAAACATATATAAATACCTCAAATAAAAATAGAATTGAAGGCAAACACTTGTTGCCGGTGAGTTAAGAACTGCCTTGAGACAATTAAGCAATAAATATTGGTCCTTTTTTGGTTTTAGCACACAAATTATCCAAGATAGGAACCAAGGACTTTTTGGTTTGCAGCCTGTAGCCCAAACACATTGAAGTAAATCCCATGCAGCACTTGGGCATTACCCTCAAATAAATAGATATCAGATTGCACACTCATAATATCTGTCATTATAGTTCATTTGTTTACAGCCACCAATATCTTGCACTACATCTTTCCCATGTTGACTCAAAATTAAAGCTCACTGGGGTGCATTCCCACAAATCTGAGTACAGGATTGCAAGCTTTAGCCTAAATCCAACTGCTGGTAGCAACTAGAATTGACCCACTAGATCAGTAAAACTTACGTAAGTGCTGACTTACTAAAGGCCCATTATTTTAGTGGATCTACTCTGGTTGGGATTACATATTCAATTTACTTTACTTTATTTAAGGTATTTAAGGTGTTTCTATATTGCCGCCCAGCGCACAAGGCCTAAATCAGTGATAGTGAACCTTTTAGAGGCCAAGTGTCCAAAGTGCAACCCACAACCCGCTTATTTATTGCAAAGTGCCATGTTCCTCTGGCTTTCCAGTAACAAACTCTGGCAAACTCTGTGCTGGGGCAATGGCACATGTGCCCACAGAGAGGGCTCTGAGTGCCACTCTGGCACGCGTGCCATAGGTTCGCCATCACTGGCCTAAATTGTTCAATTTCATGCAAGAGGAGAGAGAGAGAGGTAATCCCTTCTCTTAAATTGCGGAAAACACACAGCTCTGGTAATTATTAGATTTTAAAATTTATCTATTAATATACATTTTAGGATCTATTAAGATTAATATTTTAACATCTAAAGGAGAGGGAATTAGGAGTCTAGAGATAGCGGAAGGCTTTTATAGGCTTTCACATCCTCAACCACTGTGTTACCTCTTAGTTTCATGATCCATTACAAAGGCCTAGAGCTGATGCCATAAAATTGCCCCCAAAATAATGTGACCCAGAGGACTTTGCTCCATGAAAGGCCTATGTAATCCCTCAAAAAGTCCCTATTACTGTTTACTCTCGCAAACAGTTTGCTCAGGATAGAGTAGAGGTTTCAGTGGGATTTTTCAAGTGGGAAGGTGAGGATTTGGTAAGGGACAAAGTTCCTCCCTGCTCAAAAACCAAACAAAATTTAGATATATTAGTTCATACAAGAAAGAGAAAAGAGGACGAAAGGACAAATGCAAAAGAAAATACAAACGAATCTTTTATCAAGAGATGATTTAACAAGAGGAAGCTATCTAGCCATACATCCTTCTTGCCTGCTTCCAAGACTAGTTGACCAATATGTGACAACACAAAGATGATGGACTAAAGTAGGCCTTTGGCAGGAAACAGCAGAGCCTTATCCTCCAACTGTCCCAGTTTGACAAGGTTGTGTTGCCAATTTCGCGACTTTCACACGAAAACGGGGACTTTTCAGAGCTTTTCGTGTGATTTCCGCGCCTTGCTCTAATTCAGTGCCTTTTCCGTGCCTTTGGCCAGTTTCAGCTGCAGCCTGCTGCAGAGCAACCAAAACCCTTTGGAGTGTAACAGTTTTCAGCCAAGAGGGCTGGAGAAAACTCTCTCTCTCTCTCTCTCTCTCATGGCTCCCTCTGAGAGCCAGGACGGAGCAAGCCCGTTTGGAGGAATAGTTCAGCCAATCAGAGAGAGGACAGTGATTGCCCCCCCCCTCAGGCATTCTCAGGCTCCAGGGGCAAAAGTGCTGGAGAGAGGCAGGGAGTGAGGGATCTTGGCTGGCTTCCCAATTGCCTTGGATTTCCAAGTAAGACATAAGTTTTAAGGCACACAAAGGCAATACTTGACAATGGTATCATGGCTTGATGTTGTGGACTTCTGTGTCTGCCTGAGAGTGACAATTGGATTTCTGAATTCCTGAGCTTGGGCAGAGTGCCCCAAGCCTACCTCTCAGGGTTGTTGTTGTACTGTGAGGACCATTTGGGTTGTGTGATGTGAATGCGATGTCCCTGAGTGTGTGTGTGTTAGTAAATATGCCTCTGAGCATGGGCAGAGCACCTGGTCAGTTGGCATCCCTGCCCTGTCTTTCCAGAATTTTGTTTTGTGGCTCTCTTTTCGTTCCCTTTTCCATTGCCATCCATACTGCAGAAATAATCCAGTTTCGCACTGCTTCTAACTGCAAGGCTCCCTGCGATGATGGGATTCTGGGCAAACCACCAAGCCCAGAATTCCATGCATGGAGCCCTGGCTGCCAGTAAAAGCAGTGTTTCAACATGTCACAACAAACTACAATTCCCAGGATTCCCTGGTTTGACAAGGGAATTGCCTCCACGCTTCCAGATCACAGCCCCAGAGAATGAGTCTACAGGATATCAGTGTTGCCAGTTTAAGTCCAGTTCTTCAGCTGCATTTGGATTTAATAATGATAATAATAATGGTGATGATGATAGTGAGATAGATCTTGTAGCACCTTTGAGTCTCACTGAAAGAAAAGTTGGCAGCATGAGCTTTCCTAGACTTAAGCGTATTTTCTCAGATGCATGGGAATTGTAGTTCATTGTGGCACCAGAGCTCTTTCTCACAAAACTATAATTGCCAGGGTTCCCTAGCACTGAGCGAGGGCAGTTAAAGCGGTCTCAAACTGGATTATTTCTGCAGTATGGATTGGACCTTGAGCATTTTTAATAATGAAGGTCCAAAACACTGCAGAAATAATCCAATTTGTGACCGCTTTAACTCTCCTGGCTCAGTGCTAGG
This sequence comes from Sceloporus undulatus, assembly GCF_019175285.1. NCBI lineage: Eukaryota > Metazoa > Chordata > Lepidosauria > Squamata > Phrynosomatidae > Sceloporus > Sceloporus undulatus. The sequence goes on along the minus strand of NC_056528.1, from coordinate 4,050,616 downwards.
GAATCCTGGGAATTGTAGTTTATTGTGGCACCAGAGCTCTTTCTCATAAAACTACAATTCCCAGGGTTCCCTAGCACTGAGCCAGGAGAGTTAAAGCGGTCACAAACTGGATTATTTCTGCAGTGTGTCTTGGACCCAACTCAGGCTGCATCTTCACTCCAGACTCCAGAGACAATTCCCAGGATTCCCTAGTACTGAGCCAGGGCAACTAAAAGGGTTTCAAACTGGATTTATTTCTGCAGTGTGGTTGCATCTGAACACATTTCTATTTGGCACAAAGCTTCCTGAACCTCCTTCATGTCAAAATAAATATCTTAAAAGGACTGAAAGATTCTTTGTTTGGTTCAATGGTGATTTTGAGGGTTGAAATAAGTTACAATTATTTTTATTCAATTATGTTTACGTTTATTTGCAAAACATCTGCCATTTTAACATTATGGGAATTTTCTGGGAATTGTGACTGAATATTCCGTGTGATCTGGGGGGATTCAGCGGGTTTTGGACAGACATTTCCGGGAATTATCTTCGAGGCTTGTTGGCAACACTAATCCCAATGAATCCTATGTTGCTCAGCCTTTTTCATCTGCTTTTAAACTGTCCCCAGTTCCTCTCCTCCTCTTCCCATTTCCTCCATGGGGACTTTAATCCGGAAGCTGCACTTTAATTCAATTGCTATGTTTAAAGTACAAAAGTAGTTTGCACTCAGTTAGCTCAGTGGAGAGATACAAGGGGAGATAGTGGGATCTTTCCCTTCCCAGGAGGTTCAGGCAAAGACAAACTGCTGCAGCATCTCCTAACATGTGTTCTTCCTCATTAATAACATTACTGACCCTTGCAATCATTACCGGCATATATTATACGTATCTAGTGATTCTTTCCCCTCCACACCCAGACACCTGCCAACCAAAGACACAGGTTATGTAGTCTATCAGGTTTTCTGTGTTGAAAGATCCGGGTGCCTTGAGCAGCGTGTGCCACCTTACAGGGCACCTCCTGCCCTCCTACAACTGCGCCCAAATGTCTGTTGCCGCCTCTTGGCTTGAGCAAATTCAGCTTGCTCATCCTTGCCTCCCTGCCCCTCTTCCCTGGCAGGGCAAGCCATTCCTCACAGAGGCGTGTTGCCTCAATTACCACCTCCAAAGCTTCATAAAAAGATTGTTTCCACATGGCCTCCTCTGATTGGAATGCCCACATGTCCACTGCAGTTGTGAACTGACCCACAAGAGGAGGCTGCGCTTGGCAGGGTCTCTGAAAGAGAAACACACTCCAATGTGGAATGCGATGGGCAAATGGTGCGCTTCCTCTGACCTCTGTACCCATGGCAAGGGATGAAGCTAGCTGAAGAAATCTCAGAGGATGCTTGAGAAAGCCCTGAGCAAAACAGCCTTGGAGGTCTTTAAGCTGAGGCTGGATGGCCATCTGTTGAGGTTGCTTTGATTGAGAGTTCCTGCATGTTTGAATGGGGTTGGACTGGATGGCCCTTGTGGTCTCTTCCAACTCTATGATTCTATGGGTCAGCATTGAAGTGGTCTACAGGGAAGAAGAACCACTTGGAATACTCACACATCTATATAAAAAGTGGACATGGCCATGTCTTGGTTTTGTTCGTGTTTTATTGTTTTGGTATCGTTGGCACCGCGGAAGATCCCAGGGTCAAAACAATTGCCCCACAGACCTAGCACCCTTGTTTTAAAGCCATCTGAATAAATTACATATTCAGAAACAGGTGGGCATGAGAGCGAGAAGATTCTGTGCACTCATTTGCAAGGCTTCAGCAAAAGCCAAAGAGATGCATCGCACAAGAAGAGCCAAGCCACACATATTAGCACTCGTTCCCATCCAATTCACCACCACCCAGCCTCAGTTAAGAAACATCAACTGGCTTTATTCTCTGTTCAACCACTTGGTACTGCTATTTAGCTTATTTCAGTTGGACAAGTAACCTCAGCTTCCATGTTGAGTGTATATGCCTTCAAGTCACTTATGGTGCCCCCATGTATTCCATAAGATGTTCTTAGCCAACGAATACTCAGAGGTCATTTTGCCAGTTCCATACACATTATAAACTGCTTAGGGATTGCTGGTTCACTGATAAGCAGTATAGAAATGTACTTGCTATCGCTATTCCTCTGAAACATAGGCCTGTTACAGACTGCCAAAATAAAGCTGCTTCACGTCTCTTTGGAGGTATGCTGTTGAAATGATGCATGCATCCTAAGAATCCGGAAGCTGCACCAAAGCTGCCCTCCAGTGCTTAGGAATGGAGTGTGGCTTTGGTGCGAACTCTGGACTCTTAGGACCCAGCCATCATTTAAATAGCATACCTCCAAAGAGACCCAAAGTAGCTTTATTTTGGCAGTCTGGAACAGTTTCAATGTAGTGGTTTGAGTGTTGGAAAGTGACTCTGGAGCCCAAGGTTCAATTCCCTGCTTGGCCATGAAACTCCCTGGGTTATCTCAGGCAAGTCATACTCTCTCAGCCTCAGGAAAAGACAATGGCAATCTTCAAGTGGAAAAGAGGCGAACCCCTACGGAAATCCTAAACTCAAATTTCCATTTAGCCATAAAGCTTTATTGGTCAATCCTGGGTAGGACTCAGGTTATTGTGAAGATAAAGTGGGGGAAATAATGCATGCTGTTGGTAGCTCTCTGAGAGGAGGATAGGGTAAAAACAAAATCGGAAATCATTAAGGTTACATCATGGCTTGGTATTAATAGCATGCTCTCCTGTGACATTGGTAGAGACTTCCTTTATCGTAGCACACACAACACACTGCCTGGAACAGCCACAGTGACCCAGTTTAGCTTGTGTTTTTGCCTTTTCAGTCTGCAACAGAGAAATGGATCTGAAATTCAGCACTGTCAGGCAGGCATGAGGAACTTCAAACTGATGCCAAGCCCAGACGTGCCGATGGAAAAAGTCAAGTTCCTGCAGTTGGTATCACAGGGCAATGAATCATCTGCTTGCTCACATAGAATCAGAGAGGGCTACAGAGGGCCATCCAGCCTCTGTTTAAAAACCTCCAAAGGAGGAGACTCCACCAGACTCCAAGGGAGCGCATTCCACTGTCAAACAGCTCTTACTGTTGAGAAGTTCTTCCTATTGTTTAAGGGGGATCTCTTTTCCTGTAGTTTGAATCCATCACTCCAGGTCCTAGTCTCTAGAACTGCAGAAAACAAGCTTGCTCCATCATCAATGTGACACCCCTTCAAATATTTAACCAGGGCTATCATATCACCTCTTAACCTTCTCTTCTCCAGGCTAAACATCCCCAGCTCCCTAAGTTACTCCAGGTTTCCAGACCTTTCACCATTTTGGTCGCCCTCCTTTGGACATGCTCCAGCTTGTCATCATCCCTTTTGACTTGTGGTGTCCAGAACTGGACGCTGTATTCTAGGTGAGGTCTGACCAAATCAGAACAGAGTGGTACTATTACTTTCCTCAATCTAGATCTTATATTTCCATTTATGCAGCCTAGAATTACATTGGCTCTTTTTAGCTGCTGTATCACACTGTTGACTCATGCACAACCTGTGGTCTACTAGGACACCTAGATCCCTTTCACAAAGGCATTTGACCACATAAGGCTCCAAGACAAAGGCTAAGTTCTTTCAACACAGAGGGCCAACATGGCCACTGGCCTTCTAGAGCAGTGGTTCCCAACCTGTGGGTCGGGACCCCTTTGGGGGTCGAACGACCCTTTCACAGGGGTCACCTAAGACCATCGGAAAACACATATTTGCATGTAGCGATGAAAAATAATTGTATGATTGGGGGTCACCACAATATGAGGAACTGTATTAAAGGGTCGCGGCATTAGGAAGGTTGGGAACCACTGTTCTAGAGGATTTCCTGATGCTTTGGGGATATACATTATATGACCTTGGATCACTATGTTTCCCACCAGATCCAAATTTATTTGATCTGGTGGCCAAGCACAGGCTGGTCATACACAAATTTCCAAGTTGAAACACCAGTGTTTCCAATTTAAACAATTCAGCATGGCTTTTGCCTTTGTGGTAACAACAGAGGAACCTTCAGCCTCTGGGCCAGCAGTGGCTCACAGCGTTCCCCATGTGGCCTCCAAGCTGATTCTCATGCTCTCTTCTGTCTGTGGTGGAGGGATAGAGATAAGAGGCTATTTAAAGTGCAGAGAGTTGTTGCAAACAACTGAATTCTGGTTTGCAGAGGAAACTGTAGCACAGCTACTTCATGCCTTTAGTCCTGCCTTTGCTAGAATGTGCTGCCTCCACTCCGATCCTTCCAAAATTGGATTTTGGCCCCTAGAGTGGAAAAAGGACTCTCACCTACCACAACGTTACTACCCAAGCATGAAAGGACATTGCTAAGATTCACCATGTGGGACAAAACTCTTAGAAACCAAAGAAGCCTCTGTTAAATAATGTATATCCATTGCTACAGCCCTTGGGCTCATTCTAAAGGGAACTGAGGCAACTTTAGCAGATTGTGAGGTCTGGTGAGCCAGCTGTCAGGGACAGTTGGGCCCCAGCGCATGACCTCACAAAACCACAGGCATCTTTTATGGAACAAGTGTCCCACAATCTGATCAGAGGATCCACACACTGGACTCAGCTCCTAGCCATTTTCAAAAGAATCTCAAGATTGCCTCTGCTTATACTGGCGAGAATCAAATGCAAAGAACTGTATGGAGTCCAAGAGCTGAGCCTCACTGTACATTTTGTACTTAGGTTTAGATATCAAAGCGTAACCTATATGAGCATTGATCAAGCAGAAAGGGCAGGTGCATATAAATCACATATAAATCCCCTTTAAAAATGGCTGAAAAACAGCAATGGAGAAAGGATCCATCTATACTCTGATTTTAAATGTGTGTGTGTTATAATAAAAAATATACAACTAAATGTGCAAACTGAATCAATAGATGGTTCGACTAAAACTCATCCAACCAATCAATGAAAATGTACTGATAATTGGGTGACAATCCTAATCATGATGAATAACAAAGCATTGAAGACTATTTGAAGACCAAGTCAAAGAGGGCACAGGTGCATGGAGGGTTTGGGGAGAACTCTCCTACCTTAAAATAGAGGCCATTGCGTTCTTCAGATACGATTACCAGGGTGGATGGATAGAGGATCAACAGCCGGTCGTGTGCCTCCTGTTGGGAGAAAAAGAAGACCAAGATTTGTACACAGCTACGATTGTACAGCCAACCGTTATAATATCCCCACATCACAACTAAGTAAGGAGAAATGTCTGGGAAAGGCATCCAAAATAAAAGGCGCATAATCTTTTTCTGGAGGAAGGGGTCTTACCTGGAAGGGCAAGTGTTGCAACTGCACTTTAGAGACACAGAGGATGTCGCCCAGAGACTCCCGCTGGGTCCCCCTCCATTCCTGCACAGGAGCGTTCTGCACAGACCACCGGAGCTGCTCCCGCCCAGCGGAGCCTTGTTTCCATTCGTTCTAAACATTGAAAAAGGAGGAGGACAAAAAGAATTAATGCTTAACGCATGCAACTCAATATACATCTGTCCTGGATCACTGGCAAGCAGGATATCAGCAACTCACCAATCATTTATGCTACTGAGTGGGAGCAGTTGTCAGAAACTCTTTCACCACCAGCCCTACCATTTTCAGTGTCATGAAAAGGCAATCGACCATTAGTTATGGCTGGCATCTTCAGAGCCTTCGACTTCACATCTGTTTGGTTTATTTGTTCTTTTTAAGTAACTATGCTTTTTAAATTGATTTTAATTTTATGGATAATTATATTTTTAACTTTTTTATTTGGTATATTTTAAAGCAGTGTTTCTTTTAAGTGTTGTATGCTGCTTTGAGTCCCAGACTGGGGAAATGGTAGAATATCAATAAATATATTCATTGTTGTAGTTATTGTTATTTCTGTTCTGTCTTCTTCCCAGATCTGGGGGAAAGACAGAATAGAAATAGATGGCCTTCTGTGCCAAAATAACTTGGCCAGCTTTGCATATTATGTAAAGCTCAATGATGAAGTGTGGAGTGGCATTTGGACCTTGAGCTTGTTTGGAGGTTCTAGCAGGGGAGCGCAGCTATCGTATACCCTTGACCGAAGAAGGGTACACTCCTTCTATCTGGGATGGTCGTCCTCTTCCACCAAGTGCGCAGCTTCGGGAGGGACGCACATGGAGCAGTGAGGGAGGAAGGGGACACCCGCCTAGCCAGCCAGATCAGCTGAATCAACCCTGGCGATCAATGGGGTGACAGATGTCTCAGTCAGATCACCCTCACATCCATGTGGAGTGGCATTTGATGCTCCATCTCAGGAAGCAAAACGTCTTGGGCCTGCTCTGGACGTTTCCGACAGACCCAAACTGGTCATGATGGTCACTTCTTCTCAACCAAATCTTCTGCCACACTTTGAACCTGGTATGCCTTTGTTGTGTATAGTGGAAAGAGCAGCAGCAGCCGGAGCTGAGTTGTCCAGAGCCAGACTGGAAACTGTGATATGTGACATCCCCACAACACACACACACCATTCCCATCAGCACAGATGTCTTTTCCACATTCCTCCTAGACAATCTGTCTTGCTTCCTTGTCCTGAAAGAATTACTCACCTTGTGTATGAAAAGACTGAAAAGAGGCCAGCATCAGAATACAAGAGAAAAGGCCATTCAACTCAGGAATTTCCCCGGAATGCCGATCGCAGACACGAAACCACATCTCACAGGTGCGGAGACTGGGATGGGATCCAACTCACACCTGCTAACTCACTTCTTCCCACGCTGACTAACCCTTTTCATTTAAAAGCCCCACAGTCCTGTTTGAATCCCTCCCCAGAATATAGAATCATAGAATCATAGAATAATAGAGTTGGGAGAGACTGCAAGGGCCATCCAGTCCAACCCCCGCCATGCAGGAAATCCAAATCAAAGCATCCCCGACAGATCATACAATCATAGAGTTGGAAGAGACCTCAAGGGCCATCCAATCCAACCCCATTCTGCCATGCAGGAACTCTCAATCAAAGCATCCCCAACTGATGGCCATCCAGCCTCTGTTTAAAGACCTCCAAGGAAGGAGACCCCACTACACTCCGAGGAAGGAGTGTGTTCCACTGTCAAACAGCCCTTACTGTCAGGAAGATCCTCCTAATGTTGAGCTGGAATCTCCTTTCCTGCAGTTTGCATCCATTGTTCTGTGTCCTATTCTCTGTAGCAGCAGAAAACAAGCTTGCTCCCTCCTCAATATGATATCTCTTCAAATACTTAAACAGGGCTATCGTATCACCTCTTAGCCTTCTCTTCTCCAGGCTAAACATCCCCAGCTCCCTAAATTGTTCCTCCTAGGGCATGGTTTCTAGACCCTTCACCATTTTAGTCACCCTTCTTTGGACACACTCCAGTTTCTCCACATCCTTTTTAAATTGAGAGCCCAGAACTGGACACAGTATTCCAGGTGGGGCCTGACCAGAGCAGAATAGAGTGGCACTATTACTTCCCTTGATCTAGACACTATACTTCTATTGATGCAGCCTAGAATTGCATTGGCCTTTTTAACTGCTGCATCACACAGTTGACTCATGCTCAACTTGAGTCTAGGGAGCATGTCTTTTACCCTACTATGGCAAAGATTAGAAAATATTTTGATTTTATTTTTATTTTTGGACTTTCACTTCCAGAAGGAATACTATGAAGACTGAAAGAGGATAAAGAATTCAAAGGTAGAGCTTGAAATAAAATGTTTGGACTACCACTATCAGAATTTTGGCCATACTGGCTGAGGATTATGGGAGTGGTAGTCCAGATATGTCATTTCCCCAGGCTCTGTTCAAAGGGAGGTAAAATGAATGGGCTTGCATTTAGTGTCTGAAGATAGACATATTTTGTAACTTCAGCTTTTGCTATTGTATAGCTCTAGTGAAGCTTTTTATTTAATTTCACAATTCTGTCTGAGCACAAGTTTTGTTACGGAGAACACAAATCAACATACTCATACTATAATAACAGTAATAGGAGTGGTAGAGAGCCAGCGTGGCATAATGGTTTGCATGTTGAACTATGACTCTGGAGGCCAGGGTTTAATTCCCCGCTTGGCCATGAAACCCACTGGGTGACCTTAGCCAAGTCACACTCTCTCAGCCTCAGAGGAAGGCAATGGCAAACCTCCTCTAAACAAATCTTGCCCAGAAAACCTTGTGATACATTCGCCTTAGGGTTGCCATAAGTCAGAAATGACTTGGAAGGCACACAACAACAACAACAACAATAGGAGTAGTAGTCATAGTGAATAAGAAGAAACCGGATTCTCTAGTCACACAATGTATGTCTCATGCTGCTAAGGGGAAGAACGAAAGGTTGTAACACAACCCACACTCTCGGATTGCTGTTCTTATAGCACATTGTCTATCCTCTTGCTGCAACATCCAAAGCAGACACTCACCTGAGTCAAGAAGGGCAGGTCAAGGTTCCCTCCATTTAAATGGATCTGCTTCTCCAAGTGGTAGAGCCAACGCTTTACCTCTGACTTGTTGGGGCAGTAGACTATCAGGGGGGTTGAGCAAGGGACCTGGAGAGGAAAAGGGCAAATGGTACATATTGAGATATATATTTTTCCCAGTACTGAATAAGATTCTTGCACGGTGGACAAGTACATTAAAAATGTCATATTGGCCCCAAACAGACAGGGCCAAAATAAAACTGCTTTGGGTCACTTTGGAGGATTAAGCAGGGATGAAAATGTTCCATTTTGGATTACAGCTCCCAGACTTCCCAGAAATGTATTATGCTGGGTGTAGGATTTGGGGAGCTGTAGTCTCAAATGTTACATTTGGGACTAAGCGTGCAATTTTCTGTGACTGTGTGCCTCTGAGCTAGTCCTCCTGCTGACTCTCTGGTCCTTTTTACTCTATGGCCTGTTACAGACTGCCAAAATAAAGCTGCTTCGGGTCTCTTTGGAGGCATGCTGTTTAAATGATGCATGGGTCCTAAGAGTCCAGAGGTCGCGCCAAAGCCACACTCCATTCCTAAGCACCGGAGTGCAGCTTTGGTGCAGCTTCCGGATTCTTAGGACCCATGCATCATTTAAACAGCATGCCTCCAAAGAGACTCGAAGCAGCTTTATTTTGGCAGTCTGTAACAGGCCAATGATTCCTTTTTGCTCTCTGATCCCTCTAGGCTGGAACCACCCCAGTTATTTGCTGGTCCTTGCCTTTCCAGCTGTCTCTGCTTACCAGCCTTTGGCCCAGTCCTTGCGATAAAGGCTGAAGTGTTAATAAACTGCCCTCTTCCCGACAGCGGGGTCTGCCCTACGCGAATCAACCCGTCATTCATTACTCCACCTCTTATTAAAACAAATATCAGCCACGCTTTGAAACGACCTCAACCAGGGCACTTGGAGCACCCAGATAAGCCAGCACTCAGCAAGCCGTCATAACAAATCATTATCAGCAAAATGAGTACTTTGGTCTTCTGGAGAGCTCTCCAGCGCCGGAGGCTTAATACAAACACCGATTATTAGGCTCTGCAAGGTTGCCCGAACCAGGGAAAAACACAATTTTGTTTGTCAGGGTGTGTGCCATGTGGGCATACTGAGATGGAGAGCAAGAAAGGGGTTCTCTTCTCCCGGTGCCTTGCAAAACCAGAAGGACTCCCACTGGGACATATGCACAAGGGGTGGGAAACGCAACCAAGTTTTGCACTCTCCATGGCTGTCTATTCCACTTCCAGCCAGCCATGCCTTTCTCCACATTGACTACATTCCATTCTCTCCCTGCCCCAAAGAGGCACTCGGCCTTCTGTGGCCACTGAACATGCTGGGTCCTATTTTGGGAGATGCATTTCTTCCCTTAGGCATTTTCCCCTAAAAATCTTTTCACGCTGCTAGGTTTTCCCAAGTATACGGTTACTACTCCTCTAGTTATCTTTCACAGACCTGCTTTGGCTACGTAAGTACAGTCAGCCCCCCTTATCCACGGTCTTTTTAACCACAGATTCAAGCATCCACAGATTGAAAATATATATATACACACTGCAAATAGCAAACTTTGATTTTGCCATTTGATATAAGGGACACCATTTTGCTATGCCATAATATTTAATGGGACTTGAGCATCCATGGATGTTGTTATCCATGGGGGATCCTGGAACCAAACCCCAATGGATAACAAGGTCCCACTGTACTAGAAACAAGGAGCCCCTGAGCATATGCAAAATGACTTTCTCCCACAAGTAGCTATGGCCTGTTACAGACTGCCAAAATAAAGCTGCTTGGGGTCTCTTTGGAGGTATGCTGTTTAAATGATGCATGCATCCTAATCCGGAAGCTGCACCAAAGCTGCCCTCCAGTGCTTAGGAATGGAGTGTGGCTTTGGCGCGACCTCCGGACTCTTAGGACCCGTGCATCATTTAAAGAGCATACCTCCAAAGAGACCCAAAGCAGCTTTATTTTGGCAGTCTGGAACAGGGCATTGTTAGCATGCAGTGCTAAACCACCAATAGTTCAATGCATAACAATTTATACATTTATATACAAGGGCCTACTGTACCACAAATCGGCACTTAGATTAGTATATCACACTAATATACCAATAGAATTAATATATTTGTACACATGTATTATTATTTTTATTTCTTGCACATGAATGCATGCCAGAGATTTACTTAATAAATTGAGGGCACTGCCCCCCAAAATAAGAAGTCTGCCTCCCCATGAAATCCCCCTTTAGTCCTCAAATGTGTAGTAATGCAGTAGCTAAAAACCTTCCTTGAGCATTTAGAAATACAGTTAGACATCCAAAGAGAGAGAAAATGTGTTTGTGTTTGGCCAAGAGAATGCAAACACAACGAATAGGAGCTCTAGGCATGAACTGTTTTCAGTCTCTCGTTCCTAGAAATTTGAGGACTGATGGAAAATTTCATGGGGGGGCAGAATAAAGGGGAACAGCAATGCTCTCACCCCCCTCTCCATCAACAATTTTGATGCACACATCATCTTTTTCTACCGTACTCATGGACTCCAGTCCCAGCCTACGTCAGTAAAAAGGAAGTGTTTCCATCATCTGAACATTTTTCACCCCAAAGGAAAGTGTGTCCCCCAAAGACTTTCTTCCCAAATGGAATTGCCCTTAAGGGAGGTTGTTGTTGTGATTTTGTATTGCAAAGGGGAAAAGTTCATGCCCTCCCGATGAGCCCCAGAAACTGCTTATTATAGCTGCATCTGCAAAACCTCAAACTGTTGGTTCTCTGCCCCATTTAGCAAACCTAGATGATGTAGAATTTGGATGGGTTGTTGCAGCCCAATGACTCAGAAGTCACCTAGATAGCTAGCCAGCCTGGCTTTCTTTTGTGCTTTTGTTCTTATTCCTGACATTTCGCCAGCATAATGCCAGGAATAAATTCTTCTATGGATCTCAAAGTTTAACACAATGTTTGATGCTCTTTCATCCTCCTTGTCCGAGAGCCTTTCCACACTACGTAGTTATAGTGCTACGATTCCACTTTAACTGCCAATGAAATCTTTGCAGTTTAGGGATAGGCATTTAGAGCCCAGAGAGTTCACGTGCCTCCCAAAACTGGTCCCTAGGATTCCATATAGGATGTGTACATACATGTCAGTTAAAAGTAGACTCATAGTGCTATAATTGTGTGAAAGGCCCCTGAGTCTCCAAACAAAGGTAAAGATCTCCAGAGAGAAATCAAAAAAGGAGGTGTCCTACAGTGGTTACAATGTCGGCCCATGACTTTAGGGTTGCCAGAGGTCAGAAACGACTTGAAGGCACACAACGACAATGAGAAAGCACATCTGGGCATAGCATACAGTCTGTTCTGCACCCCTAAATTTGCCAACCAGCCTTGGCAGTGCTGAAGTCAAAATCTGCTACCCAATTAATTGGCTTCTCTATATAGGGCAAGGGAGGGAGTGCCACCTTTTCATTCACATCAGGGAGCAAATGGCTTGGGCCAGTCCTACCGGTTGAGCAAACAAAGGTGTGAAAACTACACAGGAATGTGTGTTTTCATTTGTAAAATCACGGCGGCAGCAAAGGTGTAGTGTACATCATGGTGTAGTGGCATGAGAGTTGGGCTAGGACTCTGCAAGACCAGGGTTTGAATCCCGCTGCATGACCTAAGAAGAAAGCAGTGGCAAATCTCCTCTGTTTCATATCAGTTCAACTGACATGGCTCTTTCCTATGGATGCCTGGGATTTGTTGTTTAGTGAGCCACAATCTTATGGTAACCAGCTTATCTTCACAAAAAGCCCTTGCCCCATAGGCATGCCAAGATCTGTCCCAAGGCGCCCTTAATCCATCTAACCCTGTACTGTCTGGTCAACCAGAAGCTGCTCTTCAGGATCTTAGGCAGAGATGGAACTTTCCTATCATTCCCTACCCAAGATCATCTTAACTAGAGAGGCTAAGGACTCAAACCCAGGACTTTCTCAATGTACAACCCACCCACCCACATTTTCAGGGGCTTATCTAAGAAATGAAGCCACAACTTCCGGTATTCAAATTGAGCAACATGTCCAGAGACCAGTGAGCCCCTAGGTCTAAACTATTACGAAGATCAGACGTTGTTTCCAACAAGACAACAAGCTACAGAGGCGCTTCAGTCAATGAAACTCACTTCCAGGCCTGCCCTCTTGCAATCTCACTCTCTTTCTTTCTCTGTTCTGAGTCATAACTGGTTTTGCACAAGAAAGCCTTCCTGGGAGAAGAACCTGTCTGGCTCAGAAGCTCTCTAAGGACTTAGTCATCCTTAAATTACAACAATTGCTCATCGCTCATGAAAAAGGATCGTTGAAAAGGCATGAAGTAGTCAAAGGGAGAGTGAGGCTATAACCATTGTGGACTCAGCCAAATCCTAAGAGAGTTTGCTAGTGCCATCTGCCTATGAGTTTGCAGGGCAAATGCATCCTATATAGCAATGACACCAGATGCTGAGATCCAGTGTGTATGTGGAAGCAGTGAGAATGTGTTTTCAGAATATTACAATGGTCATGAGGTGCAGGATATCCAAGGAGGAGAGTATGAGGTTTCAAATGTGCCATTATTGCTGCTGAAGATCATAATGACCATGGAAGATAAGAAGCACTTACTTAACAACTCTTTTGCTCTTAGAATCATAGAGTTGGAAGAGACCACAAGGACCATCCAGTCCAACCCCCTGCCATGCAGGAACTCTCAATCAAAGCACCCCCATTGACAGATGGCTATCCAGCCTCTATTTAAATGCCTTCAAGGACGGAGACTCCAGCACTCTCCAAAGGAGTGTCTTCCACTGTCGAACAACCCTTACTGTCAAGAAGTTCCTCCTAATGTTGAGGTGCAATCTCTTTTCCTATAGCTTGCAATCATTGTTCCACGTTCTAGTCTCTGGAGCAGCAGAAAACAAGCTTGCTCCCTCCTCAATATGACATCCCTTACTTAATAACTCACACATACAAAACAAATCTTGGTACATCCTAGTCTTCATTGCCCTTAGATGGCTGCATCACATGGCTGTGTTGTTATTTGTTGCCTTCCGCTTTGAGTTATGGTGAAAGTGTGAATGAGAGACCTCCAAGAAACCCAGTCATCAGCTCAGGTCTTGCAAACTTAGGCCCATGACTTCCTTGGTCTTCTTTTTGTTCTGCCTCCTACTTTACCAAACATTATCCTCTTTTCCAACAAGGTACGTCATCTCATGTTAAGTCCAAAGTACAACAGTCTCAGTTTAGTCATTTAGGCTTCTAGGGAGAGTTCAGACCTGATTTGCTCTAGGGACCATTCCTTTGTCTTTTTAGCAGTCTGTGATATTCACAGAACTCTTCTCCGGCACCACATTTCAAATGAGTTGATTTTGTTCTTGTTAGCTTTCTCCACTGTCTGGTTTTCTGGCCTATTTGTGTGCAGGGGAGTGCAGACACGTTCGCCCCAACATCAACATCCTTGAGGCCAAAATTATCACGAATTGGAGACTCCATGGCAAGCTGTTCATGCTAAGGATATATCATTTCATGTGTGGGACTAAAACTGTGCAGTTAATTACTGAGTTTTGTACTAGAAAAAGCACCCATGTCAAATTAATTTAGTTGTACAGGGTTGTTCATGTGTAGGCTGCATGATTATGTACAGCTTCTGAAGACGATTCAGGATGCTGAAGGTTGGACTAGCAGATCAGGAGACTAGGAAAGGCAAGCAGGCTCCTGTTCTCATCTATACATACGTATTGAACTGGGCTCCAAGCTAGTGCAGAATAGTAAAGAAATGCAACATTACTCTCACCTGTAATTTGGAAAGCATAAACCTCCTCCTGGGATCCCTTTGGGTTCTCAAGTTCATTCAGCTGGAGTTCCTTCAAGGGCAGCAAACCCTGCAGAAGTAGAATGCAACTGTCTTAGATTTGCTGGTCCAGTTTCTTTAAATTTAGAGCTGTGGCCCCATACAGACAGGCCAAAATAAAGCTGCTTCAGGTCAGTTGGAGGTATGCTGTTTAAATGATGCATGCATCCTAAGAGTCCGGAAGCTGCGCCAAAGCTGCGCTCCGGTCCTTAGGACTGGATCGTGGCTTTGGTGCGGCTTCCGGACTCGTAGTACGCATGCATCATTTAAACAGCATATCTCTAAAGTGACCCGAAGCAGTTTTATTTTGGCCTGTCTGTATGGGGCCTGTGTTCCCCATTGTGCTGCTGGACTACTCTCCCATAAGGCCAAAGTGAAGGTTATTCTCAAAGTGGCTATAACCTTATACAAAGACTCTGCTTTTCTGTGACTCGGTGTAAGAAAGATGTGACTCAGCACAGTAGTAAAAAGGAGAATGACCCTTGAATGTACCTCGAAAGAAGGCCAGAGGTTTGGGATATAAAAGGGGACCACATCACTGGGTGATTCACATCACTGTTGGTTTGCCTTGCATGACCCTGGAAAATAATACATCATTTTAGGGAGGCAAATAGTGACTTATTTGGATGGGTGGTTGATGATGTAAGTTGGATCAGGATGAGACAAAGAGCAAGGCAACAGTGAGGCAGGTCTGAGTTCCAAAATAGGGACTGATAGACTGAGTAGGGCACAAAGGAGGAGGAACAGAGAAGTAACACGGTTGTTTCGAGGACACAAAAACAGAACCAGGTAGACGACCAAGGAGATATCATCATCCCTGTCGTCATCTATTCCTGCTTCTGGTGTGGGGTGGTACTGAATCCTCAACTGGGTCTAAAAGTGGTCCTCATGGAGCAAGCTGAGTAGTGGCCCCAAGGTGGCTTTACCTTCTTAAACAATGACCCCAGTGTTTGCTAAAACAGAGCTGGCTGGATGATAGGATTGATGATGAATACATGACTGCTTGGGAACATTACCTTTTTGGACTGTAACTCCAGAATCCCCCAGTCAGCATGCACTGGCCATTGAGTCATTCTGGGAAGTGTAGTCCAAAAAAGTATTTTTTCCAGCCTCCAAAGGGTCAGACTATTCATCTAACTAACCTAGAACTGTCTAATCTCAGTTTGAGGGTGACTTGCCTTCCAGGGTCTCAGATCCTTCCCAGGCCTCCATGAACTTACAGAGTTGAAGCTAGGAAGCCTGTGCTCTGCCACTGGCTGACAGCCTCCTTTGCTCAAAAGCAGATGCCACTATTCCCTGGTTATTTGCTTTAAACTGGAGCCAACAACACAGCTTCTGATTTTACCTGATAGGTGAGTCCATTAGGTCCAAGGGACTGGAAGTAGAGGTAGGCTTGAAAGAGTTCCAGGTAGCAGTCAATCAGCTCCTGCGACAAAGAAAGCAAGTGCAAAAATGTCATTTCCATGCAAAAGAGGTGTTTGGTTCATTTTCAGCATGATCCAGGGAGTCTCAAGATAGCTTAAAATGCTTCATAAAAGTTTAACATTTAGCATTAAAAAATGGAAATGGAGGTGAGGCAAGAAAAGGGCAGCATCCAAAACCAATCAACAATAATACATGAACTAGGGTTTGTCATTCAAACACAGAGGGAAGGAGGGAGAATGAGAACTTGTTTTCTGGTCTGGACATTAAGTCAGAAAGTTTACCTAAAAGGTGCTGTTCCCAAATCAATGGGAAATGATTATACCTTCTTATTGATTTAGGGAGATGGGATAAGGAACCTTTAATCTAGCCGACTTGCTTCTAGCCTGAAAGTGGATGAAGAGCTGAATGGAGGGTGAGCTCTGGCACCACAACATCTGGGAGGGATAGAAGAAGCTAACTGAGTATATACAGATATCAAAAAATAGGGTTCTCTAGATTCTTTAGTTCTAGGCTACTGGGGTCAGGGGTGGCAAAGTCTAGGGGTCCAATATTTTTTTGCTCTGGGACTGTTTTGGGCTGCATTTCCCCAAATGGAAATGGCTGCTAGCCCACTTTTTGTTTCATGAAAATCTTTCTGATGGGCAAATAGAAATTTGTGGGAGGCTGCAACTGGTTTTAAAAGAATACTGCTGCTCCTAGAGGTCCTAGCTGTCCAGGACCAAGCAGAGCATGGTCAAGATGTTGCAAAGCCCTGATTTAGGGCTTTAAATTGTTAAGACTAAGCAGACTGAATCGTTCTCAAAAGCAAATTTGCAGTCTGCAAGACCCGGCCAATACTCTGGCCATCGTGTGTTGAAGCACGTCAGGTTTCCAAATGATCTCCATCAGCAGTCCAACATGCAGCTCCTTGCATTAATAGGAAGGGGATGTTAACTGAGCATGAAGAACTGTGGTTTGTTTGCTTGCTTTGAAGGAAGGGCTGCAGACGGGTACAACTCAGTTTAGGAAAAGAAACCTCAGGGTACAGCTGTGCCACATGGGCTTCCAAATACAATGCTCCATCTGAGCACATCCCTCCCAGATACATACCTGATCCTATAAGGGGAGTGTAACAGCCTAGAAAAAGATTTGCTTCATTTCTTTTTAAACAAATATTATGTTTACCCTACTCTTCAGCTACAAATGCTCCCTTCCTTATCTATATAGACCTCACCTGACTATGCTGGAATTTAAATTTGACTTTGGAGTAATAGATAATTTTCCCCAGGTTCCGCACCACCGTCTTCCTTCTCCCTTTCTTGAAGAGGCCTGGGAAGCGCTGGTCAAAGTTCTCCTTCTCGTTTTCCTGGGCGGTCAGGTTCTGTAACAAAGATGAAACGCGAGCCATTTTTAGAAAGGATCCTCCAAAGACAACTCATCACAACTGGAGGATGGACCCACAAATACCCGAGACTCACTGGAGGATCTAAAACCTTGAGATGTTGCCTTTCAAATCCAAACACTCTAAATTCATCAAATGCCCCTCCTATAGAATCAATGCCTTGGGACACGGGTTCCAAAGTCAATACTGTGATAATACCTTAATTAGGCCAAACTAAAAGCCACAAACATCGCACCACAAACGTTCAAACCCAGATGTTCCTCTGTCACACAAAGATGCATTTACGTGTCTGAGTCACGTAATCTGAATGCTGTCTTCAAATGGTTTGAGGGAAAGGTCTGCAGGCGATTAAATCAGGCTGATCGGGGCACACACCCCTTCAATGGGAGATGCCCTGGTTGGGTGAGTCTCCATGCCAGCCATGGATTATAGATGGCATTACTGCAATGTGGCCTCCGCTTAATGCCCTGGAAAGGAGTCAATGAGGGTTTTAAAGGAAATTCACCACTCCGTCTCCGCATCTCGCATTGCGACAAATCCAGCTAAGGGGCTTCAAAAGGCAGTAAACCGAATCCGATCCCTCCTCTCCTGGCATATGTGCACAAAAACCAGTTACCAAATCTGAGCAAAGTTATTTTCCAAAGCCAAGCTCCAAGCAAACAGGCAAACCCTCTGGAATTTCCAAGCTCAGCTTATTATAGCTCTAGCTCTCTCTCTCTCTCTCTGTTTTTCCCTGGACACTGTGAGTCTTTTTTCCATACCCTTCTTTTCATGTCTGCAAGCCTCCAGCCGCACCTCGTTCTCATTCGCCTCGCTGCTTCTGCAGGAACTTGCCTGACCAAAACATCTGCTGTGTAGTTTTCAGCCACAATACATCACAACACTCTCACTTCTTCACTCCCGGGTGCCTTCTTCCAATGTCAGCATGGCACTGGATTGGCATCCATATAGCGCCTCTTCCCTTTTGGGGATCGAGGCAGGTAACAATAGAAGTTAATACAATACAAAGCAATCAAACAACGCAAACCCACGACTCCCCCCAAACCTCACCCTCCCTCCCTGAATAAAATTACCACAATAAAACCATATATAAATACAGATCACAATAACAAATTAAAATCAATTAAGGCTGAGAAGGCACGCCAGAAAAGAATTGTTTTTATCGCCTTTTTGAAAGCCTCAAGGGAGGTTATTTGGCGAGTCTCTCTTCTGGCAGGTCATTCCAGATTATTGGAGCGTCAACCCTCCAATTCATCCAGAGGAAATGTGTGTAGAGTTTGGAAATTTGACTCATTTTTATTTCAGTTCCCATAATCTCCCAGTATGGGAATACTGAGAGATGTAATACCAACAACTGGCCCATCCTAACCTGATCCCCAAGGTCTGTTTATAAGGAAGAGCATTAAATACATGTCTTCAAGTAACATGGTTCATCAAAACATTCTAGAACTCAGAGTAATGCCTAACTCCAAAAACCACAGAGGCCAAGATCCTCAGAGATGAAGATTGGAAGACATGTGACCAAGTGACATCAGATTGTGGTCAAGGTGGAATAGGGGAACGGTTCTGTATGTGGAACTACACTACATATCTCCTTTCAGTACTCTAGACTCACTAGCTGTTGTATCCCCATGGCATTCCACAGCTGAAAGACAGCAGGAGGGCAGAGTCAGAGAAGCTCCTGGCTATGGATGCAGACCTGTGATGCCATCAGCTGAGAGCCACAAGGCTCCTCTGAAAATCTGAGTGGATTGATGTACTCTATAGACTCCAGCTCTCCCAATTTGGCAGTCTCTCATGTGTGTGTGTGTGTGTGTGTGTGTGTGTGGCTACTTTTAAAAAAGCCAGGTTTCTCCTCCACCCCTTTGTCCTCAGCTTACTTCAATTGCTACAGAATGGATCCAAAGTGCAAAAGTCATTTCCACTACTTCCACTTAGGAGGAGAGGAGGGCACAGAATCCTGTCCTTCCCTGTAGACTCAGGCAAAAGCAGACTGCTGCGGCTTTCTCATTAATAACTTTTGCCATCTTGACCACAATCTGATGTTGCTTGGTCACATGCAATCCAGACTTCATCTCTGAGATGTTAGAGGATAGAATCATAGAATCATGGAGTTGGAAGAGACCACCAAGGCCATCCAGTCCAACCCCATTCTGCCATGCAGGAACTCACAATCAAAGCATCCCTGACAGATGGCCATCCAGCCTCTGTTTAAAGACCTCCATATTGAATTATTATGCATCTAGCTACAGGAGCATAACCAGATGTTCTGCAACCTCCCAACAGCCATAAAACAGCCATGGATCCCTTTCAGCCACAGTAGCTGAAAGGTGTGTCAAGGCAGCACGAATTTGGTCACTGAAGAGGATGGAAGAAAATACCAATTTCCTCAACAACCAACTATTGGGACATATGTTAGGTACAGGATTTAGCTTTCGTTTAAAAGAAGCCAACACACGCACATAATTCCTAGCCTTTTAGACTGTGAGGATTGGCTTGGAAGCATGTAGGCACTGACAAAAGAGCTGAATAGGTTTAAGAAAGGGCCTAAGCATGAATTGAGGTGGTCAGGAAGTGAAGCCTTTAAACAATTCACAACATAGCTCTTCCTCCTTTGAAAATGAAGAATAAATTATGCCAGGAATAAGCACACGCATCATGTCGTCTTGCTTAATCTGCATAATTTAATACAGCGCATGGAATTTACCATCCAGAGTCTGGATTTTCCTTATGCAGATGCATAATTCCTGCATATCAAGTCCTTAACCTACTAGTGGCTACATTACTGCAGACTGCAATGTGGAGGCTCACTTGGTGAACTGTTTCTCTCATGCCAATTTTAAACTAGCCCATTTTTATGAACTGCTTTCTCCCCATGTTCACTTTGAGTTCTCCATCCTTCTGAACTCATACAAACTCTCAGCACAACCTGGATTTCAGATTCTACTTGCAGACATAACAGCTAAGGAAGAGTTCAGACTTAACTCTTTTATTTTATTATATTATAAAAAAAAAGAATTAACCGCTTCCATAGCAATGTTTGCCCCTGTTTGCATGAATGCAGACTCAACTAACACTTGCTGGGATGGAGAAGTGGTGAGATAGAGAACACTTGTTGTTCTCGGGTGCCCTCCAGTTGTTCCTGACTCGTGGCACCTCTGGGGTGAGTTAATCATTGAGTTTCCTTGGCAAGATTTGCTCAGAGGAGGTTTGCCATTGCCTTCCTCTGAGGCTGAGAGTGTGTGACTTGCCCAAGGTCACCCAGTGGGTTTCATGGCCATGCTGGGAGGTCTTTAAACAGAGGCTGGATGGCCATCTGTCGGGGATGCTTTGATGGAGAGTTCCTGGATGGCAGGAGGTTGGACTTGGATGGACCTTGTGGTCTCTTCCAACTCTCTGATTCTATGATTCTATGAACCCTGGCATCCAGAGTCACAGTCTGACACTCATACCACTATGCTATGCTGCCTTCCAGACAAAGCTTAAGATGGCATAATAGAGTCACTGCCCGTGCTGTACCTACTTTTCCCTCTAAAACAGGTTAGGTAGGATTCTGAAGCCATACTTGGGGGGCAAAAACCCAGCACAACCTGTTCCCTGTAAACCCATCATGGTGACTTAATAGCACACCAATGCATCTTGTCGCACACCACTGCCATCAGCTGTCACTCAGCTTCTCCATCTAGAGAGCAACTGCAGCACCTTCTCCGCTGTCAAATGCTGGAAAGCATGCCTTAAACCACCCTGTAAGTGCCAACTCATATGCTGGTGTCAAAAGTGTGTTTGCAGCCTCTAGGATGGGATGGGTGGGTGTACAGTACTCTGAAGTGCAAAGGGGATCGTGGGATCAAGTAGCAGGCCGATAGCACGGTCCAGGAGGTCAGAGCCTATGGAATTAGCTAGTCCTAATCCTTATGTGCCTTTCTTTTTAATAACCGGTGCCAGCCGAGACAGCTGCAAGGGCCCAGTTGATAGATGAAGGCTCAGCAGTTATTAACCAGACCAACGCTGTGCCCGGGTGCCTCACTTACCTCACTTCTTTGGAATGGGCTTCACCTCCCTCCATGCTGCAGCCACTTCAGAAGCTCAAACAGCTAGAGACGAACCAGTTAACTGGTGATGAGGTGCTAATTTATCCACAAGCTCCCCTCCTCTGCCTTTTTCTATCTTGGGTTTCTTTGGCTTTAACTGGGCCTAATTGGATCCAGACACTGCTAAGCCAACAGATAGATAACATGGAGAATCTAGCAGTCTGGCCAAGAAGGAAACATCCCAATAAAGGATGGGTGCATCAGGAGAAGCAGGCTCAAGTCTACGAAAGCTCATGCACCAACTTCTGTAATAAAGACTCTATTCTTTCTGCACTAGCTATGCTGGAAGTTATAGTTTAAAAAAGCAACTTTCCGAAGCTCTGCCCTTGTGCCTTCCTATTTTAAAAGTGTCAAAAGATACTGGGATGTCGAGGCATTATTGCTTCTGCTGCTGTGTCAGAGCTGTGACCTCAGGAAATGCAAAGATAACTGTCGACTGATAATATTATTCTTAGCTGGAAAGTCCTTGCTGGGCCCAGAGATCAGGAAAGAAGAGCAAAGGCAGCACAATGCAAAGAACAGATTCCACATGCAAGCCGCAGACAGGAGAAAGATTTAAACTGAAGTTTTTGTTTCGCTGGTGTCTAATTATAAAGGATAACCTTTCATTAGGGCAGTCTCTGGTCAAAGTCTTCCACTTTCTTCTGCCACCGAAACACACAGCGGCCCCAAAAGCACCAAAACCTATAATGATAACATACACTTTGAGCCCAGGATGGACGTGGCTGCAGAAGCATGCAACTGAGATCTCCACATTAAGTTCCCAGTCCTGAATTAAATGCAAAGACAGATGTCTTCACTTTCAGAGCTGAAAAAGACATGTGTAACAGTATGATGCTATCTGTTTGGAGCAAGAGCCATGTTCACTGGCAGCATCGCCTCTAAAGCAGTCTAATGTGTAGCATTGGGGAGGAGGGCTTAAAGATCTAATACCACACTAAAAACCAGGAAAGGTTTTTCCCACCCCAATACCATCTTAAATGAGAACAGCAAAAACAATATCTTGATATATGTAGGCCTGTGACTCTAACGTTTCTTCTCCTGTATGCTTTTTAACACCTTTGATGCACGAAGAAGCCAGTGGAGCTTGCTTGGGCAATGTATTTTTGGTTGGCCCAATATCACCTTTTTGTGGATTTTGGATGTTACTGTAATTCATGCTTTAGGGAGGATAGGAAAGCGGTCACTGGGGTTCTGGAGGGGACAAAGGCTATACAAACAGCCTGGGAGAGCCTCGTGTGATTCCAGGATGCACACTTTGCGCACTCCAGTATAGAAAGCCATTCTGATGGTCTGTTGTTAGTGTGAGCACAAACAGTGATGCCTGCTTGAATTTTGTACGTTGTTTGGCATCGTTTCCCTTTGCTTCATTCTATACCTTTTTGTTACATGCCCCTCAATTTTAACCTCGACTTATCCACGGGTCATATCAAAAGCCGTTATTTTCGCCCCCCAAATCTGTCCTCGACTTATACACGAGGCCGACTTATAGTCGAGTGTGTACAGTACTCCTCCTTCCTAAACTGCAAATCCGGGGATTCCAATAGGATGCAGCTATGACAATTAAAGTGGAGGCATACTTTCATAATTGTGTAGTACAAAACGGCCTATGGTTACTAGAAGATAACGCAATTTCCAGAATGCAGCAACTTTCAGCCTCCAAGATGCTTGACCATATGTTGGTCCTGTCTAGAACAGCCGAATGATCTAATCTCCCTTGGCTAGGAAGGATGTTCCCTCTGCACAATACACTGTGGGTAATATTAAAACCAATCATATACACCAATAGCCCTAGACCAGTGATGGCGAACCTATGGCACGTGTGCCAGAGGTGGCACTCAGAGCCCTCTCTGTGGGCACATGTGCCATCGTCCCAGCACAGAGTTTGCCAGAGTTTGTTACTAGAAAGCCAGACATGGCACTTTGCAATAAATAAGTGGGTTTTGGGTTGGAGTTTGGGCACTCGGCTTCTAAAAGGTTCACCATCACTGCCCTAGACACTTGACAGAAATGTTGAGGAAAGCTCTCCGGAGGGGAGAACCTAGAATAGTTTTGAACAGCCTCTTCCACCTGCTTGCACACACCCAAACACACCACCTTTGGTATATGTGTTATCACAGACAACCGCACACCCAAGTTTCATTAGACACCCTTCAGGCCATTAAGTGGAAACCAGATTTTCATCTTTCCAGGGTTCCCAGGCTTTGGGGAGCCAATAGGAATTGGGCACACACCCGCCGCTTTCGCAAACCCCAAGCAACATCCTACCAACTCCCTCAACCTGGTTGGGCTGGATTGCAGCTGTGGATTATGTCCATGACAGCAATGACGTTAATGATGGTTGACATGAATGGCTGTAAAGCTCAGTGTGTAGCTTGGCGGATGCCGTGGTGAAAGGCACATGCTAGAAATTACATTCCCTGCTTCGTTTCAACCTGCAAACGTCAAAGTAGGAGAGAAAGCGCGAAGGGGGAGAAGAGGGGATAGAATGAGCTAAAAAGCTGGAAGACAAAACAGAGTTGGGAGAGATGGCACTATCCTCTTAGCTCTAAATCCAGTTGCTAAACCCAACAAGAGTAAGAATGATTAAATCAGTTGCTCCACAGTAAATCAACAGAGGAAAACTGGGACACATGTAGCTCAGCAACCTCAAAAGGACAAGCAACAAAAACACAAATGGGGAAGAACATACACAGCTGCTATTTCAAGCAGAAAAGGTGCCGGGGTAGCTGTGTTGGCCATGTAACAAATACAAACAAAAATACTAACTGGACTGAGGTCTTGATAAGCTAACTTGACACCATGCTATTTATGCATTGTTATGACCATTCGTGTGTGTCTCTGTGTTTTCTCAGCTACCTTTGAATATGCTGTCTACCTTTAATGTCACCTGTTTGCAAGAACATCTGAGGTGACTGGTAAATAATGCTTAGTGAACGGCACAGATAGGACATAGTCTTGTTCATCTGTGATGAGTTAATCCTGACTAATTCTAGGCGAGGGGGGGACCCTTATGCTTTGTCAGCCAGTTCTGCCCCTTAGTTTTATGCCTTGTGTATCATAGGCCAAACCCTTAAACAATTTTTCAGTGGCACTGTCATCTCAAGACTTCGGAGCAAATGACCCGGGCATGAATGAGCAAAAGGACATGCAAATACAAACACAACACATTTGCAAAGTAATAAGCAAAGTAGTACATGTTACAGTATAAAGAGGATGGGTCTGGATAAGGGTAATATCATAACCTTAGAGACTAAACATAGGCCTGTTACAGATTGCCAAAATAAAGCTGCTTCGGGTCTCTTTGGAGGTATGCTGTTTAAATGATGCATGGGTCCTAAGAATCCGGAAGCTGCACCAAAGCTGCACTCCGGTGCTTAGGAATGGAGTGTGGCTTTGGCGCGACCTCCGGACTTTTAGGACCCATGCGTCATTTAAATAGCATACCTCCAAAGAGACCCAAAGCAGCTTTATTTTGGCAGTCTGTAACGGGCCTTAGATTTCTTTTTAATGCTGTACAGTTCCATTGGCAAACTATCAACACTGTGAGTAGATAGCTAGACGTTGTGTGCGTGGGTAGATTTTAGGGTCCTCTTTTACAAGTGGCCCAAGATAACTGATTATTAGGTAGGAAAATGGAAATATGGGTTTTGACATTTCTTAACACCTGTAAATGCCTAGCATCCAAAAAAAATGATATTAGAGGCTGCATCGGGACCAGGGCCACACGTCTCTCATCCCTAACTTAAAGAATTTGAACCCTTGTCTGCTTAAGACTTTGCAAGGAGGCCTATAATATATACAAAAGAATACAAGTAATATAGACAGTGGTGTAAAAGTAGTGTGTTAACTAAATAGAGGACCTTGGAACCGTACCCTAAAAATGAATCTGAATGTTCACTTTAACGCCACAGAATGAAGTTCCATAGCACTGTGTAAGAGTTTGTGTCATAAATGGATTGGGTACGAAAGGGGACTTTCCAGTGCCAGCCTAGATATTTTATCCACCATTGTGTAACAGTTATATTTTATTAAAAGACATAGTAGTGTCTTCTCCATGAATCGTCAGGTAAATAAAACTTAGGGCCGAGTGTCTCCTAGACACTATGAGGCCGATTTCTTCCCTCATGACATTAAATGTCATTTTACCATTAAGATGCCAAGCACTCCGAAGATTAAACGTTTCCTGTTTGTTTTATCCAAAAACGTATCCTTGCACCCTCCAGACAACTCTACCCAGGACGGGAAAAAGGAAGAATCATCAAGATTCCTCCGGCGGAATCCATTCAAATGGTTTGGCTTGTGGCCTGAACCGAAAGAAACCAGCGTTTCATGTTTTGTCACCCCCTTCATCACTCAGCGGTATTTTCCCCCTCTGGGCTGTTTATATTTCTCACAGACTTGCATAAATGCCTTTCACTTGCTATTAATCCCAGGGAAGGTTTTGATCCCTTTTTGTTTCTCTCGGCTTTTAAATCACCTCACGAGAGAAAAAGAGAGAGACAGGGTTTGGAAACGGTGGGTTGACCTGGCAAGACAGGCACTGACATGTCTTGTTTTGCTCCACCTTCGCCAAAAGGTGAGGCAGGTTAAACATTAAATTCCCTCAGACCTTTGCTAAAACAGAACAGCATGACTTGGAGTTGAATCACCAGGGATGGCCGCCGTGAGAAAAGGACGTCAACTCTGGACAAAGAATGGCGTCACTGGGGTTTTTTTAAATTATGACTCTGCTTGGTCATTAAAACACACACAGATACAGAAAGGGATGGGTGAAGGTAATATTTGTTATCTAGACCGCGCTTCCTTTCTCAGCGAGCCAAAGTTTGCTTTTCGCTCCAAGTGGGAGCCAACTGAGTTGGGAAATATCGCAAGACCGGAAGCACCAAGGCCCAAGCTGTGGTGGGTCCACGTTTCCATCTTTGCCAATGTCAACACGTTCAGATGCACACAAAGCCATACGTTGCTACGAGGGATGCTCTCTTCTTTGCACAATTGTGTCAAGAGGATAAATGCACTCATCCCTCCATATTTGCAGCTTTGATATTTTTGCAGATTTGATTAGTCACAGATTTGATGAATATGTTCCCTCTAGGAATATCTAGGTCCTCCAGTGCAACTCTGTGGTCAACTTTAACTAAACGTTGCACTGAAAGACCTAGAGATTCCTAGAGAGAAGACTCTACTAGGACTTTGTAGCTCCTCCAGCGCAGTTCTATGGTCAGTGTCTGTCGGACGTTGACCACAGAGTTGCACTGGAGGACCTAGTGGTTCCTAGAGAGAATACTCTACTAGGCATTTGTAGATACTCCAGTGCCATTCCATGGTCAGTATATGTTGGACATTGACCACAGAGTTGCACTGGAGGACCTAGAGGTTCCTAGAGAGATGTCCTCTCAGGTCAAAACATGGTCTTTTTGTTATTTGCGGTTTTTCCATACTCATGGGGGTCTTGTGCCCCTAACCCTAGCGAATATGGAGGGACAAATGTATAGGCAACCCTGACATACACAATTCTTTTTGACTGGTGAGGCAGCTGCTACTACAACCCTTTAGCGGCATGGGAGAGCACTGCTACTAAATCCAACTTGTTTGTCCACAGGTTTCTTGTGTGCCTTCAAGTCACTCCCGGCATATGGAGAAACCCTAAGGTGAACCTATCATGGGGCTTTCTTGGCACGTTTCTTCAGAGAGAGTTTGCCGTTGCCAACCTCTGGAGTTGAAAGTAGGATTTGCCCAAGGTTGTCCAGGGGAAGTCAAAGGCTTTCACAACTGGCATCCATAGTTTTTTGTGGGTTTTTCAGGCTATGTTGTCGTGTCCTAGAAGGATTTATCCCTGACGTTTCGCCTGCAACTATGGATGGCATCTTCAGAGGTTGGTGGCGCATTTCCATGCTGCCACTCACTTCCATGCCACCAACCTCTGAAGGTGCCAGCTAGAAATGCAGGAAAAATGTCAGGGATAAATTCTTCCAGGACACAGCCACATAGCCCAAAAAACCCACAAAAAACTATGTCGTCCAGTGGGTTTATATGGCTGAGCCATGCTTCAAACTCTGGTCTCCAGAGTCATCATCCAAAGCTCAAGCCACTACACCAGCAAACCCTATTATAGTTTGCAAAAAATGCATGCATTAATCACAGATAATAAGTGCATTTAGGGATGCAGCCATGCACAATACCAGATACTATGACAGCATACAATAACACCCAATCAGGACTAGACTGGCAACCATCACCCATCACTTTTTGTTGGCCACCTTCGATTGTGGAATGACCTGCTAGGAAAGATTCGACAGCTAAATATGCTGACTGAATTTAAAACAGTACTAAAGACCTCTCTCTTCCGGCAGCCCTACCCAGTCGGTTTTAAAATATGCATTTTAAATTGGTACAGTTTTAATTTACATCCGGGTGATTTCAATGCATATTGGTCATCATAGCTCTGTGTTTATGTATTCTAAACAACACGTTTAAATGGTTTCATGTCTTTAGTTATGTACTGTATCTTAATCTATCCTGCCTCAAGCCTTGGGGAGAGGCAGGTAAGAAATCAACATTTGTTGTTGTCGTTGTTATACCCTGCAACGTTTCATATATGATAGCAGCTGAGGATGCCTTTGCAACAGACAGAAGAGTGCTTTCCACTCTTTGTTTGTTCCATAGAAGGTTAGATTTGTGGTTGCTCCTAGATAAAAAGCCCTTGAATTGTAAGGATAATGAAAAAGGAGGATGAGCCAAACTATTTTGGTGAGGGCCTTAGAACTCTAAACTACAAATCCCAGGATTCTATAGAATGGAGCCATGAAATTTAAAGTGGGATCCACTTCAACATTAGGAGGACCTTATTGACAGTAAGGGCTGTTGTGGAACACAATCCCTTGGAGTTTGTTGGAGTCTCCTTCTCTGGAGGTCCTTAAACAGAGGATGGATGGCCATCTGTCAATGGGGATGCTTTGATTGAGAGTTCCTGCATGGCAGAATGAGGTTGGACTGGATGACCTTTGGGGTCTATTCCAACTCTATGATTCTATACTAGAATTGGGTGCACATTGGTATGTAAGCATGTGCACGCCTTGCTAGAGAAGCTGGCGTGCCACCTTTTCTTGAACACCTGGGCGCAACTGCCATATATAGCCCAGGTGGGATGAATCAACTTAATCCATAATCTGGTTTCCTGCCGTTTCAAAAGAACAGAAAGAGCAGCACAATCTTTTTCCTCCCCACCTCTTTGCCCTGAGAACTCAGGATATACAGGTCGGTGACAGGGCTCTGTCATCACCATCCCTACCTGCGGAAATGCAGCCTGAGAACATGCCAGCATTCCTGAACAGAGAGGAGGGTTGGCTTGCATGCTGAATTCTTGCTACTGAGGCCAATGGGGAGGAGACAGTCACTGTGGACTGTCTAATCCATGCAAATTTTATCACAGATCATTAACAACTCTTTAATAGTGTGGCAAATACGACTGGCCTACTGGTTAACCCACAGATATGTCATACTTCCAACTGGAAAGAGTGTTCTAGGCTGCTTCATTTTCTCTCTGCATGAAATACTACTCTTGTTCTGTGCCTTTCCTACTTATGGTGACCCTAAAAGGCAAACATATCACAGGGTTGTCTTGGCAAGATGGGTTCACTTCAGAGGGGTTTGCTTTTGCCTTCCTCTGAGGCTGAGAGAGTGTGACTTGGCCAAGGTCACCCAATAGGTTTCCATGGCTGAGCAGGGATTTGAACCCAAGTTGGGGGAAATATTGAATGCATACCAATTTGACTGTAATAAAGAATTTCGACTTACCTAGTACTCTTCCATTTTCAATCATTTTTGGGGATATGGCATGATGGAGCCAATGCAGTATAGAGCTTTAAGTGCTCGATTAGGTCTCCAGGAGGCCAGGATTCAAATCCACCCCTTGGAAAACCCATAGAAAACCCATGGAAACCCACTAGGTGACCTTCTGAAAGTCACACTCTCTCAACCTCAGAGGAAGGCAGTGGCAAACCGCCTCTGAATAAATTATACCAAGTAAACCTGAAGACAGGGTTGCCATACATAGAGTCAACCTGAAGGCATACAACAGTAACAACAGTGGCATTACAATTTGAATCAGTTTGAACCACATTGTGTTATATAATGCGCAAGAAGCTTTAGGTACGGACCGAAGGGTCTTGCATTCATGTTAAATTTCCTCGGCCATAATCTAAGTGACCAGCCTTGATCAAATATTTACATCTCAGTTTCTCAACTCTTAAAATAAGGCCATTATTACTTTAGGGCGACCAAGACAAAAGGGGATGTGAGTGCAAACAAGATATTGCACATCAGAAGCGCCACATACATGATTAAAAGTGCCATATACGCAATTAGAAATAAGATAGTTACCCCACAAAAACTGACAGTACTTACTTTTCCAGGAATATACTGGAGTATTTTGTCGGAGCTCACATCCCTCTCCTGTCCCGGTTCAAAACCGAAAAGGCCAGCTAGTTTTTTCTTACTCTCTTGTCTGCAAAGCAATAATAATAAAAAAGGAACATAGTTGAGATGATCAAGGCAAGGCAAACAGAGCAAAGCAGAAAAGCAAGGCAAGGAAGAGTATTGCCAGCATTCACAGATGCTGGCGAAATGTCAGGAATAAGCTCTTCTAGAACATGGCCACAAAGCCCAAAAAACTAGGGATGCCAGCCATGAAAGTCTTCGACTTCACATTTAAACTAATGTTTCCGTCTTCCTTTTTTTCAGATGCGGAAGCATGGACAGGAAGAAAAGGCACACTCTCTTCAGACATGTGAGTTTGACAAACCACTACTTTGATATCAATGGTATAGGAGCCTATTTCATATCAAATTAAACTATAGTGCCACCTTGATCAGTAGTAGCTGTATATCAAAGCTTAGAAACAATACTTTAAGGATCCCATTTTGAAGAATCCTCCCACCCCACCATCACGCTTCCAGGGGTGCCAGACTCTCTATGCCAAAACATAACTGTTCAAAGCACTGATGTGGACTGGACTGGCATTCATACCTATCATTTAGAAAGCATGGACCAACAGTTGAGTTCTCCTTTGTACTGACTCGTATCAGCTCTTCAGTTCTTTAAATAGGGATCTTTCCCAGCCATACTTAAAGTTTCAGGCTAGGATGTTTTGTAAGCAAAGCATATGTTGAGTCAGTGTGCTACAGCTGACACTGCCTGGGCATCCCTTTCATAAAACTACTCTTGGAGCTATCAGGATGTGTGACTACTATCATGTGCCAAGTACCTTTTTCCGTCACCATATTCAATCTGAGCCTCCAGGGAAGAATTCCTATGCCCCAAGGTGTAATTTCAAGGCAAACCTAAGTTCCCAAACTTAAGGGAAAACATCAGCTCAGTGGTAGAGCGCATAGTTTGCATGCCAGGAGTTCCATGCACCCTCCAAGGTCAATGCCCAGAGATAGGGCACTTGACTTCCCAAGCCTATTGTTATTCTAAATCAATTTTTAACTAGAGGTACTGGGAATGAATAGGGAATTTTAACTCATTAGTGGGTTGCTGTTGCTGTTGCTGTTGTTGTTGTTGTTGTGTGCCCTCAGTTACTTCCTACTCATGGTGACCCTAAGGCAAACCTATCAGTGGGGTTTTCTTGTCAAGTTTTGTTCAGAGGAGATCCTAAAGATCCTAACACTGTTGTAAATGCTTTGAGGATGCATTGCTTCTCGTGGTGTACATACTTATTTGTCCTTCTTGCTTTTGAGTCAAATATGTCTAATAGGTTTATAAAACCATTAGAGAACCCTACCAAACTTATCTGATCAGAAGCAAAAATGGGATCTGTGTATATACCACAACCAAAAAGATCGCTTTTTAACCCACCTCAACTTTTTGGTGGCAAAGAGGCTTGACTCCAACAGAAGATAATAACCCATAATAAAAACAGTTCAAGGTCCATAAAGCTGAGTAGGCTTATTTTTCACCAATAGCAACACAGCATAGTAAGCTACTATTTGACACTGAGTTGAGTAGAGTGGCATAATAGTCAGCTAGATGTTTTTAAAGAAACAGAAACAAAGAAAGAGAATACCTAGATTAGTGTATTGTGATTGTGTGAATCCAAGGCCCTGTATTACTCCTGGGTTAAAGAGTCCCGACTAAAACAGTGGGTCTTTCCGAAATGTTGAAGACTGGGGTTGCAAGCAGTTATTTGGACCCTTACCACAGACGACAGGGATAGGTAGCATCTTTTGCACATAGGCTGGCATCATGTTAGTGATATGTTGTTGCTGTTAGCCGCCCTCCAGTCAACCTCGACTATGGTGACCCTGTGGACAAGACACCTCCAAGACTTTCTGTCCTCATCCTCTTTGTTCAGGGCCTGTCCTCCCTGTCTGAGGCTATCCAACTAGCATGCTGTCTTCCTCTCTTTCTGCTGCTGTTGTTGTTGTTGTGTGCCTTCATGTCATTTCTGACTTATGGCGACCCTAAAGTGACCAAACATGGGGTTTTCTTGGCAGGTTTCTTCAGAGGGGGTTTGTCCTTGGCATCCTCTGAGGCCGAGAGACTGGAACTTGCTGAAGGTGGGTTTACATGGCTGAGCCGGGATTCGAACTCTAGTCTCCAGAGCAGGGGTAGGCAACCTGCGGCCCGCGGGCCGGATGCGGCCCAGCAAGGCTTTGGGACCGGCCCCAGCCCGGTCCTGCCGCCGATTGCCACCGGGGCCTTTGGCCTTTCGCGCGCAGGGGTAATTGTCTATAGAAGCCTCAGAAACATGCATTTATATTAACATTTTTAAAAAAATCAGCAATTTTTTTCATGTGTACTCCACTTTTTTTAAAAAAGTGTCCACCGTTTGAAAATGTTGTCCTACATTTGTCCCGGTTTATTTATTTATTTAAAATTTTTAAAAATTATTTAATTATTTTATTTTGGCTTCAGCCCCCCCAGTTGTCTGAGGGACAGCAACCCGGCCCCCGGCTCAAAAAGGTTGCCTACCCCTGCTCCAGAGTCATAGGCCAACATTCAAACTACTATGCCATGCTGGCTCCCCTCTTTCTGCTGCCTTCCACCTTTCCTAGCATTGTTGTCTCTGCTAATGATTCATTATATGAAAGCCTCAATTTAGTCATCCTGGCTAACTGTCCAGCTCTCACATTCCTATATTGTGATGGGGAACACAACGGCTTGGATGATCCCCACTTTAGTGGCCAGAGTTATGTCTTTACATTTTATGATCTTGTCCACTTCTTTCATAGCAGCCCTTCCCTATCCTAACCTTCTTATAGAGAGACATAATTTGCATGAAGTGAATCATTTGTACAATGTACACAGACATACCCAGCTGAAGGTGGTATAAGCAAAATTGTGCATGTGGGGTGGTTATGTATGCGATAGCACATTAAAATATACAGAAGCAGTGTGTTAATGAGCATTGCCTCTATACATTGCCTTTCTGCATTGTGCATTACAATTGCACAATGGGTTGTCAGTCATGTTCTCTGGCCACTGATCCACATACGATACTCAACATGTATATTCCATACAGGGATTGTACAATGCAATTCCCAATTGGCCCACTGCAATGTTTTATATTAAGAGGTTAGGAGGTGAACCTGAACATTCAAGTCACCTTTTACTGGGCAACATCAATATTTGTTACAGCTATATCTTATATTTCTTCCATGATGGAACTCATAAAGAGGGATTCCAGTAAAATGGACTAGCGAAGTTGGATGGCTCCATGCCTCCTTCCCCAATCTGCTTGGCAGAAGGCATTTTTAAAGACTACTCTGCAAAGAGGCTTGAAGCTTTCACTTGCACCTTGCGCACAAGAGGGAAAACCCCACTGCCATCATGCCAGCATCAGCTCCTAACCTCTGTGCACTTGTTGTTGTTGTGTGCCTTCATTTCCGACTTAAGGTGACCCTGAGGCTAACCTGTAATGAGATTTCCTTGGCAAGATTTCTTCTAGTGGCACATTAAAATGCACAGAAGCAGCATGTGAATGAGCATTGTCTCTGTGCGTTGCCTTGTACTCTGCACATTTGCCTTTGCCTTCCTCTGAGGTTGAGAA
Organism: Sceloporus undulatus; assembly: GCF_019175285.1. Taxonomy (NCBI): domain Eukaryota; kingdom Metazoa; phylum Chordata; class Lepidosauria; order Squamata; family Phrynosomatidae; genus Sceloporus; species Sceloporus undulatus. Next base: position 4,017,383 of record NC_056528.1, on the reverse strand, counting down.
AGTGTGACTTGCCCAAAGTCACCCAATAGGTTTCCATGGCCAAGCAGGGATTTGAAACATGGGCCTGATACAGACAGCCAAAATAAAGCTGCTTCGAGTCACTTTGGAAGTATGGTGTTTCAATGATACATGCGTTCTAAGAGTCCGGAAGCCGCACCAAAGCCATGATCAGTCCTAAGGACTGGAGTGCAGCTTTGGTGCAGCTTCCAGACTCTTAGGATGCATGCATCATTGAAACACCATACCTCCAAAGAGACTCGAAGCAGCTTTATTTTGGCTGTCTGTATAGGACCATGGTCTCTGGAGTCATAGACTAGGACTCAAACCCCTTTCCCCCCGTTATGAATATGAAGAAACTTGCTCATTTCAGTGCATCCTTATTAAAAGTGAACAAGAACAAAATCCTCTCCTGTCTCTGCCCAGCAGCAAAAGAATTTGCAGGGCGATAATGTCCGTGGGTTTATTTGCATGGTGGTGTTAGTATAATAAATACCATGCAAAACAGCAGCATTACATAAAAAGAAATGGCTTGCTGAGCTGAACCAAAGTGTCATTTAACCCAGTAGTTTTCAGTGGGAGTCTTTAGACTGTTATCAAGAATGTTCCATCTAAGCAAACCAGCCAGGCTTCCTTTTCAACATGCAACCATGGGGTAGTATCAGTTGTCTATGGCATATCCTCAAATCAAACAACAGTGAAACTGAGGTTGCATGAAAATTGCAATACTGGAGCTTTGTGGCAAATGCCGACAAGCTGCTCAAACCAATCAATACAGAAAAGAGTCTACGAAGATAAAAACTTTGCTAAGTGACCACATGTTGTTGTTGTGGTGTGCCTTCAAGTCATTTCTGACTTATGGCGACCCTAAGGAACTTGCCTATAGTAGGGTTTTCTTGGCAAGTTTCTTCAGAGGTTTGCCATTGCCTTCTTCTGAGGATGACTTGCCCAAGGGTGCCCAATGGGTTTCCATGGCCGGCCCAGGATTTGGACCCTGGTCTCCCAATGTCCTAGTCCAATGCTCAAACTACTGCACCACGCTGGCTGGAGGGTATGACCACATATCCTCCAACATTTCATAGATGAAAGCTGGGACGTATATGACCAAACAACATCAGAATGTGGTGAAGACGGCAGAAGTTATTAATAAGGAAGGACAGACAAGCAAGGAGAGGCTGCAGCAGTTTGCTTTTGCATGAAGACAACAGTAGTTCTGTTCCTCCTCAGATTCATGCCTCTATGCATGGAGCTGTCATTTAGTAATTGAGAGTGATGACAACTGCCATTATCATATCTTCCTACGTCCATTTGTCTAACTCCTTTCTTAAGACCAACGGCCTTCACCACTTGCCCAAGACCACCCAGTGGGTTTCATGGCTGAGCGGGGATTCGAACCATGGACTCCAGAGTCATCGTCCAAAACCCAAACCACTATGCCACGCTTGCTCTCTAGCTGGTGACTAGGCACCTAGAAATCTGAGGCTGACCCTTAAATTGCCAGAGCACTGAGTTAATCTATGCCAGTGATGGTGAACCTTTTGCAGACCGAGTGCCCAAACTGCAACTCAAACACCACTTATTTATTGCAAAGTGCCACATCCCTCTGGCTTTCTAGTACATGAACTCTGGCAAACTCCATGCTGGGGCGACAGCATGCATGCCCACTGATCTAGGCCAGTTCTCCAGCCCTTCATACACAGAGACTGTATGTATGCTTAGCTGACCATGATAGGCCTGATCTATCTAGGATCTATCCAGGACCTTATTATGCCAAGAGAAGGAACCAGAGGGACCCTTAGAATGGCAGCTTCATCCATGTGTTGCCATTCAGCTGTAAGCCTGAGTTAGTTCTGCATGAGCAAACAAAACCAAAACAAGACAGCCCTTTTTAAACAGGGAGGCCTATGAAGTTTTTAAAACACCCAAATCTTATATTTTCAAGTCTGCATGTAATGACAGCAAGGGACAGAGGGTTAAATCAGAAGCTAGTAAAGAGTGACTCTTCTCCTAGGGACTGTATATGTGGTTTCTAAGGTCAGTTCTGCACCGCAGAAACAATGCTATGGGAGCCTGGGAACTGTAGTTTGTTGTGGCACCAGAGCACTCTGATATTCTCTAGGTGTAAATCCAAGAATTCCAAGGCCAAATAAAGCAGTATCAAACTGCATTATTTCTGCAGTGCAGATTTGGTCTCAGACTGTTTTTGCAGGTCTTAGTCCTCCCTGCAGAGCATCCGAAAAAGAAGGAGTGAATTGCTTCTCCTGGAAGCTTTCCAGTTTTGTTTTGGGATGGGAGGAAGCTAGCATTTTTCAGTATCTATGAACAATATCCCAGAATGTCCCAGGGCAGAAAGGTGGCTCTTGGACTCACCAAAATTGCCTTCTTTTGGCCTAAAACATGCAGTTCTAGTGAACAGATTTACCTGAAAGTGAGGTCCACCCTTCCAGACAAGCTGAACTTCCTACATGAAAAGTCATTTTGCACAGGAAATAACAACAAGCGCCTTGGTTTTGCAATCCAGTCCCATAGACTCATGTGGATTATAGTTACTAGAATTCGTTCCGGTCAAAATTACCACGGATGTCATTATCAATAATCATTTTAATGGAGACAAACCCAAAGATAAAGATGCCAAAGGATTACCAAGCATGCTATTATCAGACAACATGCATGGTATTAATTTAATGGAGACCAATGCAAACATAAAGATACCAAATGATCACTAAGCATGTTATTAACAACATGCATGTTATTAATTTAATGGAGACAAATTAATAACACGCAGAAAAATAAAGATGCCAAGTGCGTTATCGAACAACATGCATGTTATTATTTTAATGGTGACAAATACAAACCTAAGGATACCAAATGGCTACCAAATGTGTTACCAAACAACATGCATGTTATTAATTTATAGAGACAAATGCAAACATAACGAAGGTTGGACTATACGGCCTCGGGGTAACTCCCAACACTGTGATTCTAGGAGACCGCTGCAATCCATAAAAGTTCATGGTATAATAAATTGATTTGCCTTTAGGATGCCATAGAGGTTGTTTCCTTAGAAGTCACTATGAAAGACAAAGAGAGTGCTTTAAACCCTAATGGATTTATAGTGGCATACGGTTTCATGCCCACTTTGCTTGCTGAAGTGGGCTCTAGTCCATCAAACCTTATGCTGCCATAAATCTGGCAGGCGTGCAAGGGCCCATAAGACACTGTACACACAGACAGCAAAAGGAGGAGTGTGCAGAAGTGTACATGCGGTCGGAAAAGTTTTCCCTACCAAATGCACAATACAAGAAGTGAGCAAATAGGGACGCAATTCTATGGATGCTGGAATTAAGCCCCAATGGTGTGGGGTTTACTTGTGAGCAGACATGCGCAGGCTTGCTCTATACACCAATGACAACTTTCCAGGAAAGCATACAGAAAAACAAATCCACAATTTCCCAGCTCTTTCCAAGCACTAATTCTTAGAGAAGCCTCTTTGGGGCTGCACTAAATGAGGAACTATGAAACACATCAATATCAATATAAATCAGACACCAGATGCTGTGAAAAGGGATGTCCGTCAATTTTTGCCAATAGCCGAGGGATACCCATGCAACCTTGAATTCATATTTGATTTTAACCATGCAGTTGCATTAAAACTTGGTGTGGCTTCAATGCATGAATTGAACAAGTAGCCCAGCCCAGATACAACTAGAAACAGTGAATACAGTATTATATGCATCTGAGGAAGTAGACTGAATGAGGCATTAATTTTGTAACTTTATTTGGCTTGCAGATCGCACGCTGTCTGGAAGGTTTGTGTATATTTTATCTCCTTGTGTAAAATTTTACAGCACTATTACTATTATTATTATTATTAGGATTTATTTATAAAGCACTGTAGGTTTACACAGCTCTGTACATACAAACCAAAAACCGTGAAATTACGTGAAACGATTCCACACGATGTCGCCCCAAACCTGCCGTTAAAGTGGTCACAAAGAAGCATTAACGCACACCATTTTACTTTGGGGACTTCAGCGACAACGCGTCTCCGCTATCACTATTTGCACAGTTGCGTGTGATAATCATCGGCGCAATTACTCGCCATTTCTGCTTCATTTGCGGGATGCTTTAAATGCGCTTTAATCTCTCTTTAATGCCACAGTTAGCCCCAGTGTGATAGTCCTTTCAGCACTAGGTCCCTATAAACCCCAAGGAAAGCGGCTTGTCCGACTTGGTTCTTTTCCTGTTTGCAAGTCAAGACAAAAACCTTTCCTTGCAAAGGCACAGCCAGAGAATGCAATTTTCACTCCCTTTCTTCCCACCGAGACTTTAAAAAATGTTTCGAAAGCAAACTTGGAGATAATAATAGTAATAATACTCACTCTTTCCTGAGCGAGGGCTTCCTAGAGAAGGAATATCTGAACCTCCCAGGTGCTTGGGGAACACAAGCCATGTTCCCCATGTTGCTGGTGGAGAGAGTGACTCCTCTAATCCAGGAACAGCTGGGGAGAAAACAGAAGCCAACAGGAAAGAAAGAAAAGAAAGAAAAGAAAGAAAGAAAGAAAGAAAGGAGGAGACAGTGCTCTTTGGAGAGCACAGACAAGGGAGGGTGTGAAGCCAGAGGAGGTGTGCCAATGTGCTGCTGGAGTAGCCTCTCTCTCTGTATGTGTGTGTTAGTGTGTCATGCACACATTCCCCACTTCCGTCTGCAAGAGTGACTCTGATGGGTGTGTGAGCTGGGAATAAAAGGCCTTTCTGCCTAAGGCAGTTTTGTTGAAGGTTGGGTGCTCTCACTTCCCTTCCTAAAGGTTGTGATACAGCTCTCGCTCTTCTGCGTCTCTCTGTCTCACAAGCAGAAGCACAATACAAGGCTAGGCAGGAACTCTTTTGTGGCGCTTTCTCCTTCCCAACAGCTGAAGGGGTCATTTGATCCCCTAACAGTGCGCCGAGAAAGAGATCGTGTGTCACAGCTGTGAGACTCACCGAAAGAAAGACGTTGGCTGCCAACTACTTTAGTTCAAAGATATAGCCATGTTAGTCTGTAGAATCAGTATGGAGAGAGATCCTGTCGCATCTTTGAGACTCACTGAAAGAAAGACGTTGGCTGTCGACTTCTTTACTTGGCTGCCAACTTCTTTAGTTCAAAGATATAGCCGTGTTAGTCCATAGAATCAGTATGGAGAGAGACTGTGTTGCACCTTTGAGACTCGCTGAAAGAAAGAGGTTGGCTGCCAACGTCTTCATTTTAAAGATATAACCGTGTTAGTTTGTAGAAACAGTATGGAAAGAGATCTTGTCATCCCTTTGAGACTCACCGAAAGAAAGAAGTTGGCTGCCAACTTCTTTAGTTTAATACTGTGTTAGTCTGTAGAATCAGTATGGAGAGAGATCTTATCACACCTTTGAGACTCACTAAAAGAAAGAAGTTGGCAGCATGAGCATTTGTAGACTTAGTCTCAAAGGTGCTACAAGATCTCTCTACAAACTGATTCTACAGACTCACATGGCTATATGTTTGACCTCCTAACAGGTAACTAGAACCCTAGAGTTGGAAGAGACCCCAAGGGTCATCCAGTCGAACCCCCTTCTGCCAGGAAGGAAGACAGAATCAAAACGTGCGCACACAAACACACAACAAATAGCCATCCAGCCTCTGGTTGTTGTGTGCCTTCAAGTTGTTTCCAATTTACGGCATTCCTAAGGCAAACCTATCATGGGGTTTTCTTGGCAATATTTGCTCAAAGAAGGTTTGCTATTGCCTTCCTCTGAGGCTGAGAGAGTGTGTCTTGGCCAAAGTCACCCAGTGGGTTTCCATACCAGAGCTGGGATTTGAACCTGGGTCTCCAGAGTCATAATCCAACACTCAAACCACTAAGCCCTACTGGCTCTGTTTAAAAACCTCCAAAGAAAGAGGCTCCATCACTCTCCGAAGAAGGCTATTCCACCATCGAACAACTCTTACTCTTAGGCAATTCTTCCTAACATTTCAGTGGAATCTTTTTTCTCCCTGTAGTTTGAATCCATTGCTTCATGTCCTAGTCTCTGGAAGAACAGACTCTTATCTTCCTTTAGGCACTTTTCAAATCACAACAACCACCGAGACAGAAGGACTCCTTGCCAGTTTCACCTGTAAGTAGCCAGGCTTGTTGAGACAAAAAAAAGAAAGAGGGAAAGTCCAAAGCAGTTTCCTCCAAAGGCATGATTCATATTTTTGGTGGGTTTCCCCTCCTCAACTGGCTTTGCAACTAACTGGAAGCCCATTCTACCTGTACATTGAAAGAAGGGAAACAAACTTACTATTTGGAATATGATGGTAATGATGATGATGATGAATATATTGATTTATATCCCGTCCTTCTCCCAAGACTGGGTCTCAGGGCAGCTTTGGTGTACTACAAAAACAAAGCAGTTCGGCACCACTTTCACTCCTATGGCTCAATGCTATCAAAATCTGGGATTTGTAGTTTGTAGTCTCTGGCAAGGAGGGATGAAAAGCTCACAAAACTAAAAACAAACCAAAACCAGAATTCCATAGCACTGAGTCATGGCAGTGTCAAACTGCTTTATTACTTGCAATGCGGCTTTGTTTTGTTTTGGTAACATTAGGCACCGTCAGGGAGCTGGCTTTGCCATTACGCAGAGTGAGGCATCTGCCTCAGACATCAGATTTTGGATGCTGCAGAAGGAAAGCAAGCTGTGGTTTATTGATATTGCATTTTCTACTGTCAAAGGCCTCATTCCCACTTACAGATAAATCGATGCGTGATCCAAATCGATGGACCGATTTGACATCGGATCGTGGTTTACGCTACACATGCCCCAATTGCATTTTCTCTGCTCCACTCTGGACCCACGACAAACTCTTAAAGTCAAGGCTAGATTAATAGAAAGTTACTTTTAAAAAGCCATTAATTCCCATTAGCATGTAGAGAAAATAGTTTACTGCCATGTTTTAAAAGCCTTCGACTTCATATCACAAGATGTTACTTAGGACAATAACATGCAAAATCCACAAAACAGTGATACCTTTATTGGACCAACCAAAATGCATACAATTTATATTGCAAGCTTTCGAAGCAGTACTAGTGTCTTCATTAAAAATAAAGACATGAGAAACTGTATTTAATCCATGTGCTGAATACATTGCAACAGAAATGGGCTGTAATCTCAAATCTAATGAGATTTTGGAGAACCTGGGTGTCATCTACTTTGTTATCATTTCACTTTGCTCATCTTTTCCCTGTGATCCTTTTGAACAATTGTGCGGAGGTGTTCTCGTCTCTTCTACATTAAATATATTAGATGCTATATAATGAAGGTCCCACCCAAAAAGAGCGAAAGAATCAAAGCGTACTCGGTGTAGTATCCCTCCAGCTGAATCGCTTTGGTATTTCGCCCGGTGTGCTTAGATTTGCACAAGCCGTTGTGTCTACAAAAGACTCTTAAGTCTTGTGTGAAGAAGAGGCAACGGCTGCTTCATAACAATGGAGGGCGGGATGCAGCTTTAGAGAACATACTAACCGCTGACCGTGTTCAGTTCTCATGAGACTATTTTGGGTTTTCTTCCTCATCCTTTCTGTTCTTTCTGTCTTAAGTGATGCTGGGCAAGGAGGTGTTCTGCAAACTTTGAGATCTGCTGGGACTCTATGAGTGGCTAATGCCTTGAAGTTACACAAGGAGCGGCACCGGGGATCATTACAGGCCTCATTCCCACTACCTTTTAAACCAGATCTTTTGAACCAGGACAGACCAAAATAAAGCTGCTTCAGGTCATTTTGGAGGTATGCTGTTTCAATGATGCATGCGTCCTAAGAGTCTGGAAGCTGCACCAAGGCTGCACTCCAGTCCTTAGAACTGGAGCATGGCTTTGGCGTGGCTTCTGGCCTCTTAGGACGCATGCATCATTTAAACAGCATACTTCCAAAGTGACTCGAAGCAGCTTTATTTTGGCCTGTCTGTATCAGGCCTAAATGACCCTGGTTTGCACTTGAACCAAATCACTGGAGCAACTCAGAGAAGGGAGCCATTTTCAAGACCCGTTTAACCCGCGTCTTTTTGACGCTGACTTTTCTCAGCGTCTTTTTGGATAAATCGATTCCGCACAAGCGTGAACCAGATGCGGATCGGAATTGATTAAAATTTGCCCTTGGGACGGCTGGAGCGGATCCATTTTGAATCAATTCATTTGTGAATGTGAACTACGAGTGGGTTATTTTATTTTGCAGCAAGAAAATGCAATCGGGGCAAATGTAGTGTGAACCATGCTCATCTGTCAGGGATGCTTTAAGTGAAAGTTCCTGCATGGCAGAGGGTTGGATTGCATGACCCTTGGGGTCTCTTCCAAGTCTATGATTCTCTTCTCTGCTGCCAATTATCTCCAATTACTTCAGTGCCTCAGACATGAAGCTCTGCATCTGTTGCCAAATATCCATGCCTTCATTACTCTATGAAGGGTTTTCATTCTGTTTTGCTTGGATGCAGCCTAATATCAGCTTCAGCTGTTAAGAACAACGCTCTTTAAACAAAGCCCCCCAGTCATGTCACAGGTTTGTGTTCCTAGTAATAAGGTACTTTTAAAAAAGGAAATTCTGGGTTTTGTTTTTTAAAGACTGCTGGCTAGGTGATAGACTGCGCTCTTGGAAAAACTTTATGCAACTGGTGGTTATTTATAGATATCTGAGACTGGAGGAAGAGTCTGGCCAGTAATGCGGAGCAGGTGGGAGGCTGCGTGGAAAGAGAATACTCCAATGACCGATCCCACATATATGTTCCAATGTGACTTACATAAGCATCATTTTTGTTTTTATTGATCTTCCAGTCGGAACTGGGATGCCTCAGATTAATTTTTTTAAAGGTAGGTTAATAGGAAAAAATGAAATCACAGATATGGCTGCTTAGTTTGGGTTTTTTTTTAAAAAGCCCAGGGCCATCTAACAACTATCGGATGTATCCAGTCCCTTCCTACAATCCGTTTTCCTTCCTTCCATCTTGTAATGCCGGCTCCAAATAGAAAAGGAAAGGCTGTAGACCAGTGGCAGAGCGGCTGAAAGCAAAATCTCTGGTTCAGCCATTGGTATCTCCAGGTATTTTTGGCAAAGTCTACCTGCCTGAAATCCCAGTGATCTGGTGCCATTCCAGGATGGAGAACCTCATGTCCAGGAACTAAGGGCCTGAATAGATAGGCTAAGATAAAGCTGCTTTGGGTCACTTTGGAGGTATGCTGTTTAAATGATGCATGTGTCCCAAGAGGCCGGAAGCCGTGCCAAAGCCATGCTTCAGTCCTAAGGACTGGAGTGCAGCGTTAGTGCAGCTTCTGGCCTCTTAAGATGTGTGTATCATTTAAACAGCATGTCTCCAAAGTGACCCAAAGCAGCTTTATTTTGGCCTATCTGTTTGGGCCCTAGATTTCCCTTTCCTCCATCTTCCCTCCACCTGCACAACACCAATTTTTCAAAGCCAAAATTTCAAAGAGACCTCTGTTCCTACCATGACTATGGATGTTTCACACAAACATATTATTAAGAAGGCAGGGCTAATATGGAATCTCAGTTTACCTGTATTTTGGAGTGCGGGAGCATGGCTCTATGGGATCCAATGATTTAGGGAAACTGCTCATCCCTAGTTTAAAGGATACTGAACTACACAGATGTAGTATAATATGACGTCTGATGTTCCACAGAGCAAAGATTTTAGGAACAAAAGTACTGCGTATACTCATGGATAAGTCTAGAAATGTAGGTCAAAAAATGGACAGAAAAAACCTGAGTCGACTTATCCATGAGTTAAGTATTGTATCTTAACTCTTATTTAAAAGAAGGAACCATCTCCTGGTGAAAAGCAAGAGTATAATATGTGAAGCGCTGACCCCATCTACTCTCTTATGAATCCATCCTTAAGAGTAAGTGCAAAGTGTTATGTCTGATGGACTTTTGTAAGTTCTTTGACATTGTTTTGCTTTGCTTCATCTTTTAGTTCCTTTGCTATATGCCCCTAAATTTTATCCTTGACCTATCCATAGCAAAATCCATACTTTTGCCCCTAACTTGCCCTTGACTTATACATGAGGTCGACTTATAGTCCAATATATACGTTAATATGTCCAGAGACATTCCTTGCACCCAGCACTTCCCTCCCCTCTTGAAGGTTTCTCTGCCATTAGTAAGACTGGATGGCTATCTGTTAGGAATGGAGCACCAGCGGATTTTCTGCATTGACTGAGCTGGACTAAATGAACTTTGAGATCCTGTTCAGCTCTGTAATCCTGTGACCTATTATTCTTGTTATTTGAAAGACACCAGACATGATAATAGCAGCGTTTTGTGAAATATTTCCAAAGGGATCAAAATACTTGGAGAATATTCATCAGTAATCCTTCGGAACGAGGTCACGATAATCTCAATTAGGTTAAACAAACAAGCAAAAGCAAAATAGAAGAGATATGAATCACTGTCAGGTTGGTGGTTTTATCCCTATCTTGCAGAGGGAGGCGGCTGGGCTGGAGAGATGGTAGCCTTGGGCAAATCCCATGCCAAGTTCAAGGCTAAAGCTAAATTTGCCTTGGCTTGTGCCTCCTTCACTTGGTTATTTTGCTGCATGAACTCTACAAAAGTATTTTATTGTGGAAGTTAAGAACAGTGCAGCAAAATATGCAGCCCTTGCCAGGGACGTAGCCAGGATTTTGGGAAGGGGGGGGGGGTTCCAGACTAAGTGCCACCATTATAATGGGGCTTGGGTGCGGCGGCACAGCAGCACACACCATTCATTTTATCTAACGGAAGGGGGGTCCGGACCCCAAGAACCCCCCCCCTTGGCTACGTCCCTGCCCAACCTTTGAAAGGAAAAGTTCTGTGAGACTTGGGGTGTTATCCATGCAAAAGAAAACTACCGTGGTCCCCTAATAACCACAGAAAATATTAGACAAAAACAGGTATACAATGTTAAATAACATGTGATAGTGTAATGTTATAGAAGTCTAGTGTCTAGATCAAGGGAAGTCATAGTGCCACTCTATTCTGCTTTGGTCAGGCCCCACCTGGAATATTGTGTCCACTTCTGGGCATTTCAATTATTTATTCAAAAAGGATGTTGAGAAACTGGAGCCATGTGTCCAAAGGAGGGCAACTAAAATGGTGAAGGTCTGGAAACTATGTCCTATGAGGAATGACTGAGGGAGCTGGGGATGTTTAGCCTGGAGAAGAGAAGGTTAAGAGGTGATATGATAGCCCTGTTTAAATATTTGAAGGGGTGTCATATTGAGGAAGGAGTGAGCTTGTTTTCTGCTGCTCCTTAGACTAGGACCAGGAGCAATGGATGCAAGGTCCAGGCAAAGAGATTCCACCTTAGGAGAAACCTCCTAACAGTAAGGGTTGTTGGACAGTGGAAGATGCTCCCTTGGAGTCTAATGGAATCTCCTTCTTTGGAGGTCTTTAAACAGAGGCTGGATGCCCATCTGTCGGGGATGCTTTGATTGAGAGTTCCTGCATGGCAGAATGGGGTTGGACTGGATGGCCCTTGCGGTCTCTCCCAACTCTATGATTCTATAAGATTCCTTAGCTTTTTACAACAAGAGTGAAAAGATTTCCCCTTAGCAAACTGATAGGGGTAAGTAAGCATCCCCCACGATTCCTCTTCCTCTCACTTCTGATCCGGAATGAATGAACTCTGGCTTTCTAGGGCAGTGACTTGACTGACAGCAGCTGCTGAAAGTCCAGCTTCCAGCTGATTTGATCTAGGGCAGGCTTTCCCTGCCGCTGCCGTCAGACCGAGGCAACAGGGCAGCTCCTGCCGGAGGGAGAACCAGACAGCCTCTGAATGGATGTTTTATTCACACCGAAGGCAAAAAGCTGTCAGCCCCAAACAGGATCCTACACTCCAGAGCTTGTAAAGTGCAGACGCTGGTGCATATTTAAGATGCAGGAAAACAAAATATTCTGCATTGAATCCTCCGCCATTCGTCCTTTATATCTTTCATTACATGCCCCTAAGTTTTGCCTTCGATTTATCCACAGGTCATATCAAAATCCATAATCCGGATAGATTTGTTTTTCTTAGCTAAGATTTTGGTACGAATTCCAATATAGAAGAATATGCTGTGTATGTGTTTGAATGAGAAGCTGTAAGCAACCGTATTAATGAATAATATGTATTAAGACACAATACATAATGGCATCACTGGATCCATTCCTGGGTCTCAGTTTTTGACCTACAAACTTCAGGCCCTGGGAAAATCCTTGTAACTGGTAACTAGTCTTTACCTTTAAAAGGAACCTGGGTTGGAAAGCCTTTCAAACAGAGGGACGGGGTATAACTGGGGTGTGTTGGGGGGCAAAAGGAGGGCATTGCTCCACAAAATAATAATACTGTCCCACTTGTTGAAATTGTCCTTCGGTTCCCAAATTTCTAGCATTGCAAAGAGTGAGACCTGCCCTGCAAGATCTTTCTCACCTAGAAACTCTCTCAATTGCTGCATTTGCGTTCCTTCGGTCACTTCGACTGCCTCCTTTCACCTGGATGCATATAAATTGTATTTCTAACACCTGAACCGAACTTTTCAGATCCTGCAATGCTAGAAATTTGGGGCCTCGTGGAAAAAAATGAATGAGGAGGCAGAATTATTAATGTGCCAGGGCAAGGCCTTCATTTTGCTCAATGAGAAAAGACATTGGTGAAATAGCAGACTGTCTTCAGTAAAGTCGAGTGAACTATCACTCTTGTTGTCATACAAGTGGTCCATCGAGGTAAGGATGCCTTTAAAGTGTGCAATGCATGGTGTGTCCACTGAATTTTTTTGAACCCTAGCAGCATGTGGGGAGTGTGAGGGTGCCCTCTCCTGGCACACAGCAATTGTAAAATGATATAGCATTAAAATGGGAACTATGGGCTTGTTACAGACTGCCAAAATAAAGCTGCTTCGGGTCTCTTTGGAGGTATGCTGTTTAAATGATGCATGCATCCGAAGAATCCGGAAGCTGCACCAAAGCTGCACTCCAGTGCTTAGGAATGGAGTGTGGCTTTGGTGCAATCTCCGGACTCTTAGGACCCATGCGTCATTTTTTTTAAAGTTTATTATTATTATTATATTTATTGTATTCAACAAAACTATTTACATTCGCTTTCACCACTTACATATTCTCAATTCCCTTCCCCTCTCCCTTCCCGTCCCTTCCCCCCACCTCTTCTCCCCCCTTTCCTCCCCTCTCCCTTCCTAACCCATTTCCTATCTCTTTATCTTTTCTTCTTAACACTCCTCTATTCACATTACACTATTCCAATACTGTTCTATTATATTCCACACATCATCGTCTTCCTCTTCCTCTTCCTTTCTTTTTATACTTCGAGAAAGTCTGTCCGCCTCTTTCATTTCCATCACCTTATTAAACCAGTCCTCTATAGTTGGTATTTGTTCTATTTTCCATCTTTGTGCATATAGTAGTCTTGCCGTCGAGATCATATACAAAATTATCTTCCAATGTTTCCTCTCTATTTCTTTCTCTATTTTACAGGTGCGTCATTTAAATAGCATATCTCCAAAGAGACCCGAAGCAGCTTTATTTTGGCCTATCTGTAACAGGCCTATGGCCCCATATAGACCAGCCAAAAATAAAGCTGCTTCTAGTCACTTTGGAGGTATGCTGTTTAAATTATGCATGTGCACTAAGAGTCCAGAAGTTGCGCCGAAGCTGCACTCCAGTTCTTAGGACTGGGTCATGGCTTTGGCACAGCTTCCGGACTCTTAGCATGCATGCATGTATGATTTAAACAGCTTACCTCCAAAATGACCTGAAGCAGCTTTATTTTGGTCTGTCTGTATGGGGCCAATAAAACATTACATTATGTTAGTGCTCAACAAACAAAGGTGATGTTGTTGTGTGCCTTCAAGTTATTACCGGACGCTGAATGAAGCTGATGGGAAGAAAATGAACACGTTTGAATTGTGGTGCTGGAGGAGAGTTCTACAAATACAGTAGACTGCTGAAAAGACAAATGAATGGGTCCTAGAATCCAAACTCTCCCTAGAAGCCAAGATGACTAAGCAGAGATAATACTCAGTAAAGTGTAAAACACACTAAAGGTGAATTAAATCCATCAAGGAGGCCACAGCCCAGAATTTGGAAGACTTTTATAGGGTAGTCAAAGACCCAGGTCCTTTAGCAGTTTCTCTCTCATAATAGGATTGCTGTAAGTTAAAATCAACTTGTTGGCAAATAGCAATAAGAGTCTGAATAGGGAATACCCATGCGCACTGACACTGTGATAAGTAATAGGGAGAAATGTTGAAATACTAATGGAAACCCCCGATCTGGCTCCCACATTTTCTATGTGCAACGAACTGGGCTCATGGTGGTGGACGACGCATCTTACAACTTGCAGTAGATTAAAACAACAACGTTTTTTAAAATGTTTATTTTACACACTGGCTTGTATTGCTCGTGTCCCCATCCCTTTCATAGTGCAAAAAATTCGGAAACACAAAATAAAGTACCAATGCACATAAATAAGTTGGCACACCTTTACATATAAATTAAAACGACGACAAAATAGAGGCTCTTTGAACATCGGGTGGTTGGAGCCAGGGCTTTGTAGTATGGCTAAGCCAGAGCTTATATTCCCAGAATGGAGGTTGCAGAAGGGAAGAGTGGCAGGGTTCTCTCTTCCTCCCTTCCGCAACTCCTTTGCTACAGTTTTCGGACAATACATGCTCAAACGTTGAACGAACCATCCCCAAAAGGCAGCAGCCCTACACTAAAATAATAACAATAACAGACTTAAGATGAAAAGCACTTCAAAAGTCATGTTAGGGTTAGTCATTTGGGTTGGTCAGTTGTGGGTCAAACTGAGAAAAGAAACACATATACACACACAAGAGGCCACTGATGGCATACACTACACACCCTCAGTTGGCAATATTATATACTTTTACTTCCCAGTTTTGTTTATCAAATCCACTATCACTCTCCATTCTTTCGAATGGCACACAATGACATTCTTTCCCACTGTTTCATGGCATTTGGGATGCTCTGATGAAATAGAGATGCTCTGATTGTCAGTTGTTCAATGTTATATCCAAGGACGGAATTGGTGGATGCCATTCCTTGCCATGAGAACATTTCCAGCCTAGCTTGAATGTAACAGGCCTCAATAACAGAGTTGTGTTTTTACTTCCAAATGTGTTTTTAAATGGGTCGTCCTTCAAGGTTGCACACAGAGATTGCATCCCCATTTCTAATGGACATCCTCCCCAAGCGAGTTGCACAGACAACCCACTCCGACAATGCATTTTTCCATGCGTATCTATCAAGAAGGTAGATACAGCATGCACAAAATGAGCACATCGCCCCTAACCCAATACGAATACTGTCCCCTGGCGCAATTTTCCTCCAGCCCCCAAATTTCTAGTATTGCAGTGACTTACATATTCAACTGAGCATTTCGAAATACAGTTCAGGCATCCAAAGAAAAGGAGCGGGCAAAGTTACGAAGTGAATGTGAACACAGCAAAAGGAAGCACTACAAAACCATTTGTAACATTTCACTCTCTACACTAGAAATTTGGGGACTGAAAGAAAATATCGTTTGGTGATAACAGAATTGTTATTAGGGGCAATGCCCTCATTCTTCCCCTTTCTCCATAGCTATACCTCTGGCCTTTGGGGCAAAGTTGCCATAAAAGTCACTTTGGAGTTTATCACACAGGGGCAAATGTGGAGTTTAAACAGTGATTAACCCACAAAAATCACACAACTGACATTAAAACGTGATTAAAATGAGATTAACACAAGAGCTATTATCCCATGAATGAACAGGCAATAAATCCCATGAAGGATTTGCTGCTGTTTTGTTTTACCTTGTTATTCACGGGATAATGGCACTTTAATCACGTTTTGTCTCGACGTCGTGTGAAAACCATTCGCGCAATTGTGGGTTTGTCATGGGTTAATCGCCGTTTATACTTCCAGTTGTCCCCCATGTGCTAAACTCCTTTGTGAATATAACAAGTCATCTAGACCGTTGCCCATGCAGGCTGTGACCTCCGAGCATTGAAGTCCCAAACCTCTGGAAGAGCAAAGGTTGAAAAGCACATGGAACAATTTTACCTGCTTCGCCCAACACATTGTGTGAAATATTTCATATCCCACGCTATCACAGGCAAACAAAATATATATCCAAAAAACAAGCGGACAATGATAAGACTGCCAAGGGAGACATGGTTGTGGCATGGGACTTGTCACAGTCACAGAAGAAACTGAAGGCACTGTCTAAATAATAAGTTGGAGCACTGCAAAAACATATTGTAAAGCTTACTCATGGAAGAGCAGTCACTTTGATTTAGAAGCTGTGCAGTGGAAATAAAACTCTAGCACTCAGACAAAGTCCCTTCCATGGATATAAAGGAATTGGCACAAACCCATTAAGGCAAGCTGAGTGCTCTCTGTCATTGCCCACAGTTCAACTTCTGCTTGAAGGCTAAACTTATTCTGAGTTTAGGGGAGGAAAATCCTATCAACTCTATTACAGTAAAGAATTACAGCCGCTTTTGAGCTTCTGAAGTCTCCCCTGCTTGCCAAAGATAAAAACATGAGTTGGATTTTTTTTTTAACCAAAGATAAATTTCTGAGCGCACACGCGCATAATGCACGAAGAACATGTCTGTCATGTATGAACCAGGCCAAGCCTCCACCAACTGTCTTTGCAAAAAAACATGTCCATTATTGCCACAGTAGAACCAAACTGAGGAAGGAGAAGGCCAAGAAACAAGAGGAAGAACATTAGAAGAAGGAGGATGTGGATGTGGAAAATTAAAAGAAGGATGAGGATGATTAGAATAAGTAGAAGGAGCAAGTGGAAAAGGGAGGGAAAGAGTAAGAGGAGAAAGAGAATTAGGAGAAGAAACATGTGGTGGTGGTAGTGAATTTGCAGAAGGAGAAGGAAAGGAGAGCAGAAAGGAAAGGAGAAGGAGAAGGAAAGGCGGAAGGAGAAGGAGAAGATGGAGGAGGAAAATTAGAAGGAGATAATGATGGAGGAGGAGGAGGGGGAGGAGGTGATGGTGAAGAAGGAAGAGCAAAAAAGAAGAGGAAGATGAGAAAAAGAAGAAAGAGCAGCATGTGGTGGAGGAAAATTAGGAGAAGGAGGAGGAGAAGAAGGAAAAAAGAGGAAGAGGAGAAAAATAATTAGAAGGAGGATAAGAAGCACCTGGTGGCAGTGGGAAAGGAAAAGAATTAAGAGAAGGAAAAGGTGAAGAAAATTTGGAGAAAGATGACAAGAAGGAGGAACAGATGATGGCGGCAGAGGAGGAGGAAGAAGAAGAAAATTAGGAGCAGGTGGAGAAGGAAAAGAAGAGGAGGAGGAGAAAAAGAAGAGGAAAGGGAGGAGAAGGAGAAGGAGGAGGAGAGGTAAAATAGAAGGAAGAGGAAAAAGGAAGAGGAAGAGGAGAAAGAATTAGAAGAATTGGAAGCATGTGGTTGTGGTGGAGATTTAGAAGGAGGAGAAGAATTAGGAGATGGAATAAATCATGGTAGTAAAGGAGAAAAATTAGAAGAGAGAGGAGAAACGGAAAGATTAGAAGAAGGAGGTGGAGAAGAATTCAAAGTAGAAAGAACAGGTGGAGGAAAGTAGGAGGAAAAAAGAAGAGGAGGATCAGCAGAAAAAATTAGAGGAAGGAGGAGGTAGTGGGGTAGAGGGATAGGAGAAGTAAAAGATTAGAAGAAGGAAGTGGAGGTGGTTGTGGAGGAGAATTAGAAGTAGAAGGAGCAAGAGTAAGAGGGGAGAAGGAAGAGCATATGGAGAAGAGGGAAGAAGAAGAGAGGGGAAGAAGAGATTAGAAAAACTAAAGCAGGAGGAGCTGATGAAGGAAAAGGAGGAGGACAGAGAAGACAGGAGAAGGAGAAGAATTAGGAGGAAATAGTGGTGGTGAAGGAGAATTAGAAAAAGGAAGAACCATATTAGGGGAAGCAGAAGCAGATGATGGTGGTAGAGGAGGAGAAAAATTAGAAGGAGGTGCAGGAGGAGGAGAATTAGAAGAAGAAAGTGCAGACGATGGAGAATTAGAAGGAGCAGGAGTAGAAGGAAGAGGCAAGAGAGAAGAAAGAGAATTAGAAAAAGGGGAACATGTGATGGTGAAGAATGAGAAAGAGGAGGGAAAATGACGAGAAAAAGAAGGATGAGATGTAGAAGAAGCTGAAGCAGAAGAAGCTGGTGGAGAAGGAGGAAGAGAGGAGAAAGAAATGTTAGAAGGAGGAGGAGATGGTGGTGGAGGAGAATTAGAAGAGTGTGAGGTGATGGAGAAGAAGGAGGATGGTAAGAATTAAGGGAAGTAAGGAAGGGGAGAGAGAGAAAGGAAAGAAGGGAGGGAGGGAGGGAGTAGAGAAAGAGAGAGAGGAAAGAAGGAAGGAAGGAAGGAAGGAAGGAGAGAGAGAGAGGAAGGATAGAGGGATGGACAGAAGGGAAAGGCCAAGAATCAGAAGGAGTATTTGAATAAAGAGAAGGATGTGGATGTGGAAATATTTAAAAAGGACAACAAACAGAATAAATAAACAAATAAATAAAATAACTGTAAGCTAAATCAGTTCAGCTACAATTGCAGAATAGTGTCCGGAGGCTACTGAGGTACAAGAGTGTGATTGGTAGGAAGAGACTGCAGATGTCCTCAGATGGGTTGTCTGTTGACCCCGATCCCTCTCTTCCCCCAGGTTCTCTATCATAGCTAGATAAACAAATGTCAAACAAAACACAATGTCTAATGCAGTGCAACCTTTCCTTAAGCAACCTCCTTCCCCCCAAAAGAAAGGATTCCATGGTGCAGGTGGATCTCCAACACTAAAACTGTTGGGATTAACTGTGCAAACTGAACTCAAAATGTACATTATGTTCCACGGGTCGGTCAATATGGTGACCGTGGCTTTTCAAGTGCTGGTTCTTCTTATTCACATATGGCATCTGCTGGCTTGCTCTTTCTTGAGTCACACAGATGTAGGTGCAGCCCTTTTCTTCTTTCCAAATTAGATTATGCCAGTGACGATCCAAAAGGAAGCTGGATTTGTACCCCTGCAGCAAAAATTAAAGGCATGCGAGAATACAGCATACCTTTGCAGAAATGGGGATTCTGCAACAACATTCTGAACTGAGCATATCTGGATGGAAATTGCACATGTCTCTGAAATGAATGGGCATGTGCCACAGCACTGGAAATTACCAAGATCCGAACAATAACTGTGAAACGGCATGCTCTGAAACGAAAGGGTATGGTGCAAGAACATCCTGAAATTAGCAGGGCACTGTGAGAATTGCACAACGCCACTGAAATGAATGCGCCCTGACAGCTTGAAATGAAAGGGCTTGTACAACACAACTGTGAAATGAATGGACGTAGTGCAACAGCAGGAGCTGAATAGGGCTTGTGCAGCACTATTCAGAGAGAGGGAAACCTGTGCAACAGTTCCACTGCATAATAATTTCAATGGAAAGCAAGGGCTGTATAACTGGGATTACTATATTAAAATAACAGTGCTAACCCCTTTCCTATACACATACACACAACACTCAATCCCCATAGGTTGCACCTGCTTTTTAGCTGGTCATATGCATCAGGGTTGCTGTTGTTCAAGCGAAGCGCCACATCAGGCTCTTCCTCGCTTTCTGAAACCCCTCTCCATGCAAAACGTAAATAAATAAATAACAAATAAATAATAACAAGGTTGCTTGAAAATTAAAAACAACAACAAATTAAACAGTTTTAAAATATAAGCATTAAAAACGAAAGTGTAATGAACACAAAGTGGTATGAACGCAAGAGTAGTCCGTCCTGTTAGCAAACAGGGTGTCGCTCTCCAAGTAAGATCCCAGAGCAGCCGTTTGAAGGTGCAGTCTATACTTTAGACTGGTGTGTTCTCAAAGTGGGACGGAAGATGGGGGGAGAAGAGGAGAAGAAAAGCTTAACAGAGCCAGCGGACCGGAGGATGTTATCAAACCCATGCCTTCCAAGAATGCAAGGAAATGTCTGAGGAGATGGCACATACCCAGACCGATAATAATGATGGGCCACAGAGAACGTGATGCTTCTGTCCTCTTCCCAGCCCTGTTGTTAGTCTTAGTTTTAGTTTGCTTATTCTATTTTCTTTTAAGGCATCCCTTTCGATAGACACCCGCAGGAGAGGCATCACCTCTTTGTCTTGAGCAGTGCGCTGTATAGGCTTGGTAAGAGGTTTTGGCTAATTGTGACATTCACAGCTTACATTCAGCTGTTGGCGCAGCCGACACAAGGGACCCCCTGCCAGCCTTGATGTTGCTGTGGCCCTAACCTCTTCGTTGCATCAATCTTGGAAACAGGAGACGGTTGAGTCCGGTCTGGGAGAACCAGACAGAATCAGCTGAGTAAAAGATGGAACGGATGGTGAAAACCAAGAGGACTCTTGTTGTTTAAGGAGGTGTGGTCTAGATCCGCTCTCGGGGCTGCACCACCTGAGCCAGAAACGGGCCCCCTATGAAAAAGTCAGTACTAAAAATGTCTCAGCGCAGCATCAATGCCTTTGCTCTCCTGCTCTCTCTCGTCACAGAGAGTGGCGGCCGCAGGGGTCAGGCCAGGCTGGCTTGGCGCTCCGACAGATGCTGCAGTTCCCTCGAGGCGAGGTGCGACCGGACTCTTTGTCAAAGACTCGTCGAGGACACCGAGAGGGTGGGCGAGGAAGGCGGCGGGAAGTTGAGGAGCTCCAACACGGCCACGCCGACGCTGCTGCGGCGCGTGAACATGCACGATGCCGCCACCCACTTGTTTGTGCGCGGGTTGTACTTCTCGATGGAGTTGAGGCTGGAGCTGCCGTCGTTGCCGCCCACTGCATACAGCCACCCGTCCATGGCCACCAAGTCATGCGTGCTCCTGGTGAAAGGCGGAACGAAAAGGCTGCATTACCCACTGTGCTTAACATTGCCATATCTACTGCTACTGAAAATAGTGGTCCGCAGATTGGTGTTGATCCATAGCAAGTTTCCAGGAATGACAAAAAATAAAACAAAAAACAGTTGTAGCCATTGGACATATTTATGCTAAAGATCCTTGACAGAATGAGCAAAAAAACAGCAACTGCCAACTTCACACATCAGATAGCCAGAGAAACATTGGTATAGTTTATACCAAAGCGACACAATCTGTTTCAGTGTAAGGCTTGAATTCAATTGCAGAGAGATTCTTGGTCCAGGAAGTAGGGAGGGAACAGCATTACAGTCATCCCTCCATATTTGCAGCTTTGATATTTGCAGATTTGATTATTGACGGATTTCATTAATATGTTCTCTCTAGGATTGTCTAGGTCCTCCAGTGCAACTCTGTGGTCAACTTTAACTAAAAGTTGCACTGAAAGACCATTTGTAGCTACTCCGGTGCCATTCTATGGTCAGTGTATGTTGGACATTGAACACAGAGTTGCACTGGAGGACCTAGAGAGTCCTAGAGAGGTGTCCTCTCAGGTAAAAACAGTGTTTTTGTTATTTGCGGTTTTCCATATTCACGGGGGTCTTGTTCCCCTAACCCTAGTGAATATGGAGGGACAACGGTATTTGAATTTAAATATATAGGCAACCTAATCTGACTTATATGCTCATTATTATATTATACCCATGGATAAGTCAACCCAGGTTTTTTGGGTCAATTTTTTGACTAAAACATCTAGACTTATACATGAATATATACAGTAATTGTATTTGAGTGATTAGAAGTGCAAAGTATTATGCAGGATGTGTATAAGAAGAAGTCCAATCATATTAATGATGGTTAAGGCCATCAGTGGCTGGTAATGTCTGCATATTAACTCCAATATCAGAGGTGATGTCTCTCTTATCCAGTGATGATGAACCTATGGCATGCGTGCCAGAGGTGGCACTCAGAGCCCTCTCTGTGGGCACATGTGCTGTCGCCCCAGCAAAGAGTTTGCCAGAGTTTGTTACTAGAAAGCCAGAGGGACATGGCACTTTGCAAAAAATAAGTGGGTTTTGGGTTGCACTTTGGGCACTCTGCCTCTAAAAGGTTCACCATCACTGCTCTTATCTATCAGCTGCCGGAGGCCAGAAGATGGTGCTGTTGCATTCAAATCCTGCTAGCAGGCTTCTCTAGGGAACCATTTGGCCATTGTGGGAATAAAATGCTGGACTAGATAGGCCTCTTCTCTGATTTAGCAGGTCTCTTTTTTATCTTCTTATGGGTCAGACACTACTTGCTACTATTCTGTTCTTGTGTAAAAGAGATAGTCCAATGTTTGTCTAGCTTTATTAAGATACCTCTAACCCCTCCATTACACTAACAAGGGATATGATCCTTGCAATATGGCTTACATGGGGCTGCCCTTGAAGGCCACCCCGAAAATTCAACTGGCACAAAATGCCATCACCAGATTACTGGCAGGGACTGAATGCATGAATTGTATCAATCCAGTATTATCCGACCTGTTCAGTTGTGCTGGATCTCACTTTAAAAGCCCTAAATGGCTTGGGGCATGGGATCTGGAAGGATTGCCTTCCTCTATGTAGTCTCCCTTAGGCATTTTGTTCAACATCTGAGGTCCTGATCTGGATTCTCTCACTGATTGAAATTCAGTGACAGTTTATCTGGAGCAGGGTCTTGTGAACAGTAGCACCATATTGCATATGAATAGTGATTTGAGTATTGGGCTACAACTCTGAAGACCAGGGTTTGAATCCCAGCTTGGCCATGTAAACCCACTGGGGTGAATTTGGGCAAGTCAAACACTCTCAGCCTCAGAGGATGGCAATAGCAAACTCTCTCTAAGAAAGCCCCATGATAGGTTTGCCTTAGCATCACCATAAGTCGGAAATGACTTGAAGGTGCACAACAACAACAAACCAATGGTATGACTTAGCCCCAACCTCTCCTTGCAAGATGCTGTTTGCTACCTCCGGATATTCATCGGTGCCACGCTTTCCCAAGTGTTGGTTTTTGGATTGTAGCGCTCCACCGAATTAAGGCAACTGGTCCCATCATTGCCGCCAGCCACATACAGCATCCCTTCCAAAACAGCTACGCCAGCACTGCTACGGCGACTGAGCATATTGGCAATTGGAGTCCATGTGTTGATCTGTTGGGAAGGAGTAAAGGAAGGGGAAAGAATCTTATCAGGCACTACAACTTAAGGGAATTATTTTTCTTTCCTCCTTTCTTGCTGTCTCTGGACATCCAGGCACAATTCAGGCATTACTACAAGCCATGGATAAGGACAATCAGTGGCTTGGTGCAATATCTCAACTAAAATCAGGGTTTGTAGTTGGCTGGCAAGCCAGGATCAAAAGCCATGCTCTAAATAAAATGCCTTTGTAAACTGTGGTTTGTGCTAATTATGGAAAGGTGTTGAACTCAAATTGACAAGCCATAAATTATAGCTGTTCTGCCTACAGACACAATTCACTTAAAAGAAAGGCAAGTCAAATAATCAGGAAACAAAGCAAATAAGTATCTTTAAATCATGATTTACTGAATGCCTGATACCATGATTTGTATTTTAAAATATGGACTGCAAACCAAGGTTGCGAATTATGTCTCTTTGAAATGACCCAGAGAGAGAAGTGGGAGGAAAATAACCTTGTGGCAGAGCTCATGTTTTGCATGCATGCAATCCCAGATTCAATCTCTGGTATCTTCAGATAATGTATCCCTAGGTAGCTGGGAACATCATATACTTTGCATGCAAGCTGTCTCAGGTTCAAGCCCCCATGCTAACTGAGGGATTGTGGGAGATGTAATCTTAAAAAATAACATCCACATGCTCTGGTTTAATCCTGGCCATCTCCAGATAAGACTCCAACAGAATTCTGTCTGAAACCCTGGAGAACGGTTGCCATAATTTTTGACTTTACTGGACTAGATGGACCAATAACTCAGTATAAGGCAGCTTCCTATGTCTTGTGCTAAAAGATCTCTCAATGCCATTGTACTCAATGGGACTTGAGCATCCATGGATTTTGTTATCCATGGGAGGTCTTGAAACCAACCCCCAGTGGATACCAAAGGCCCACTGTACATCACCTGAACCATGGCTCTTGACTTTCATACAAGTCAGGAACTCTTAACTAGGAACAAACTCTGGTTTGTGATGCTGGCTTGTGCAGATTAATTTTATGGGAACCTCATTTTCAGTTTCCCTTTGGGGGTGAAGGGCAAAGAAGATACTAACATTCTCTTCTTTTTTTTCATTAAACAGCATAGCACATGTCTTCAGCAGACACTGTCAGTTTGTGAGAAAGCCGAATTGGCAGATTTGTCCTCTCTGTGAAAGTCACCATTGCTTGGAGGATCCACCATGGACAGACAGACCTTGCCAGAAGCGAGTGAGTAATACTTTTTCTATCCATGGATGTCAAATTCCATAGATGCTCAAGTCCCATTATATACAGTGGGGGTAGTAAAAGGGTGTCCCTTATATAAAATGGCAAAATCAGGGTTTGGTTTTTGGAATTTTGGAAGGGGAGGAATATTTTCAATCTGTGGATGGATATAGCTGCTCCCTTTCCCCTTTCTGTCCATAAACCCCACACTTTGCCAGTTCCCACTTACCTGGGGCTCATACTTCTCCACAGTCGCCAAGTGCGAAGAACTGTCGTATCCCCCAACAGCATAGAGATTGCCATCTGTAGGAAGGGAAGGAGAGGGAGGACAAATGCATATATTCTGTATAGAAGCATGTCGTGATGCAAGAGAATCCTATCTGAAAGTACGTATTCATCAGGCACACGTTAAAGGCCCTTATACAGTTAGAGCAAGGTGGACAACAGGATAGGGCCCAGTAGGACATACCGGTGCATTTAGGCATGTCCAATTTGTCTTCTTCTTTCTGTTTTCTTGATAGGATGGCAGGTGTGGTGGGGGTTTAGAGGATTGGGGAAGCAAACTGCTGTAGTTTTGGGTTCCCCTTGCGTATGGGGGAAAGTGCGTAAGCTCAAGCCCCATAGAAAGTAATGGGGTGCATGATTGTGGTGGCATGTGGGGCGCATGGCGCAGGCATACACCCCATTATTTTTGGCGGGGCTTGCCTTCTGCGTAAGCTGAAAGCCGTGGAAGGCAAATCCGCCTATGGTGAGGGCCGACTGTATATAGTCAGAAGAGATGGGTTAAAAGGTTATAGGATAGCCCTGTTTAAGTATTTGAAGGTGTGTCACATTGAGGATGGAGCAAGCTTGTTTTCTGCTGCTCCAGAGAACAGGCCCTGGAACAATGGATGCAAGCTGCAGGAAAAGAGATTCCAGCTAACATTAGGAAGAACCTCCTGACAGTAAGAGTTGTTCAACAGTAGAAGATGCTCCCTCAGAGTGTTGTGGAGTCTCCTTCTCTGTAAGTCTTTAAACAGCTGGATGGCCATCTGTCAGGGATGCTTTGGTTGTGAATTCCTGCATGGAAGGGAGGTTGGACTGGATGGCCCTTGATGTCTACTCCAACTCTATGATTCTGCTAAACATCTGTATAAAACTGAAGCAATGGTCATTTATGGACTCATGGCCATCTGTCAGGGGTGCTTTGATTGTGAGTCCCTGCATGGCAGGGGTGTTGGACTGGATGGCCCTTGTGGTCTCTTCCGACTCTTATGATTCTATGTATATAGGATGGTCCAGAAGCCACCCCAGGTGGGTAGAGTAGGTCCAAGCTCACAGTGAAGGCTCTTGTCTGCTAAACCCCTCTGTTCTGCTCTTCTGCGCTGGAGAAGATTAGCTCATGAGGCGTGAACATGATGTTCCTTCTTGCTAGTGTGCAGAGCGGTCGTCTGGCATAAGGGGACATTAAACATTCACAAGGACATTTCTGAATCACTCTGTGTGCGCGAGACGGCGTCCCGGTGAGACTGCCTACAGGCAACAGCCCCCGGCTTCCTCTCGCAGCATGCGCTCCCCACTGTTAGGATTTAAGCCTGTTTTCCAACAGGTGACGCGCAAGGGACGAAGAGGGCATGTGGGCGTCATGACAACAGCAAACTGCATGCATGAGTTGAAGGCAAATGACTAAGAAGCCCCTGGGGCTTGGAGCCTGCTATGTAAGATCCAGAGGAGTGCATGGTGTGCAGCAGCTTCCTTTCAGCCCTTTTCCTGTCTCCTTCTCTCTTTTAACTTCCACGCCTCCAAACCTGAGTCTGCCTAGCAGGGGGCTTTTCATCTTTCCTCTTCTCTGGAACAGTGCTTATTCTTCAACCTATTTATCTAGAAGTATTAAACCCACCCCATCAGAATCAATGTCACTGAATTCCAAGGCTTTGATCTCTCTTTTCTTCTTCTTGGTCTGGAGCCTGGGAGGAATACCCTCCCTGAAGAAGAGAATGTTAAGAGGTGATATGATAGCTGGCCTTACCTAGCGTTGCCACCCGGACATATCTCCTTCTGGTGCTCATAGCAGCAATGGAGGCCCAGGTGCCTGTCAGAGGATCGTATCTCTCAGCACTAAGGCAGGTCAAGAGAGGGGAAGAACAGAATATGGTCAACAGCCCTGACAACTGTATAGCTTACTGCAATGACATTCGAAAGGATTGCACTAAAATACTTTGCAGCCACAGCAAACCAGGCTGGCTGAGACGCTACCTTTGGAACACAATCTGACCATTACTAAGAATTCTGTAAGCAAATGCTTTCTCACCTTCCAATGGTGATGGTAGTGAAGGTTGGTGGCTTCCTTGTCAGAGGACTGGTGACTTTGCCCTCGGTTTCATCCAAACTTTAAAACAAGAGTCGCAAGTGTGGCCTATGGGCTGCATAGGTCCTTTAAAGACCAAAACCAAGAGCAAATTTACTGCCATCATGGCATGGAAGCCACCAGCTGGCTCTGGATGATGCCATGTTAGTTAAAAGTATAAAATACAA
The DNA here is from genome assembly GCF_019175285.1 of Sceloporus undulatus. NCBI lineage: Eukaryota > Metazoa > Chordata > Lepidosauria > Squamata > Phrynosomatidae > Sceloporus > Sceloporus undulatus. Next base: position 3,990,551 of record NC_056528.1, on the reverse strand, counting down.
AACAGTAGTAGACACATTACTGGAGAAGTGGATTTAATTACTGAATTGCTTGAGATATCTACTTTCAAGACCTGTTTATCTGTTTATGGTTAAGAAAGGAAAAACCTAACAGTTAAAAGGTATTGATAGCGGGATGATTCCAGACAGTAAGAAGGCCAAAGACTGGGAATTAGATAGGGGATGTCTGAGAGACTCTCCAACAAAGAAAAGATGACCCCTTGGCAATGCAATGCATAGGTGCAGGTAGTTAGGGTTGCCAGACCAAAAACAGGAGAGGGTTCCTGTGCCTTTAATATTTGTGCAGAAAGGGGGAATTTCACAGCTTGCTTGTCTTGCAGCCAGGTAACAACCAACACCCGCTGACATTTCCTCTTCTAAACAATCATGAAAGGTACTGAAGCCCTCTCCCAGTTTTCAGTCTGACAATCCTAACATGCAAGTGGTCAGAATGGTGGAAGAGGGGTTCAGGTGAGCACTTCTTACCTATTGAGACAGGAAGCTCCATCATACCCTCCAGCAGCGTAGAGAAGTCCATGCAAGGCGGCCACTCCTAGGCAGCTCCGTCTGGTTCCCATAGACACCTCCGTCTGCCATGAGTTGGTGACAGGGTCATACGACTCCACCGTGGCCAAATCTGATGTTCCGTCATAGCTGCAGCGAAACAGCATTTTCACAAAATAGTATTTAAAAACACCTAGCAGGGGGAAGGTTCACTGAAATGCTCATGGGGCTGGAGTCTCCAAAGTGACCCGAAGCTGTCTGTATGATGCCCTGTCTATATGGGCCCTATACTATTATGAAGTGTAGGGGAAAATGGTTTCTCCTAGACAGGCAATTCCATCTTACCCTCCCACAGCATACAATTTGTTCCCAATGGCAGCGACGCCGACCCTGGCTCGGCGAGTAGACATGGAAGCCACCATGTGCCATCGGTCTGTCCGAGTGTCATAGGCCTCACAGTCCCCATGGATGGCAAACAGGCTGCCTCCACCTGCAAGAAACACAGCAAGGAAAGAATGACTAGGTGGAAGCCAAGAGGACGCAAGGGGAGAAGAAAGCAGTTCTTTGTCTTATGTATGCACCCCTCCCCACAGTTACACAGCTCTTGGCCTTACCCACAGCAAACAGAACGGTGCTGGCCCCCTCACAGCGTCTGGGGCGGGTTCGGCAGTTACTAAGAACCCCTCTCTGCTCAGGCATCAGGTGGTACTTGAGGGCCTCAATGAGAAGGTCTTTGCACTCCGAATGGTGCCGCACAAGCAGCTCTGTGTCAACGTTGCTCATCAGGAAGTCTCGGCTCAGGAGAGGAAGGCGGACACACTTCATGAGCTGGGAAGAGGAAAGTTTTTGCTTTAATGTACAGTGCATACACTTTTTCACACTGTTTCAAACTTTTAAATGAGGGTTTGGAATCATGCAGCTCTCCAGATGTTGCTGGACTAAACTTGCCAGCATTTCTCATAATCACTTATGTTGGCTAGGGCCCCTGGCAGTGGCAGTCCAACCTCATCTCCAGCTCCAACCATGGGAAAGGAAATAATGTTGACTGAGCTCGTCCTAAGCCCAGAATTTAGAGGATTTTTCTTTTAAACTATAACTCACAGAATGCCTCAGTCACCAGGCATATGGGGAATTGCAATCCAGAAAAGGTAACTTGCCAGATTCTGGCAAAGACACAAAATTAGGTTGAAAATACAAGACAAACAACGTCTTTACAACCTCTATCTTTGGCTTGGCTATCTAGACGAATGAACCCAATTGACCCCAGTCTACAGACCATATAATCCCTCCTCTCCCCTGGCAAACAGTATTGAAATCCATGTGGCCACATACTCGGGGAATATGCTGTCTTCTGCTGTCTACATCATGCTTCACCCAGCTTAGAACAGCTCGGTAGACTTCTTCTTCTGAGGGTACATTGAGGCTGTCACTGGAAATAAGATCCAGCACCTGTAAAGGTAGAGAAAATCTGGATTAATTTGGTTTCAAGGGAGAGAACCTGCGCATCAATCTCTTTCACATCAGACACTGGGGTCTTGGCATCCCCAGATTTAAGCTTCCCTGGATGGCAAGTCTAGGTGGTCCAAATGGAGGTGCGTGCACATGGCTGCCTTATAATGGTCAGAACACTGACTAACCAGCAGCAGTTCTACAGGGTTTCGGTTTCAGGTCGTCTCCTTTCCTTTGGAGATCCTTTGTGTTGCCTTTTGGTCCCCCCTCCAGGTACTAACCAGGCCCAACCCAGCTTCGATTGCAAAATCAGGCAAAGTAGTGTTGGTGCTCAGGACTCTGTCCTTTCTTACCTGCTTGAGAGGCAGAAGCATGAACTCTTCTGTCTTGGACACATCCACAAAGTGCTGAAGGACATATTTGTGGGCCGACTTCAACAGATCACTACAGGAGTGCGTGTCCGCAAAGCCCCGGATGCCCAGGCAGTTGGAGGGGTCCAGCTGGCTCAAGAGGAATTTGCAGCAAGCATCCCGCACACCGTTCAGCTGGAGGAGACTGGCAGCCGGAAGCAACGTCTGCATGGAAACCAGAAGCAGATTGGCAAGAGAGGTCTCCCTGCCCAGCTCCTGTGGCTAGGAGTTCTCCAGGTTTCCAGAAGAACCAAACTCTCTCCCACTGCTCTCCTGGAGCACAAGATACAGTTCGCAAGGGAAAGTGTTACTAAATTCTAAGAATCATCATAGAAATGGCTTTCTAACATGGGTTTGGAAATCTCAGAAACTTAAAATAGGAGCCCTTTGGCAAATCACTACGGCATATAAACTCCCTGGGAAAATCCACATGAACAGTGAATGGCTGATAGTGAAATGAGTTGCTGGAAAAAAGTGGTGGATGCTCTTTTGGGATGATCAAGAGAAGAAGGGAAGTCTTAGCTGCACCATGCGCAAGCATACCTCAGTTAACAAAGCCTCTGAAAGCAAAACTTCTTTTTACAAAGGATTTTGGGCACATGTGGCTAGAAATGGGCTCCTTCCCACTTGGTGGAAGAGAAGGTTCTCCCAGTAGCACCAGCCCAAGGGATCCCACCCATCAGGACTGAAGCGGTATTCATGAAACCAGCTCCTTATGTGCAGAATGTATCAGACAGGAGATTCCTTAGGTTGCTATCAAAGGTTTAGTTGAACTAAAATACATTTGCAGCCTAGAACAGATTAACTCAGCTGGTGGAGAGGGACATATGTGTGTGTGTATACATATTTTTTAGACTTAGTATGTGGAGAGGTCTTGTAGCTTTCATAGGCTCCAGTCTATTTCCTCAGTAGACTGGAGTCTACGAAAGCTCATGATGCCAACTTCTTTCTTTCAGTGAGTCTCAAGGTGCTAGAAGATCTTTCTACATACTGGGGAATTCTACAGACTAACACAACTATGTATTGTAGACTGTACACTTTTGGCAAGGCCCAGTGTTTTTGGTTGTTTTACTTGTAAAGCACCATGCACATGGATGGCACTGTATAAATCAACAAAAACAACAACAGTAATAATACACAACTCAGCTCTATAGACATCTGTTCAGGGGTATGCATCAGGGTAATAGCTTCCCAGGTTGCAAATCTGAGCTCCATTCCAAGCAGCAACTTCCCAGATGGTCAATGCAGAGCTAACACCCCAAAAACCCAAGGAGAGCCCTTGGGTGCAGACAGGGATTCTTACCTGCACATTCCCTTCTCCTACCACAATCTCAGCAGTGTATGCATACTGGACCAGCTGTTCCAGCGCCTGTGGATCAATATCGTGGAGTGTGACATGGGTCTGCCGGCTTTCGCTCATCTCATCTATGTTGACAGAGGGGGGGGGGGGAGAGTTTTATGAGCTCTGTGCCGAGGCTTTACATGGGACAGATGTGATGGTCAGGAGCACTTGGGGGTACACCTACACATAATGCAGTTTGACGCCACTTTAACTGCCATGACTCCATCCTACAGAATCCTGGCATTTCTAGTTTTGTGCGAAGGCTAAAGACTTTGTAAAGCCACAGATCCCAGTGTGAACCTACAGCACTTTGAAGTCATGTCAAACTGCATTATTTCTGCAGTGTAGAAATAGTGAAGTCTACAGTCCCTGCAGAATTCTGTTGTCATTGGCATAAGGCAGGAATCATCCAGGTACAGGATTTCCATTTGATTAAAGCAGGAGTTTGAACAGAGCACCCCTGGGAGAAGGGTCCATTGGGGGAATGAGTTTCAAAGGAGAAGCACTTACTTGTGAACATGGCATGGAAATAGGGGCTGCAGGAAGCCAGCACCACTTTGTGGGCCTTGATCTCCTTGGTCGCCACATGCAGGACGATGTCGCAGAGCAGCCCCCGCTGCCGCATGCGGTTCATGCACACGAAGGCGTCGTGGTAGTGCCGCTTCGAGTTGTGGGAGATGCTGTGGCCATCCCGGTTCAGGAGCTGCATCCCGCTCTCCATGGCTGCAGGCGGGTCGTTCCTGGCTCGCTGCAGCGCCCTTTCCGCCTCTCTAAAGAAACATATTTTAACAATTAAAAAGAGAAAGAGACAGAAAGAGAAACAGATTCTGTTCACACAACTAACATTGAATCCTAGATGCTGCAGGGCAGGTGTGGGCAAGTATGTGGGCCACCAGGGATGTATCAAAAGCCTTTGGACCTTCTCTACCAAATCCTTGGAGATGCCTTCCCATCATAAAATTTCCAATGTTAAAAAAAGAAAAAGGGGGAATCACATTTCTGGAAGCTTCCAGGGGATGCAATTCTAAAAGACAAAACAATGAGCAGCTTCCTTTACTTAACCTGGTACCTCCTTAGCATACTTAGTTCCTAAGTATGCTCCTAATACCTCCTGAGTATTAACCTCAGGCCTGGTTAATACTTAGATGGGAGATCACAGAGGAAGACCAGATGCTGTAAGTGATAGTTCAGAGGAAGGCAAAGGCAAATCACTGCTGCTCACCTAAGCAAACCCTATGAAATTCATGAGGTTGCCTTAAGTTAACAGGAAACCTGGAAGCACATGCAGTCTTGCTTCAAACCTGCCCACCTTTGCATTCAGGCAGCAAGTCATTCTAAATTCTCTGTCATACAAACACGTTTATCCATCCTCTTGATAAACACTGACACGCTGCTGACTGTCGGGATGTGTGTGAATAGTGTGCATGTGCAAACATGTCTAAAAATAACTGTTCCTCAGCTGGGAAGAGGAATCCGTTTAATTTATTCTTGCCGAGAGTGGGCCGTGAATTTGCCAAAGAGAGGGAAGTGGTGGCAGCGATGACGGAGGCGGCTGCGAACGAAGAGACTCCAGGCCCAGTGCGCCTCCTGCTACCCGCATTGGCAGATGCACGCAGAGGCAGTTAAGATCACCAGCTTCCTGCTAGACTGAAAACAGAAAGCCCAAAATGGGTACCGCGCTCTTCCTGCGACGGCAGAGGGGGAACTCCCGTCTTTGCGGGGAACAAGGGAAGACGCTGCTGAGCGGTGACTGAACGGATGTGACCCCCAAAAGCCACCCCCACACTGCCACTGCTGATTGTGCGAGAGAAAGGAAAAGGAGAGTTTGTGAAGTTTAAAAGAGAAATAAGCTGCCAAGAAGGCATGATGCATAGCAGGCTTGCTCATTAATGTACCCAGTGGCGGAAGCGAGAGGTATAATTAGGACGAATGGTGCGCAGGCCATGCGCCTCCCTGGTTTTGGCAGGTGGAGCTTTTGAGGGGGAAGCTTTGGTCTGCCTTCTGGAGAGCACTGATAACAGACATCTTAGGAGAAGAATAACTAACAGCTTGGCCTTTCCAATAGTTATTTATATAGACTACTACATCCTTGGCCTGCAAATCTCATCTGCCCTTGCCAGTATACAGTTGGCCCTCCCCATTTGTGGCTTTGATTATTTGCAGCTTTGATTAACATGTTCCCTAAACTCTCATCTCAGGCCAGAAATCCAAAGCTAGGCCGTCTCCAATCTAATGTCCAGCTTGATAAGCTCCATCCACCATTTCATGTGATGGGTTCCACTATTGCGCCTTGGCTTTTGCATGGTCCTCTGCTTTTCATTAGATTCCCTGTAGCATATCAGTGGATCTGTGCTAAACTAAAAAAGCAGGAAGATGTACATTTGGGAAGACGCTGGAATTGTGGTTTTCAGAAATCTCTAGTGTTTGTTAAAACACATCTAGCTTTTTAAAAGTATAGAAATGTATACCTTGTCGACCTTCGGCATGATAGCCCCTTCGAAGTTAAATCCATCTGCTTTTATAACAAACTGTATGCTTTTTTCTTACTTACAGCAAATTATTGACTTTTTGGTTGTCTGAATTCATGTGGGTCTATTGCACATTGATCTTTTTAGTGTGTGTGTGTGTAAGCCTATTGGTTTATTTATGTATTTATTCATTTATTTTCATGCCGTCTTTCTCCCAGAAAGCCAAGAAATAAAAACATGTTTTTTAAAAGTTCCAATAAAACGTAAAACAATTAAAAACATCAAAATAAAAACAGTACACAATTACATAAGTTAAAAAAGAAAAAACCCAAAATATAACCACAACATGCTCCCCATATAACACACCCCCCCCCCATATAAAAGCCACCTTTCCAATAGTTATTTATCTATTAAAAGCCTAAAAGCGTAAAAGTTGATTCTTAAGTTCTTCAGACAGGTCTCACATTTCCTTCTCTTGTTCCATAACCACCTAAATTTTGGGGCGCATTCCAAGAGCGTCATCAGTGCCTGACATCAATGGAACTACAAGCCTACAGTGCTACATGCCATCCTGGCTTGCGCTGAAACCAGAATCACTGGGGACATCCCAAGAATAAACTTGGTCCTAATCTAGGGAGGTCACAGTCCCTTGGAAATTGCACCAGAAGTCCAAGGAATCATTTGCACCAAAACATACAGAGAGCCCTGAAAGGGTTTAAGAGCACCTCAGTACTCAGGAGTAGGCAGCTTGTGTAAAAAATAGGGAGCTAAATGATGTGACTCAGTACAGTTAGACTTCCATGTCCATAGATTCTTGGTCCACGGATTAAACTATCCACAGCTTGAATATCTATCTATATCTATATCTAGTCATCCTTCCAAGTCCGTGGACTTGAAATCCGCTGACTTGAAAATCTGTGGAGGGGTGACTAGATAGATAGTCAATGGGGTGCGCACCTGTGGTGTGGCCCACATGCACATACCCCATTAAAGTCAATGGGAGGGGGGCACCTGTGGTATGCACCCCAAATGCACACGCCCCATTCAAACCTATGGGCCTTGAATATGCGCAGGTTCCAAAAGCCAACTGTTTATTCCTAAAAGCAAACCTTGGTTTTGGGATTTTATATAAGGGATACCATTATTATTATCATTATCATTATCGTTATCATTATTATTTCTTATATCTCACCTTTCTTCCAATAAAGGGATCATTTTGCTCCACATTTTGTATACTAGGATGTGAGCATCCGTGGACGTTGGTATCCAAGGGAGATGCTGGAACCAAACCAACGGTTGCCAAGGATCCAGGGATTCTTAGATACCTGCTTCTCTTTGGCCTACCTATTCAGACCAAGGCTGTGAGAAGCTCAAAGAGATTTCTGAGTTCGTACAGACAGCCCAAAATAAAGCTGCTTCGGGTCACTTTGGAGGTATGCCGTTTAAATGATGCATGCGTCCTACGAGGCCGGAAGCCACACCAAAGCCATGCTCCAGTCCTAAGGACTAGAGCACAGCTTTGGTGCAGCTTCTGGCCTCTTAAGATGCACGTTTCATTGAAACAGCATCCCTCCAAAGTGACCCGAAGCAGCTTTATTTTGGCCTGTCTGTATGGGCCTTTCTGTTCCCAGCACAGCTATACTTTTTATACATAAACATATGATAGTACATTCCATTTTGAGGGCAAGGGATGCTGAAGAATACTGTATATACTCATGGATAAGTCTAGATTAGTCAAAAAATGGGTCCCAAAAACAGAATCGACTTATCTCTGGGTCAATTTCAGTACAGTGGTGCCTCGGGTTACGAAATTAATTCGTTCCGCCATTCCTTTCGTAACCCGAAAATTTCGTAACCCGAAACACTTTTCCGTTAGCACTGGAAAGCCTATAGCTGCACTTTGCAGCATTTGAATTTCGCGCCGAAATGAATTTCGTAACCCGAAAAATATTTCGTAACCCGAAACAGTTTTTGCCAATCCAACTTTTTCGTATCCCGGAAATTTCGTAACCCGATCATTTCGTATCCCGAGGCACCACTGTACTGTGCTTTAATTCTAATTATAAAAAGGGAAGCATCCTCTGGTGAAAGACAAGAATATAATGAGAATCTACTCATCCAGCCTTTAGTGTGAATACAAACAGTTATGCCTGCTGGGATTTTGTATGTTCTTTGACATTGTTTTCCTTTCTTTCATCCTTTAGATCCTTCTTACATGCCCCTATGTTTTACCCATGGGTCATTTCCAACTCCATGATTTTGGCCCCGAAACCTGCCCTCAGTTTATAGACAAGGTTGACTTATAGTCGAGTATATTCGCTACCTTAATTCAGGGATGGCATTTTCTGGGTTGTTCAAGGGCTTGAAGACCACACTTTCTTGTTGTGGTTACTAAAATTTGCTTTAATCAGAAGTGACTTTAGTCAGTGTTTATCAGAGGTGTAGATTTCTGGAAGTTTGATCAAACAATATTAATGGATTAATGGGTGTCGGTGGGCAAAATGAAGACGCTGCGCCCAAATAAGAACACTGCTCCCTCCCTTGGAGTTTGGTTCCAGGATCCTCATGGATAACGAAATCCACGGATACTCAAGTCCTATTAAATATGACATAGCAAAATGGTGTCCCATCTATAAAATGAAAAATCAAGGTTTGCTATTTGGAATGTATACTTCTTTTTAATATTTTCAAGCCATGGATGCTTGAATCCATGGGTGAAAAGATCAGTGGATAAGGAGGGTCAACTGTACTAATCATCAGGTTCCAGCCTGTGATAATATCGGTTCTGGTCCAGTCTTTATCCAAACTTGTTTTCTGCAGCTCAAGTTCCAACCCAGTTTGCTTTGGAGGCACATTCTCCATCATGTGCTTTTTTACAGGCCTCAGACCAAACTGTCCTATAAATAGCCCCACTTGTTAGAAAGGACATGACGCAAGCCAAGAAATTAATCACTCTCTCTGTTGCTAACACAGGTAGTTCTTAAACCCCAGCCGCAGGGTTCAGCTTGACATTTGGTCCCATGCAGAGATCCATTGGGCTACCACCTCCTCGTTTCCCCGAATCTCAGTCCATAGGCATTGAGTGATTCAGTTGCATCTGATCCAGAGCCATGCCAGAAGAATCTGTTCCATGATATGTTTCTTTGTAGGAGGCAAACTCAAGGCAAGAATTAACACAAAGCCACAACAGGAAGCTTCTTCTAAGAGCAGGCCGTTCTGCTCCTTTGCATTATAGATGGCTGATTCACACTTTGGTTGGAGGTTTGCTGTGCTGGGAAAAGAGATGGGCAAAGAGGATATTTTGGAGTCCCCACAACCACGGAAGGCAGTATGGTACAATAGTTAGAACTCTTAACTGTGACCATCTATATGTTGTTCTTGTTCTGTGCCTTCAAGTTGTTTCCAACTTATGGCAACCCTATCATGGGCTTTTCATAGGAGGTTTGCCATTGCATTCCCCTGAGGCTGAGAGCATGTGCCTTGCCCAAGCCTCAGGGGAATGCAATGGCAAACCTCCTCTGAAACCAGTGGGTTTCTTGGCCAAACTGGGAATCGATCCCTGGCATCCAGGGTTATAGTTCAACTACTCAAACCACTACGCCATGCTGGCACTCACTATGTTACTACACTACAATCTCCCCAAAGTGCTCAGCCATTGATGATGCTGGCCATGATTGAAAATGTTGAAACCCAACAACATCTGCAGGGCCACACTTCCCCACTCCCACTCTGCATTTGGAGTATTGGAATAGGACTGGGTTCGAATCCCAGTCACCCCATGAAGCTCACCAAGCACTCTCTCATCTAACCTACCTCTCATAAGGCTACTGTGAAGACAGTAAATATTGATGGCCATGAGCTCCTTGGATGAAAAATAGGATATAGTGAAGGGGAAAGAAACTACATGAACACAAAACAATGGACTCAGATGACAAGAAAAGTGATTCCATCTAAACATTGAGCTGATATGGGGATAAAGGTTCGCCGTTCTGCAAAGCTACTCCTTCTTTCCACAAAGAGAACTATCACTTTGAACACAAATATAAGTACAGTTGGCCCTCTGTATCCACAGATTCTTCATCAATGGGTTCAACCAGAACATTAGGAATAACTTTTAGAACTGTAAGAGCTGTTTGATGCTGGAATAGTTTGCTTCAGAGAGTGGTGGACTCTCCATCTGGAAGTGTTTAAACAGAGGTTGAATGGGCAGATGGTTTCAGGGGTGCTTTCTTTGTGTCTCTCTTTGTGTTTTGTGCTTTCAGGTTGTTTCCATCTTATGGAGACCCTAAGGCGAACCTGTCATGGGGGTTTCTTGGCAAGGTTTGTTCAGAGGTTTGCCATTGCCTTCCCCTGAGGCTGAGTGAGTGTGACTGAGGTCCAAAACATACTCCAGAAACCATCCAGTTTGTGACCACTTTAACTGTCCCTGGCTCGATGCTAAGGAACTGTAGTTTTTTGAGACATGTAGCCTTCTCTGTCAGAAAGTTTTGGTCCCACAATAAATTAGAATTCCCAGGATTCCCTTGCACTCAGCCAGGGCAGTTAAAGCAGTCACAAACTGGATCATTTCCGTAGAGAGAGGTTATCGAGTGGGTTTCATGGCTGAGCAGGGAAGCAAACGCTGCTCTCCAAAGTCACAGCCCAGCACTCAAACCATTATGTTACACTGGCTCTCTTTAGATGTGTCTTTTTCCTGCACCACAAGGTTGGAATAGATGGCCCTTGTGGTCCCTTCCAAGTCAAATACTGTATTATTCTACATGTGAAGGTGGTGTCTTCTTTCACACATACCTCCTCCCTTTGAAGGGATGTCATATTGAGGAGGGAGCAAGCTTGTTTTCTGCTGCTCTAGAGAATAAGACCCGGAGCAATTACTGCAAGCTCCAGGAAAAGAGATTCCACTTTAACATTAGGAGGAACTTCCTGACAGTAAGAGCTGTTCAACAATGGAAGAGTGGTGGAGTCTCCTTCTTTGGAGGTCTTTAAACAGAGGCTGGATGGCTATCTGTCGGGAATGCTTTGATAGTAAGTTTTTGCATGGCAGAATGGGGTTGGACTGGATGGCCCTTGGGGTCTCTTCCAACTCTATGATTCTATTATTCCATTTGTCTACAGCAAAGATGCTTGAAGCATGTATGGCTCAAAACATAATGTCTGAATGCAGCAGGCACCTGCAGTCATAACCGAGCCATTGACCAGGGTGATGGTATTTAGAGTGGCTCAACCTGGGTTTGTAGCCACGACAGGCTAAAACCCTCCCTGCCATCCTTGCCAACGGAGCTGCAAAGAAGCAGGCCCAAACCAAGCCTTCCTTATGCCAGCTCTTTGCAGCCCTGCCTCCAATACTTTCCCAGGACCGCTCTCCATCAAATCATATTTCGAAAGAGAGATGAGTGTGCAATTGGGGAACAGAGCGGAAAGGTCACTCCGGATGACCGAAGACTCCAATCAGGTTCTTCTATGTCCAGATTTCGCTCCTTTTCTCTTCCTGGAGACTGAAACTGACACAGCGGACCAAGTGGAGGACAAGCCACACATACAAAAAGAGGACATAAATAAGGAGGAGCATGGCTATCGCTCCCTGCCAGCTTCTTTGTGGTCCCTAAGCTGCAAGGAAGACATCCAATGTTACCTTTCAAGACAAAGCAAATGGGTCATTCATGTGTGGGAGCAAATGTCCCTTTTGCATCAATATTTTTATGTTGGGAGGAAAGAAATAAAAGGAGGGAGTGGGCCTCCCATCCTGCTCCCAGGCTTTGCGAACTCAAAGGGCCTCCTTAAATATATAACATACATAGGTGAAATTAAAAAACCTGTCTTCTTATGGGGAGCAGCAATGCAGGCTTCTTCAATGCTGCAACTGGAGCTTTAGGGAACTGGGAGGGGTGGCTCTGTGCATCCACTGCAACTGACTCCTCTCTTCCTCTGTCTCTTCAAACATTGGCATCCAATGCATCCCCTCCGCTCCCACACCCACAAATGCAGCTGTTTGCAAAGTGGGCCCTCAATACATAACTCTGGGGGGGGGGGGAAGACAGCAGCAAAACATAGCATTAAAAAGATGGAGAGACTGCAGTTGTCGGAATACGGCAGTCACCTCAAATAACCCTCCAGCCGGGGCACACCAGCGCCTGTCTAGCCGCAACACACACACTACACACACTGTACACTCACACGCACACTGCACAGGGGCAGATCCAGAGATCCTCGTGTTGGCTCTCCAGATCTCCACACACTGCAGTGGATCACTTTTGCTGCAGTTGCTTTTGCAAAGGGAGATAGACCTGAACCTCCCTCCACAAAAAGACACCCAGCCATTGCATCCTCTTGGATCCTCCTCTCCATCCAGCCTATCTATTATCTACCTACCTACCTACTATCATCCTCTTGGATCCTCCTATCGATCTATCTATCTATCTATCTATCTATCTATCTATCCAGCCAGCCAGCCAATCCACCTACTTACCTATCATCCTCTTGGAT